>NW_027397073.1:4732653-5197518 GCF_003265705.2 Callorhinus ursinus | reverse complement strand
AATCGCCTGCTCTCCTGTTCGGGGCATAGATATTTACAATTGTTAGATCTTCTTGTTGGATAGACCCTTTAAGTAGGATATAGTGTCCTTCTTCATCTCTTATTATAGTCTTTGTTTTAAAATCTAATTTGTCTGATATAAGGATTGCCACCCCAGCTTTCTTTTGGTGTCCATTAGCATGGCAAATGGTTTTCCACCCCCTCACTTTCAATGTGGGGTTGTCTTTGGGTCTGAAATGTATCTCTTGCAGACAGCATATTGATGGGTCTTGTTTTTTAAACCAACCTGATAGCCTGTGTCTTTTGATTGGGGCATTGAGCCCGTTTACATTCAGGGTAACTATTGAAAGATATGAATTTAGTGCCATTGTATTGCCTGTAAGGTGACTGTTACTGCACAGTGTCTGTGTTCCTTTCTGATCCATGCTGCTTTTAGGCTCTCTCTTTGCTTCGAGGACCCCTTTCAATATTTCTTGTAGGGCTGGTTTCGTGTTTGCAAATTCCTTTAGTTTTTGTTTGTCCTGGAAGATTTTATATCTCCTTCTATTTTCAATGATACCCTAGCTGGATATATATTCTTGGCTGCATATTTTTCTCGTTTCCTGTTCTGAAGATACCATGCCAGTCCTTTCTGGCCTGCCAGGTCTCTGTGGATAGGTCTGTTACCAATCTAATATTTCTACCTTTGTAGGTTACATATCTCTTCCCCCGAGCTGCTTTCAGGATTTTCTCTTTGTCTCTGAGACTCGTAAGTTTTACTATTAGATGTCGGGGTGTTGACCTATTTTTATTGAATTTGAGAAGCGTTCTCTGTGCCGCCTGGATTTTGGTGCCTGTTTCCATCCCCACATATAGGGAAGTTCTCTGCTATAATTTCCTCCGATATACCTTCTGTCCCTGTCTCTCTTTCTTCTTCTTCTGGGATCCCAATTATTCTAATGTTGTTTCGTCTTATGGAATCGCTTATCTCTCGAATTCTGCCCTCGTGATCCTGTAGTTGTTTATCTCTCTTTTTCTCAGCCTCTTTATTTTCCATCATTTGGTCTTCTATATCGCTGATTCTCTCTTCTGCCTCATTTATCCTGGCAGTTAGTGCCCCCATTTTTGATTGCACCTCATTAACAGCCTTTTGATTTCAACTTGGTTAGATTTTAGTTCTTTTATTTCTCCAGAAAGGGTGTCTCTAATAACTTCCACGCTTTTTTCAAGCCCAGCTAGTATATTAAAATCATGATTCTGACCTCTAGGTCCAACATCGTACTAATGTCCGTATTGAGTAGGTCCCTGGCAGACGGTAATACCTCTTGTTTTTTTTGCTGAGGTGATTTTTTTCGTCTTGTCATTTTGTCCAGAGGCAAACAGATGAATGCGAGAACAAAATGCTAACAGGTCAACAACGTCCCCAGCAAATCTATCCAAATCAGAAAAGACCTGAAACAAGGGAAAAAGAAAGGGAAAGAATGAAAAAGAAAGAGAAAAAAAGAAAAAAAGAGAAAAAGAAAGAGATAGAAAAACAAAAACAGAAAAAACAAAAAAACAACAGAATATGATCAAATATGATCAGAGTAGTGTATAGATCGGTGCCACACAGAAGATTTTGGGCGTATTTTGGTCTGTTAGAAGAAAGTACCTTAATATTTTAAAGGAAGAAAGATTTATATATGTACAATAAATGGTTGATACAATAAAGGGATGGAACATGACTGTAAAGATGAAAATTATAAAAGATTTTATAAAAGGTATTGATAAGATAAGAAGTTGTTTGAAAAAATAAAGAAGAAGATTAAAAAACAAAGAAGAAAAGAAAAAAAGAAAAGGGAGAAAATGTGATCAGGCAGGAGACTAAGACAAAGCCATACACTAGTGATTTAGGGTATATTTTGATCTTTTAGAAGAAACTGTATCTCAAAATTTTAAAGAGAGAACAACTTATATATATATATATATATGCCAAAAATAAAGGTAACTACTATGAAGGGATAAAATATGACTCTAAAAAATGAAAAATAATTTTTTAAAAGGGATTGATAAGATGTTGGTTGAAAAGGGGAAAAAGAAAAATTCAAAAAAATAAAAAAGCAGTTAAAAAAATCAACTTTGAAAAACTAATGAATCATGGTAAAAAAGCCATGAATTCTATGTGCAGTATTCCCCTAGCGCTGGAGTTCTCCCGTTCTCCTTGATCGGTAAACTTGGTCTTGGCTTGCTGGCTGTTCCTGCTGATCTTCTGGGGGAGGAGCCTGTTGCCGTGGTTCCCAAATGTCTTTGCCGGAGGTGGAATTGCCCCGCCCTTGTCGGTCCGGGCTGTGCAATCTGCTCGGGTTTGCTCTACGGTGCTTTTGTTCCCTGCAAGCTCTCGGTACAGCTTTGGAGGACCAGGGCGAAAATGGTGGTGGCCTCCCAATCTCCGCCCGGAGGAGCTGAGAAGTCAAGGCCCCGCTCCTCAGTGCGTCCCCAGAGAAAAGCAGTCACTCCCGTGTCCCCGGTCTCCGGCCGCACTCCGTGCTCACCCGGCCTGTGACCGAGCGTTTCTATCTCTGGCACCCGACCCCGCGTGGAGTCTCCAAACCCAGCAGATCCCTGCGGTGCGCTCCCGCGCCGCTCCTCCCGGGGGGAGGAAGGGGAGTCTCCCCGGCTCTGCCGCTTGTTGTGTCCCTGCTGGAGCAGCAGTGGCCCGACTGGGCCCGCGGATCACAGTTTATGGCCACCCCGAGCTGAGAGCCCGCGCCTCGGCTCCGTCTCTGCAGCCGGCTTCCCCGCTCCGATACCTGGGAGCTCTGCCGCACTCAGGCACCCCCGGTCTTTCTGTGACCCCGAGGGTCCTGAGACCACACTGTCCCGCGAGGGTTCCACCCCCCGCTTAGCCACTGGCGCGACGTCCCTCCGCGGAGCCGGCTTCTAAAAGGTCCGATTTTGTGCTCCGCGGCTCTAGCACTTGCCAGAAGCGGCCGACGGAGGCCCCTCCCCCGCCGTCTATCCTCCCGAATATCGCCTCGGATTCACTTCTCCGCACGTCCTATCTTCCAGTAAGTGGTCGCTCTTCTGTTCAGAGAGTTGTTGCAATTCTTTTCTTCGATCTCCTGTTGGGTTCGTAGGTGTTCAGAATGGTTTGATCCCCATCCAGCTGAATTCCTGAGACCAGACGAAAGCCAGGTCTCCTACTCCTCCGCCGTCTTGCTCCGCCCCCGGTCCAGATATTTCTGAAGGCTTGTGACTGCACAAGTGTTTGTGCAGATGTCTGTTTATGGGGCCTGAGAAGGGTGGAGTACACAGGACTTACAATGAGACTTTTAAAGGAAGACAGTCCATATTTCTATTGACCCAAATTGCCTTAACCTTCCCACCAGCTTGACTAGACTGGAGATAAGTTTCTTCCTGCCCTTGGATTCCTCACCTTTCTTCCACTTGTCCTCACGGAATCCATATCTCCTAATCACAGAGATCCCTCCTCTTCTTTTCTTGGAGCATTTATTCGAGGAAACCTGTTGTGAACTCTTTCTCTACTCCTTTGAAATGTTCTTAAAAGCCTCTTGGCAGTTTCACCACCCAGGACTCACTCAAGGACCTCGGAGCCGTTCTGTTCAAAGGAAATCATCAAGGAAAAATAAAAATATCCCCATCTCCCAGACTCTTTGGGAGGATAAATTCAGAAAGGGTGCCTAGCTCCGAGTTGTAAAGCTACCTCCTATCATGAAGCTGGAAGATACTTTTACTTGCTAAAACCACACACAACAATGCAGTAGTAGCCTTGACATATATAAAACAAATTTCCACATGGAAATAAAATCAGAGGAACATCCCAGTCTCATGGGTCTTATATATCATTTGTGGCTTATCCTAGTACACATTCTATTAACCACAGAGAAGAGAAGTTATCTTAGTAGACATTCTATAAACCACAGTAGAGAGAAGAGTTATCTCCTGTGGGAATTTCTGTTTCCTATCTAGTTAGATAATTCTCACAAGCAGATGACAGGGGAAAGCATACACAGTGTTAATAATAAACAAATACATATGTTGCTGACTGCTCCAAATAAGAAATCAGAAGTATGGTGGTCTCGTGGGAGTTGGTTCCAGGGAACCACAGGAGTGACTGCACAGAGGCTTTCTATTTAACTGAGCTCCAAGACCTAGAGTACATGTGTTCAGCTTTTGAATCACTTGATATGGATGTTCTCATCCTTTCTTCAGCTATCCAGTTTGTACAAGCCTGAAGAACTTTAAGAAACATTAATGAAAAACAGAGAGAAAATTAAGACAGACTATTTGGTCTCTGCAGTGTTTTATTCCTGGCTCACTTCACCCACACCCAGGCTCAACATTATTCAACTAAAAATTCTGCACTCAGAAGTGATCCTTATCCATGATACGGATATAAGTTAAACATCTCGAGAGAGTGCTTCATAAAACCAGAGGATCAGTATATTAATTTGCAGGGAGAGATAAAACAGGGTGCACCACTGAATTCTCTCCTGATACACGAGCTGTCAAAAAAGTCCACTTTTCAGGGTGGACAGATTAAGAACAGAGAAAGTTAGGTGTACATAACAAATATTCAATGTCATCAGGATTAAAAGAGATGTGCGTTTCTTCATTCTTCTTACATAGTAGATTAAAATGAGCAAAGACTAATGGATATTTCTTTTAACCTAAACCTCTGTGCATGGGTTTCACCAGCCTTTGCCTCTTTGATTTGCTTTTTAGAAGTTTCCATAGGTCATTAAGCACCATCAGTGACTGACACATTTATATTTTAGATATGTTCATTATAACGTATCAGGTAACTCTCACATCTCCCTGACAAGATAAAACAGTCTTGCTGTCATTTTGTTGTTGTTGCTGCTGTTGCTTTGCCTTTAAGACGATGTCGTCTATCTTTTTGATATTACATTTTGTCTAAATTTACACTTGGTATCTCAAAGGGCAATCCACAGCCCTCTTTTCTAAGGATGTAGAGGATGTGTCTACACATCTGATATTAAATTCCTCTATAGCAGGAGCTAGGCTGTTTAAAAGAAAACTATTGACTCTCTTTTGAGAAATAGAACATTCCTCTCTCTATTCTTTGAGGAGACTTTGGATAAAATGTCAAATGGTAGGAAGAAATGGAAGGTAGGAAGATCATGACCTGAGCCGAAGGCAGACGCTTAACAAACTGAACCACCCAGGTGCCCCCAGAATTACATTTTCAAGCAGAGGGGGTGAAATACTAGAGGTTCTGTTGCTTCGATGTCTTTGTAAGTTGAAAGCTTTTCCTAAGCCAGATCCTCGCTCTAAATGGTGGCAAGGAAGATCCAGGAGATGTTATGCCTTCTCAACATCCTGGGGACCTATTTTAAGAAATGGTCCATGTGTAGGAAATGACAAGTTACTGGATGTACAATTTTCAAAACTTGACGCCATTTAAAAAGTAAGACAATATTGGACCCAGACAAATTTATATTTGTATAGCATTATTAACTGCTAGGATCACTTTCTCAACACGGGTTGGATTTCTAAAAATTCCCTTCTGTGAATTAAAAAAAAAAGGAGTATGGAAAGCATATATTTAAAATAGCCAACTTTCTGTGAGTTGGCAGAAGTAAAACAATGAGCAAATAAGTTGAATAGAAGCTTTAAATTGTCACAGGCCCTCCGGTGATGCATAGTGACCATGATGACAGGAGCTGGGTAAATACATACAAAGACTGACAGACAAATGGGGCAAAATAAAATCTTATTTCTAAAACACATCTTAACTAATGTGCTATTTTTTGATGAGCAATTTTTAATATCCTCATTTAATACAACATTAGAGCCATTTTAAAACTTCATTAAGATTTCCAAACTATCAGTTAACTTATTTTAAGGGAAAAAGTACATAATTTGACCAATATGATCACTTTTGTGGTAGCAATTTGTTGTGTAATTGCAGACTCACTTAGTGACAAGGAACTTCAATGATCATCTGTGATGAGGAGAAATAGGTCCCTAGGATGTTGAGAAGGCGTAACTTCTCCTGGATCTTCCTTGCCACCATTCAGAGCGAAGATCTGGCTTAGGAAAAGCTTTCAACTTACAAAGACATCGAAGCAACAGGACCTCTAGTATTTCACCCCCTCTGCTTGAAAATGTAATTCTGGGGGCACGTGGGTGGCTCAGATTGTTAAGCGTCTGCCTTCGGCTCAGGTCATGATCTCCAGGTCCTGGGATCGAGCCCCGCATCAGGTTTCCTGCTCAGCGGGAAGCCTACTTCTTCCTCTCCCACGCCCCTGCTTGTGTTCCCTCTCTTCCTGTATCTCTCTCTGTCAGATAAATAAATAAAAATAAAATCTTAAAAAGAAAAACAACAAAAATAAAGAAAATGTAATTCTGGACTTAACTTCCTTTGATCAAAAGTTGACTTCAAAGGTTACACAATGTGTTTGTGTTGACAAAAGTGCACATCAAAATTTACTTTTTCATTGAAGATAGCCCATTGTTTGGAGAAACACGTCCCCACAAACAACTGCTCTACGTGGCTATAAAACAGTAAGTGGGAATTTCTGCATGAGGGAGTTGTGGTCTTCAGCAGTGTGCTGGGCTCAGCGGGCTCTAGTCCCCGGAGCTCCGGCAAAGGACACAGCCCAAACACCACCATGTTTGCTACCTGTCGACCTGATGTAACTCGCTTGTGTTGTCCTCGAGATAGAGCAAAGTTTGCTGAACTAAAATGCTGTAGGGACACCTGGGTGGCTCAGTCAGTTAGGCGTCTGCCTTTGGCTCAGGTCATGATCCCAGGGTCATGGGATTGAGTCCCAAGTCGGGCTCCCTTATCGCTATTTTAATACTAAAGGAAACAGTGGCCCTTCTTAAAACAGCACTTGTATTATATATTTATTTCACATGTAGATCTGCTACACTTATGAAATAGATATGAAATCTATTTCATAAATGCAAAAAGTGCATTTTGCCCACTGCAAAAATGGGCAAGTGAGAGACCTAGTTCTTAAGGCAAAGGATATTTGAACAAATAATCCCTACATGTAGAGTTAAAATCTCTAAATATTAAATTCTAAGTTATTTCTGGTAACACTCTGTAGGAGCTAGCAAGCATGGCTTTATATATAGTTCGTATTTCTATGAATTAATCTTCCCAAACCTTTATTGGCATCTGGTTTTATAAAGCTATTGTTCCAATCAACTGTTAGTAAGTTAAGTTTAACAGAATAATTTAGTATTGTACCTATTAATTTTAAGAATGATTAGAAAAACTGTATCCACTGATGTCAAATGTGAGTTTTTTTATTTTTCTTCAATTTTGTTTTTTAATTTAATATGAAGATTTGAATTATTCCAGGCAGAGATTTAAACATCAGTCAAATCCAGTCCTTGCTATCAAGAAATTTCGAGTTAACTGCCTGTGTAATGGGATGGTCACAGAGATAGAAGGGAAACTCCAATAACTATATTAAAAGAAGAATATCAGAAGAGCCAAAGGTGACATTTTATGAGGGACCCCAGGAGAACGATTAGAAAACCGTTTGTGTCAGAAGAGACGTCAGGATAGGGTTTCAGGTCTTACGTAATAGCATCTTCTACATTGATTTCGAATCACAAGCAACCAAAAAGGAAACAATGAAGAGAAATTATTCAAGAGTTGAGCAGCATTTATTCTTGAATTTTCCTTTTTAAAAGAAATCTTGGGAAATCAACCCCAAATTAAAAAGTTCAGGAATCAGGGGCGCCTGGGTGGCTCAGTTGGTTAAGAGACTGCCTTCGGCTCAGGTCATGATCCTGGAGTCCCCGGATCGAGTCCCACATCGGGCTCCCTGCTCAGCGAGGAGTCTGCTTCACCTTCTGACCCTCTTCCCTCTCGTGCTCTCTCTCTCTCATTCTCTCTCTCTCAAATAAATAAATAAAATCTTAAAAAACAAAGTTCAGGAATCACTTCACGTATTTCAAATTTTTCTTTTCGTTCATTGAATTAGAAAATTTGTAATTGAATATCCAGAAAGCTACACACATCACAGACTCCTGGTACCCCTGATCTCTGGAGAAGGAAGGACCAGATACCCCATTGACATGATAGCCTGCTTCCACACAAAACGATTCAGGACCAGGATGGTACATTCACAGGATCAGTGTTGATCCAACCACCCTTAAAATCCATGTTCCTTCGAATGTATGCATTCTATACCATCATCATTTTTTAAATGATCTATTATATCCACCTTACTTATCAGATCATCAGATGTATTTCCTGGGGGGGGGAGGTGTTATTAAAAAAAAAAACAAAAAATGAAGTAGACACAAATAAGTTTTTTTCTTTTAATGGCTTTATTGACGCATAATGCACACACCAGACAGGTCACCCATGTAAAGTGGGCAATCTGATGTTTTCAGTATATTCGCATATGTGTGCTCTATCACCCGTCAATTTTAGAATATTTTTATCACCTCAGAAAGAAGCCAAATACCCATAATTTATCCCCCTTACCCCAATTTGCCATCACACTCAGCCTTAAACAGCTACTAATTTGCTGTCTGTCTCTGTAGATTTGCCTGCATTAGGCATTTCATATGCATGGATTGGGTTATAACTCCATTTTATAGAGTAAAACATACATACATACACTCAAAAAGGTTGAGTAAGTTTCTGAATGTCACAAACCTCCCCACAGCGTTAGGATTTGAAGGCAGACAATCTGATTCCAAAGCAATAAGATGATTGTGACGGCAGTGCTAAAACATCAACTGCACATCAACAAAAGATGGGCACGGATGGAGATCAACTGAATATATCTGTTAAGGGGAGGTTAGATGATGAGATACTTGTATGTTCAAACTGTTTTCTCTCCCAAATTTTGACCCATCTGATAAGTTTTGATTTTATTAGTAATATGACTGATGCCAAAGCCCATGACAAATAATGAGTCTTTTTTTTTCTTCAGGAATTACACTCTTCTAGAAAACCTGCAATACAATAGAGTGAGTGAAATCAGAGCACTGACTACAAGTGTGGTAACATCATCTGACCCTTACAAAGCAACCTTGTCTCAGATTGTTGTGGTATTCGATCTATTTGAGCCTCCAGTGCATGTCACTAACCACAGTAGATCATCCATAGGTAGGTATGTTAAGAAACGCTTTTTAAAAATATTCAAATGGATTCATATGTTAAAACACTACTTTTTGTTTTTAATTTGTTCTTCACATTTTCTTAATGTCCTAGTTAAGAGAAATGTGCTTCTTACTTTATTTACCTTATAATTTTAAATTCTTTTTTCTTTCTTTCTTTTTTTTTTTTTTTAAGAAGGGAGAGAAGGGCAGAGGGAGAGGGAAGGAGAGAGAGACTCTTAAGCAGACTCCATGCCCAGCACAGAGCCCAACACAGGGCTTGATCTCACAACCCCAAGATCATGACCTGAACCGAAACCAAGAGTCAGACGCTTAACCCACTGAGCCACCCAGGTGCCCCAGTAATTTTAAAGTCTTATGGGGAAGAAAAGGTGAGAAATAGAATTACTCCTAGTTTCTATTTTTTTACACCCTCAGCTATTGGCTATGCTTTTAGGCATAAATCTTTGCTGTTTGATAAAAAAAAATCACAGGTGTATATTTGCTACATAATTGTTTTTGTTCTAAAAAATGTTTTTTTGCTTAAAAATTTATTTTTAAATTTGTTATTTAAACTACATAATTTTAAAAGTAACTGACACATGATTTATAATTTCAAAGAAAATGATCACCAAAGAGGAATTGTTTTAAAAATACGTTTTATTTTTAGTATTTAAGAGGTCATAAGGATCAACCAGAATCTACTGCTTATATCATAGAGACATTTGCTGTGATATTTGTTCTTTTCTTTTTCTTTGTTCTGTTTCAATACCAGGACTATTTGATGTTGAGAAGGAGAATAAGAAGAAAAATATATCTTAAAAGCCATTTAAAAATTATAATTTTGCAGTGGTAAGGAGTATTTACTTTTCTTTATAACTGGATCACCAGGGCATCCATGGAGCAGATGGTAATAGGCACTACCATCATTAATTTCTGTACTGGAACTATGCAGGGGGTAAATTATTTTTGGATAATTCAAAATGTTTTCTTTCCAAAAAATATCTATGTACACGCAACTTGTTTGTTTATGGGAATTTCCTGATGAAATAAAATGCATTTATGCATAAATGTATTTATATGTTTGTGTTTGTAACCACTGGGCTGGTCCTGGTTATGAAGATAAAGATTATATAATAAAGAGAGACAACTTTATAATGTGGAAATTATGGCTGATAATTTCCATCTTCCAAACTTGCTCATCATCTTTCATAAAGTGATCTATGGATCTAAGAAGGAAAGTTGTTCCTTTCTTTCTTTTCTTAGAAAGATTTTATTTATTTATCTGAGAGAGAGAGAAAGCGAGAAAGTGTGAGCACGAACTGGGGTGAGGGGGCAGAGGGAGAGGAAGAACCAGACTCCCTGCTGAGCAGGGAGCCAAACACAGGGCTCAAACCTAGGACCCTGAGATCACGACCTGAGCCAAAAGCAGACACTTAACCAACTGAGCCACCAGGTGCCCCAAGTTTCTGTCTTTATTATTCATACCAACCATCGATTTAAAAACAAACAAAAGAAGGAATTTTTTTAAAAGGTGCCAAATGACTGGAAATGGATAAATTTTTAACAGGTTTCAGAAATGCACCAGAAATCATTCAGAATATATTGAGCATTAAACCATAAAATCTGAAGTTGTCACAGGACTATCTGCCCCATTTCCACCCTGATTATTCTAGAATAGTCTTGAAATAGCTGACTCAAAAGCATTAAAAATGTGAATAAAGAATCACTGGTTTATTATTTCTTTTTTTTAAGATTTTATTTATTTAGTTGAGAGCAAGAGAGAGAGCACGAGAGGGGTGAGGGGCAGAAGAAGAAGCAGACTCCCCTCTGAGCAGGGAGCCCGTGTGGGGCTCGATCCCATCACCGTGGGATCATGACCTAAGCCGCAGGTAGACACTTAACCAACTGAGCCACGCAGGTGCCCCACTAAAGCATTATTTTTAAGGATATTCTAGGGGGAGAAGAGTTACAAGATCAAATAATCTTGGGAAAGCTATATTACATATACCTGTTTTGGAGAACAATGCCGATTAGCAAATGGTTGTTGTGAAAAATCCAACCCAGCATTTCTTACAATTATTTTAACACTAAATCTGTTTTTTTCCATGTTACAGATACACAATTAATATGTCAGAACTGATCTTGTGTTTTGGGAAACAGTAATTTAAGATCCTTCAATCTGAAATCGTAAATCAAATGATGAGACAGTTTCTTGGAATACACTTGTAAGTAAGAAAACGTGTATGGATTGGATAATAGTGTAAAGTAACTTTGTGGATTTTGTACTTTATTCCAAATGTGTTCTTTTGAATAAATACAAATAGCAATGACTTAAAATAACCTGCTCTTCTTGAAATGAAAACAGCATCGTAAGGGAGCAACAAGTTAGTATAAAGGGAAAGAGAAAAGAGAAGACTGTTTTCCCGAACTAGGAAAAAAGAAAAAGGCGTTTCTCAGATGTTTTCAGACAAACTGAGCTTCACATGTCCTCTTCAAGACACCATTACAATAGCCCTGAGAGTACACTACACAAGACAAAACTGGCGATCATTTTTAAGCTAAATATCAGAATTCAGCATGTACTCGAAATTCCTGATTATCATGGGTGAGGGGAGAAGCCGGCTTCCTTTAATCTCACACAACAGTCACACTCTCAGACTACAGAGGCTCCATCCTCTGAATGCGAACAGCAAGACCTGTCCCGAAAAAGAAAGGAAAACGCTTTGACCCATGCCAGTTGTATATTTCCTTATTTATAATCCATAGACTGTACTGAAGAGCCATTCTCTATTGGCAGAACACGTGGGCTGAGCCAACCAGAGCAGTCGCGGCATACGGTGGAACATATCTTCTATAGAGACTAGACATTCTTCAACACCATTAGGGTAAAAAACAAATCAAGTGGCGTCACAGGTACATCTTGAGATGAATAATAAGCCTCAGGGAAAAAAAAAAAAGAATCCCTTGAATACAGAGAGAGAGAGAGAGAGAGAGAGATATTAGGAGACCTGCAAACTAATGGTTAATGTGCTCCATATGACCCTTTTAGAAATACAAAGCATACTTCTCCTCAGCAGTGGTCAGGAAACCCCCAAATCAAGAAAGAATGGCCCAGGCTGTTACCAGTAGATCTAGCACCTCAAATAGCCATCTACTTCCATATATATCTAAGAAAAAGAAGCTCTCAGTACCGATAGTTTAATGTAATAATAATAACGATAATGTTAATAAAACTGTTCATTAAAAAAATGAGAATTGTTTCATAAATTATGTCTTCAAATCCCCACTGGGTTAATTTCATGATTATCGCATTAACACAGTGCTAATTCATCCCCAAGCATTTGAACAGTCAGTGCTAACATCTTCGGGTTATTGCTGTAATTCCATGTGCCATGGACCTGTCTTTAGGCAGTATAATATACGTATAGGACATATACTTATAGGAGTCTGGGAACAGCATATTTTTATTGCCAAAGGTAATCATTATTCTTAGGATTCTTGTATTTATTTATTTTTAATATTTTGCTTTTCTATTTGGACTATTTTATCTTACTTCTGCAACAACTGTTGCCAATCTACAATTGCATGAGAAGATCTAGCTAAAGAATAACTATTTTTATTAATACCTGTTATGTCATGGGGTATCATGTTGTAATGGATTGTGGATTTCTACATCTTTTTTAAAAATAAATATTAACTTACATATATGCTTTTATTAAACAAGTGCAGATTTTTTTTTACACATTCAATAATTTGGAAGGCCTTATATTTTACGGTAGTATTTTTATTGGTCTTAGTTATGGAGATTGTAGTTGAAATTTATTTAGCCCCACAAAATAATTTCTTCTGACAATTAGTCATTTCTTTGGATTTCTAAATAACATTGTTTGAGATATCTTCTCTCTAGGAAGATTTTTATTTCATAGAAATAGTTTGTATTAAAGGTAGAAAATGTTGCTAAAATACAGAAATGATATTATGGTTCCATTTCCACCTCAAAGAAAGTGAGAAATAAATAAATAAATAAATAAATGTGAAAATGCGTATCTTTAATTCATTTGGAGCATAGCAGCAAATATTGCAGTATATTTTTAAGCTGAAAAGTCACAAACTGTAAGTATTAAAGTCCGTGCACTTTTTTACAAATAAGGCAATTTTCGACCCTTAGTGAGATTCTGTTTGTGGATGTACAATTATTTTACATTGTTTATATAAAGAATGAGGACAGTGTATAAGTAGATAATCATGTATAAAGAGTCCTCTGGCCTATGTGGCCAACCGGATTGGTCTGGAGATCCAAAATTCTGGCAAAAGTTTATACTTGAATGTCTTTTTTAATACAAATGCAAATATTTAGTCCAAGGTAACTAAAACCAAAGTCCAACAGAAGGCAAAGTAATGATTTTGGTAAATAACTTTGGCTAGCACAGAAAGGCAGGGAGGTCTACTTACATTACATAACTGATATAAATCACCTGCTCAACTTTCTCCAATTGTATGTACATCTGTTCAAATCCCAGAAGTATTGGCGCCACATCATGGAGTGCCGCATTGGCTTGGGGAAACCGGTTAAAAACTAGAGGAATGGACACTCTTCCTACCTTCACCCTCTACAAATCCCGTGAACTGACACAAATCATCTAATATCTCTAAAACTCCCATTTTGTATTGTTACAGGGAATAGCTTCCCAGCACTATTATGAAAACACACACTGTATAATGCATGTGAAAATGCTGCAGTTTTTAATTCTATACAAATGGAAGGTGTCTATAGTTAATTATGCCCATAAGGTACATGGTCTCAGTAAAATAGTTCTGGAAAAGGACTGCTTTCTTTAAGACAAAAACCAGAACTAAATTTTAGAGAAAACATGAAGAATGAATAATTTACTTTCAGAATTATGAGGACACTGTCTACAGAGCTTTGTGCAGCAATAATGGCTGTCAAAGTTGGTCCATTGTTGATCTCTGTCCCAGAATTCCAGTAAATTCCATTCGGTCTTATTATCTATATTCATAAAGCAAATCCTTCCTCCATTTCCCCACAAGCAATGTGACACTTGGAAAATGTGGATCATGACAACCTCTATGTTAGGGTTGCATTGTTTTGTTTTGTTTTTTTTCAGACACGCAAAACACATCTGGCTTCCTAGCCACATAGCTGGTCCCTGCTATTTGCATTTGACGCATTTGAAATTGACAGCAGTACCTCCCGAAAGCCATCAGGGAACTGGAATCAGGAAAAACGCTTGATTATCCGTATCAGGTGACAAAGTGCATTTATAATTTTGAAAATTGGTCTTTCACAAAAGAAATTTCTATTTAGTTAAATCTGTCAAAATTATACACCTGGGGTGTATTGCATACACATACATTAGCGAAAGTCCAATTGCAGCATGTTTTCAGTAAAGATCATGCTTTCTTTTATAAAAGTAGAATCATTCTTTTTCCCTAGAAATTTTCTAAGACTAATCATTACCTGTTCATTTTATGTCAACAAATACAAAAAATTTGGATCATGTTTGGCTAAGGTAGAATATGACAACCTCTTATTGGAGATATATATATATATATATATATATATATATATATAATGTATTTATATTTCAAAATTTTGCTTTTCATTAGGATAGATTTGTGGGCCTGAGCAACTTTTCTGCAGCTTCTGTAGCTACAGAGATTTTTGCTTCTACTTTTCCCAGCCTGGTAGAGTACATCTGTCTACAACAGTGTTGCTTTTTACTGGGTAATAGATGTGTCCTGGGGCTAAGGAGTGTCTGACCCTCCCTCAGGGCAGAAAGCAATTCCTTCCACATGACCTGCGGGTATTTGTCTGAACTCTGAGGGAAGACATGTGCCCTGCCCACCATCCAGACACTTAAGACTGTACTTGACAGGAGGGAAGGGTCCAGAAGAGAGTGGTATTCATGTGTATGTACCACCACTGTGGATATTTTAAATCTCCTGCACTGCCCCAGACTTCTCATGAGCATCCTTGGAAAAGAGCTTGTAGTTCAATGCTAACTTCCTTTGTGTATGAGCTCCCAAGGATTCTAGCTGTCAGGATAACCCACACATGACCTGTAACAATTCATTAAAATTCTAGCAGTCTTCTTATCCATTTATATGGTGGTTATCTCTATTTCTTGTGCTCTGCCAAAGCTGAATCATTCCTAGTGTTCCCCTAGAGGGGATTGCCCATTTTATAAAATTCAGTCCACCTGTTTGCTTTGTGACCCGAAGATTCTGATGGGTTCGGAAGAACTTAATGTTTTGTAGATTATCAGATTTTTTCTCATCGATACAGTGGGAGCAGGGCTCCCTTAGAGCTTGCTGTACCTTAAGCAGAAGCAGAATGTCACCAATGCTTCTTGGTATTTTTGTAAATTCTCTAACTTTAATAGTTCACTATCTTTATGTCTGATGAAGTTATATAAAATGTTTAATTTTAAATTAACCATGTGTTTATTAATACTGCAAATTCACTATTTCTAATACTTCAAAGATTCCTTTGGATTTTCTAAAGATTGATTTATTTATTTATTTTGGCGGCGAGGGGTAGAGGGAGAGGGACAGGGAAACTTAAGCAGGCTCCATGCTCACCGTGGAGCCTAAGGCAGGGCTCGATTCCATGACCCTGAGATCATGACCTGAGCTAAAACCAAGAGTCAGACTCTTAACTGACTGAACCACCCGGGCACCCCTCCTTTGGTTCTAGAAGCAGAATGCTGTCTTCTGCAAATATTGACATTTTATGTTTTCTTTCCAATTCTTAATCCCCTTTGTGCATTTTTTTAGCCATATTATATTCTAATGCAATGTTGAAGAGAAATGAAGATAGTCCATACCTGTATCATTCCCCAATCTCAGGGATACAGTTTTCAATATATCACCATTAAGAGATATTAAGTATTATGCTACATATAGTTGTTAGCATATGCTCTTTCTCAGATTAGGGGTAACTCCTCCTATTCTTTGCATGCATTTATCTTGATAAATACTGAATTTGTGTTGAATTTTATCACATGCATTTTCCCTGATCTAACAAATTGATCATCTGTTTTGCATTTTTCTCCCTATATTTCTCTGTTAATTTGGTGACTACATAATTGACTTAGGTATTTTCAAACACCCTTACATTCCTGGAATAAACCACAGTTTAAAACAATTATTATTTTTATCGTTTCTTATATTCCTAGATTTTATACATGAAAGAGATTGATCCTTAGTCTGCAATGTCCTTATCAGGTGTTGGTATCAAATCTACCTAAATCTATATCTACACAGGTGGAGAATGTCCATTTTCCATTCTTGTATGATGAAAGATTTTGAATAAATATGATATTCCAACTTCAATAGTTGTAAATATTAATAGGAGGGGATCTGTTCTTGTTTATGTATAGTCTTCCATTTGTAATAATTAAGTCAGATATGATCCTTGTGCTGCCAATCTATTTTTCAAAGATTTGAGGAGGTGTCTGCTGCCTCCAATATGAAAGCAGCAACAGAAAACTACAAGGAATGTGAAGAATCAAGGACACATGCCATAACCGAAAATAACAACAGGCTCCCATAACCCAGCTCAAAGGAAAGGAATTTTGCAATCCAGCTGATAAAACGATTTAAAACAGCAGTTTTGAGGCGACTCAAACACGGAAAGGCACAAGCAACAAAGAACAAAAATCAACAAGGGAACTACATCGGCCAAAAAGCTTCTTCACAGCAACATAAACAATAAAAAAAATGAAAAGGCAACCTATGGATTGGGAGAAAATATTTGCAAATGATATATCGCAGAAAGGGTTAAAATTCAAACTATATCAAGAACTTATACAACTCAATAAAGAAAAAAAAAGATCCGATTAAAAAATGACAGAAGACTTACATGGATTTTTCCAATGAAGACACATCCAAATGGCCAACAGGCATATGAAAAGATTCTCACTTATCACCAGGGAAATGCAAATCAAAATCAGAGTGAGGTACCACCTCACACCTGTTGGAATGGTGACCATCAAGAAGACAGATAATAGGTGTTGGCAACATAAATTGCTGCAGCCACATTGGAAAACAGAACCTAGTTTCCTCAAAAAAGTAAAAATAAAACTACTATATTATCCAGGAATCCCACTCTGGGTATAGATCAAAGGAAATGAAATCAGGATCTCAAAGAGATAACCACACTCCCATGTGCACTGCAGCATTATTCACAATAGTTGAGATATGGAAACAACTTAAATGTCTGTCAGTGAATGAATGGATCAGAGGATGTGGTATATATGTAGGTACAATGGAATATTATTCAGCCCTGAGAAAGAAAGAAATCTGCCATTTGTGACAACATGGATGGACCTTGTGGGCATTATGCTAAGTGAGGTAAGTCAAACAAAGACACATACTACACACTATCACTAATAAATGGAATCTAAGAAAGCTAAACTCTGTAAAAGCAGATTAGAGTGGTGGTTACTTGGAGTTGGGAGGTGGGGGAATTGGCAAAATATTGCTTAAGGGACAAACTTGCAACAAGTAGATAAATAAGTCCTGGAGATCTAACACACAACATAGAGATTACAGATGATGCTGTATTATAAACTTCGAAGTTGCCAAGGGATTAAATTTTAGTCATTCTCACCACAAAAAAGAAATAATTATATAAGGCAATGGAGGTGTTAGATAACACTCCAGTGTAATCATATTGTAATATAAATGTATCAATATAATATATTATAGCATATAAGTGTATCAAATCAATGGGTTGTGTACTTTAAACTGACACAGTATTATATGTCAATTTTATCTCAATTAAAAAAAGTGACAGCTAAACAGACATCTGTAAAGTGATGTGAAATTGACAGTGGGGAGATACTAATATTGAAGGATATCCATATTCACATCATATTCAGATCACTGATCCATATTCACATCACAGACAGGGAGGCAGCCCAGTTGGACATAATGTTACCAAGTAGGAGATAATTAGAAGGGCATTCCACTGTCAGTGAAATATCCTTGACAATGAACTGAATGTGGACTTGAATATATGTATATCCTATATATATATATATATATATATGCCACATTCGTAATATAATTTCATTGCATAGATTCAAATTTGCTTCCCAGATTTTATTAAAATATTTTGTACTGTTTCCAATTTTATAATACACATAACCACATTTATTAAATTAAAATAAAAACTAATAATTCAACTAAAGATATTTAAAAACTGCCATCTTTGACATGAGAAGGTTGAATTGCAAGTTAAATTATTAGGTTCGTTCATTCTGTTTTGATCAAAACTGATGCTGTTAAATGTAAAATTAGAGTAATTTGGTTGTATAAAATACAGTTAAGTTGAAGCCAATCATAATATAAAATATCTGTAGACCCTCACACTGAAGATCACATTTATTATTATAAACCATAATTTAATACTTAGGCATACATTTTTTCAGTGACTGTTCCAACAGTGTTGTAGAGTCAGGTAGATTAGAATTGTTATGTCATTTTTACTGATATGAAAACTGAGGATAAAATATTTTCATTGTTGGAAGTCAAATCCTGGGCTCTTTTCATCACATGATTTTTCTTGCTACCTCACTACCACCTATGATATAATAATATCTGCTCTTCCCCAAATAATAACATAATATAATAATATCTGCTTTGCACCAAATAACATCTGTTGGGCTAGTTTTGCGAGCTGTAACCTTAATCTAAGGAGCCCCCAGACTGCTCTTGCAGCATGGAAGCATCGCTCCTTCATTGCGTTATTAAATTTGCCAGAATTTGGAGCTACACACATAAAGGTCACCTTACATTCATTACTTATTTGTGTGATCTCTCTTTCTCCTTTTTTACTTTTTTAAATTAAGCTTTTAATTTTAATTCCAGTGTAGTTAACATACAGTGTTAGATTAGTTTCAAGTGTACAATATAGTGATTTAACGCTTCTATATATTAATCAGCGCTCGTCGTGATAAGGGTTCTCCATCCCCATCACCTATTTCCCCCAACCCCCACCCTCCTGCCCTCTGGTAACCATCCGTTTTGTTCTCTATAGTTAAGAGTCTGTTTCTTTGTCTGCCTGTTTCTTTCTTCCCCCCCCTTTGCTCATTTGTTTTGTTTCTTGAATTCCATATATGAGTGAAATCATATTGTATTTGTCTTTCCCTGACTTATTTCATTTAGTATCATACCCTCGAGCTTCATCCATGTTGTCTGTGTGATCTTGAAAAGCACATTTTACGCCACTTAGTTTTAAGTTTCTCGTAAGTAAAATGGAGAGATATTTAGAAATTATATTAGAAAACATGTGACTATTCTCTGTAAACTTTAGCAAATGCATATTATTGTTTTAAGTGGGTCTCAGTTTAGAGAATTAAGTGAATCTCGAAGGGGCAACACTATAGCACTTTCCTCTGGTCCTATCCAAGCACAGACATGCCAACAATGGCCTGCAAAGTGAAGACTGGAAGTACTAACGAAGGTGAAGGAGAAATGTCATTACTTCCAACCACAGAATTCTAAATCAAAGCAATAGAATGATTAATTGTTTAATTTGAAATATCTCACAATGAAGGCTAAAGACCACGAGTATTTATGGTAATAAATAACACAAAGAAGTAAGAAATACAGTTTGTGCTCTTTGCTTCTCTAAATAGTGGGCCTCACTCCTGCCATTCCATTTGGTTCTCCAGTCCTCATTATGTGGTTGTAAGGAATAAAAATAACCGATTTTTCTCTAGGCTTCTTGTGGAATTTCTGGAATAAAAAAATCTCTCTGATAAGATCTTATATATTATTCATAATGGAGGCATTAAAGAAAAAAAAAATCTTAAAACCTAGAAGTATACTAAGAACTGAGTCTTTCCCACTTATTATGTAAGCTTTGAACACACAAGAGATTAACAATATGCATATGTACAATCATACTAAAAAGAAATCTTCCGATCAAAATTTTACTTGGAAGTAATGGAGAGAGAGAAAATACATGTTGATTCACTTCTACAATATCATAAATGCAAGATTACATCCATTGGCAGCATGAATTTAATAATTTCTAGTCATCAACCAAATTGTAAATGTAATTCAAACGAAACGATAATTTTTATCACACAATAAACCACAGCAACCTTAGTTTAGAAAGTTAATTTAAAATTACTAACAAATACTGTATTTGCATTCTTTTTGTAAGTCTAAAACTATTCTAAAATAAAAAACTGATTTACTAAGTCACTAAAAAAATGTAGACACTTTCTGCCCTTCCAACCAAGACCTACTTTAAGCTAATCTTTGACTTTCAAATTTCAAATGTTAACTCCTCGTGGATGCTGGATATTTTTAGATACAAATTTTATAGCCATGTTTCATTTGCAGAAATGTTGAATACAAGTAGTTTCATTACTAGAGTTTTTCTTTGTGGAATTTTTTTTGTGCCAGAGCTATTATCCTAAATGTGGGTATTGATGGTGCTACCCATGGAGTGAATGCATTATAGCTACATAACTTTTAGATATTTTATATAAATCTTTGCTATAATGTCACTCCTGGCAACCAGCTGTGCTGTGATATGTCACAATGATGAATCATTACACATGTAAAAATCTAAAGGACAGTTATATAAGAACCTGTATTAATAAACATAATTTTCACAAGTGCAAACTGAACATTTGCATATACTCTAAAACCTTCTATAGCATTTACTCCAAAGTTTCTAGTACAAGACAGTATTTTAGAATCATAAGGATTTGCATGTGATATTTCACAGAGGAACAAATCCTGTTTGAAAACATATTTAAGACTGACAATTGTACAGTGTGTGATTATGTTTTAGCAAGGCCTAATGTAAGTACCTTGCAACATTACATGGGACTTCCAGTCTGGAGAAAATAGTGGAGCCTCCTTTCTCCCTGCTCCTCCCTGTTAAGAGCAACTATAAACCCAGAAAATGATGCAAGAGACAACCAAAGTATAAATCTGCAGTGTAGAAAGAGGAAAGCAAATGGTTAGGGACATTAGGACTAGAGCAACATCATAGGAACAGAGCATCTTACAGCTGCCGCCCACAGAGGGAAGTGACCCGGGTCCAGCATTTCCAGATGCCCCCAACAAGCAAGAGAAGATGGACCGAGTAGTCTCTTTCCTCCAGCAGTTCAGATATGAATCCCATCAACACCAGGTGAGCCTGGCAGTAGGAGGAAGAAGGACTGATCAGAGGGCCCTTGACAATGAATCCAGGGGAAGTTCATTCCAGGCTAGACCCCTGGGCCAGAGGCTGCCCTCCTCATGGAGAGACGACAAGCTTTCAGCAAGGGGTCCCACCACAAGTGCCTTCCAAAGAAGCACCATTAATCTCTTGGGCAAGAATCTCTTTCCCCAGCTAGAGACAGGCAGCTTGGCCTGAGGAAGCCCCTTCTGGCCCCTGAGCAGGGCCCAGCAAGAGGCCCAAGGACACAGCACTGTATAAAACCAAAATTGCTACTCAAAGTTTCTGATAATGAGATTGTCACTGGACCCACAGCTTGCAGCAATGGGTCAGGATCTGGGTACTATACTTCAACAGGGTGACCACACATTCGAATAAAATTTAAATTGGACCTAGAGCCTCCTTACACAATAGCTCAAATGTCCTGGATACAATTAAAAACAAACAAACAAAAAATCTCAGCCATTGTAGCAAGAACCAGGAATGTCACAGGCTGAATAAAAGCACAACCAAAACAAAACAGTTAACTGATGCCAACACTGAGATGAATCAGATCTTGGAGTTCTGACAAGGGTTTTAAAGGAACCATCTAGAAATGTTTGAGCAACCAATTGCAAATGATCTTGAAAGAAATGAAGAAAGAGAAAATCTCAGCAAAAATAAAAAAAGAAAGAAAAAGAAACAAACCCAAAAATTGAAATTACAAAGAAGAAGCAAATGAAAATTACAAAACTGAAAATTACAGAACTAATAAAAAAAATAAAAAAAAAAAACACCTTGTTGGATGGGCTAATAGCAGAGTGGAGAAAACAAGAGAAAGGCAAGGATGAAGGTAATAACATCAAAGTAATTTCTCCAGTCTGAATACAGAGAAAAACTAGACTGGCAAGGGAAAGGGAAGGGCAGAGCTTCAGGCACCTGTGGGACAAAAGAACAAAAGATCCAGCTCCTTAGAGTCCCAGAGGGAAAGTGGAAAGAGACTGGGGTGAAAGTGTCCTAAGAAATAATGTTCAAAAACGTCCCAGATTTTGCAAAAGACATAAACCCACAAATTCAAGAAGCTGATTAAACCATAAGTAATAAAAACTGCAAGAAGGCAACAGAAGAATTAATATAAGACGTACATATTGGAAAAGGAAGAAATAAACTGTCCCTAACTGCAGATGTCATTGTTGTCTACAAAAATAGTCCTGGGGGTGTGGGGAGGAGGAGAAGAAGAAAATAAAGAAATGGAAGGGAAGGGAAGGAAGGGAAGGGAAGGAAGGGAAGGGAAGGGAAGGGAAGGGAAGGGAAGGGAAGGGAAGGGAAGGGAAGGGAAGGAAGCGAAGGGAAGGGAAGGGAAGGGAAGGGAAGGGAAGGGAAGGAAGAAGAAAAGAAAAGTCCTTAAAACTAATCAGTGAGTTTATTAGGTGGCAGAGTACAAATCAACAAGCAAAGGTGAAACATTTGTATGTACTAATGGTAAGAAGGTAGAAACTGAAAATAAAAGCACAATAGCATTTATCATTACTCAGAAGAAACCATAAGCTTAGGGATACATTTAACAGAATATGTTACAGGATATGTATGCCAATATTACAAAATGCTGAAAGAAATCCAAGAAGATGTAAATTAAACGGGGACATAGCATGTTCATGTATTAGAGGACTCAATATAGGAAAAATGTTAATTCTCCCCAAACTGATCTATAGATTTAAAACAATTTCTATTAAAATCTCAGCAGGGTTTTTGTAGATATAGTAAAGTTTATTCTAAAATGTATATGGAGGGCACCTGGGTGGCTCAGTCGTTAAGCGTCTGCCTTCGGCTCAGGTCATGATCCCAGGTTCCTGGGATCGAGTCCCACATCGGGCTCCCTGCTCCGCGGGAAGCCTGCTTCTCCCTCTCCCACTCCCCCTGCTTGTGTTCCTGCTCTCGCTATCTCTCTCTGTCAAATAAATAAAATCTTAAAAAAAAAAAGATTAAAATGTATATGGAAAGACATGGGCCTGAGGAAAGCTAAAAAAGATCCTGAAATGACCAAAGTAAGTGAAGAAAGCTATGGGATATAAAGCCTGTGTCACTGCAGTGACCGAGCGAGCAGGGCGCTGGTGGAGGTACTGGCCATCCCGGGGCCGGAAAACAGGTGCACTCATTATACAAGTGGGGATGGACATGTTCTGTGTTTGACTCTATGGATGACATTGCTGTTTTTGTAATATTGTACAATAATTTTGCAAAATGCTTTGGTAGGACAAAAAGAGGTAAAGAACAAATGGGAAATTACAATATTTCTTAGAGCTGGTATGCAAATCTACAAATATATCAAAATAAATAGTTTAACTTAAAAGATGGACTGCAGTTTCTTTTCTTATCTTTAGAAAAATATGGAATAAGGTAATGGTGTTCAACACTTTGGTTACTCAGATTCTGAAAGTTGTTTTAAGTGGGGCGTTTTTTGTGGGCTCTGTATCAATGTCATCACTCAAGGGGAGAATCCTAGCCCCACTCCTGCTTTTATTTGTTGGAATGATCTTTTTTTTAAAAAAAAAAAGATTTTATTTATTCATTTGACAGAGAGAGAGAGCGCACAAGCAGGGGGAGTGTCAGAGGGAGAGGAAGAAGCAGGCTCCCAGCCGAGCAGGGAGCCCGATGTGGGGCTGGATCCGAGGACCCTGGGATCATGACCTGAGCCGAAGGCAAACGCTTAACCGACTGAGCCACCCAGGTGCCCCTTGTTGGGATGTTCTAAGTGACTTCTGCCAGTGTTGTTAAAAAGAATTGCAAAGGTGTGTGTAACCACCAAAGGGAAATTAAAAAAAAAAAAAAAAAAAAAAAAGTCTTACAGGCTTAATATATACTCACTGTTAGCCACAAAAGTACATTCTACTCTCTTATGTCTAACATCCAGAGGAAAATGGTTGTGAATGCTAGCATATTTTCAGTGATCTGCTAATAAAGCACATTTCTGCTTATGCTGTCTTTGGTGGAAGTTGGGCCTGATTCATTTAATGGGCAGAGAAGCACATTTTTAGTAAGGCTGAGCTCCAATAAAGGAACATCACTGTAACCATATAAAAATGAGTGAGGGAATTATTTTCTGGGTCTCTTAGGAAAAACACTGGATACCTACTTATTAACCATTTCTAAGATGGATATTTAAGAGTTCTAGACACACTTTCTAGACACACTTTATATAGCGTGTTTGTGAGTTTCTATGAAATTTAAAATGATACAATATAAAGTATTAAAAGACAATATGAATACATTTTGTTATGTCTAAAAGTAAGTTGTCCCTAGAACCCTTGGATTTAAACTCTGGCACTTTTCCTCTGTTCCACTTTGAAAGTACTTGATTCTCCCACTTTGCATTAAGCCCTGCCCCTCACTTCCAGAATCAATGATTACCCAATGCTGTCCGTAGTTTAATCACCCCGGATTCTGAGGAACAAGTCCAAATCCACATGGACTGTTTTGGTCCACTTGACAGATCTTTTCTGCAGACAACTGATTCATTCACTTGCCCACTAAGCCAGTAGTTGAGTTTTCTTATTCAGGATATCCTATTTGTAACTCGGCCTGACCTGAGTCTGAAGGAAAGTGTTTGTCATGCATCACTTTTCATCCAGTCAAACCCAGAGCATGCTGTTACCCCAAGAAGCTGTCAGTCTCCCTCACCTATGCTTCCTTAGTCACAGACATAATGGCAGGCAGCACCGCCCCCCAATGGCACTTTTTCCTAAGAAGAAATGAGCATCCCCTATAAGATCTATTCACTGAGTCCTTGAGATGCCCACACGAATTTTAACATAATTTTACAACTTACATACACTATAAAAACTGTTTTAAAGTTGTTTTCTTAAATGATTAAATATGAAAAACACAATATGATATGTTGGTAAATAACAGATTATGTAACGATTTCATCACTCTTTAAAATTAGCACACTATTTTTGGGGAAAAAAACTGTCTTAAAAACCAATATGATGTCAGCTCCTTTGGAAAATCAGATGAGTTTTAAGATGTCAGGTTGTTGAATCATGGTGAGTCTTAATTAGAGAGAACTTGAGGGGTTGATGACAAAAAAACTGTAGACAGAGAAGCCATATGTCTCAGCCACGAAATGCAGAGAAGAGCCAGAGGACAAGGGCACTTATCCAGAAAAATCAAGTAGCATTGCTGCCAGAGGTTGGCTCTTCTTTGAACCAGGAGAGAATCTACTGGTGAATAAAAAGAACTGATATAAAAGCAAAGCAGCGGAAGTGGATAAAATACATTTATTTTAAGCATCATAGAACAAAATGGAATTAAAAACAAAACAATCACTTCTAATACATGACACTTGTGGGATTTCCCTTGGCTCCTTCCTTTTCCCTTCTCCCTTCCTCTTTTGCATTCACATGTGAGGAATTATTATTTATCTATCTATCATCCAACTATCTATCATCTATCTATCAACTATCTACTAACTCTTCATACATGATACTTGATATAAACTGAATGGTGTCACCCCCAAAATTTGTATTTTGGAGTCCTAACCCACAATGTGACTGCATTTGAAAATAGGGTCTTTAAGGAGGTAATTAAGTTTAAAGGAGGCCATAAAGTTGAGGTCTTCATCTGAGAGGATTAATGTCCTTATAACAAGAGACACCAGGCAGAACTCACTTTCTCTCTCTCTCTTTCTCTGTCTTTACAGAGGAAAGACCACGTAAGCACACAGGGAGAAGGTAGCCATCCGCGAGCCAGGAAGATGGCTCCCACCAGAACCCAACTGTGCTACCACCCTGACCTCAGAAATCCAGCCTCCAGAACTGGGAGAAAATAAATGTGGTTTTAGTCACCACGTCTGTTGTTTCTTGTTATTGTAGACTGAGCTAGACAATACCTATTTTGTCATATAGCCAACCCGGGCAATATGACAGAAGTCATTTGGAGTAAAAGATAACATTTGAGAAAAGTAGATTTGAAATATTTTTATGCAATGCACAATACGTATACATATTTGCAATATAATATATACAGAATTGACAATGATGTATATATTTAGCACTTTATCAAAAATATATCTTGAATTTCGGAGAAAATTAGGGACTAGAAAGAGAGGTATGGCTGAGGTTGTAAGTGCCTGGCTTCAAGGTAAGTGAACATGAAGTGGAGCCTAACCAGAACGTAGGTGTGTAAAAGGGTTTTCTTGTACTTGTTTCTTTCCAGGGAGGTCTAGAAGTCTAGTACTGACTTAGGGCCTAGATAAAGGATATGAAGGGCTAGCTAATTATTTATAATGTGCTCCTTCAAGTTCAAAACACCTTTGAGCTCCTGAAGTTAGTCTATGTACATTATTCAGGGGTACAGGCTTTCCCCACTATCCAAAAGTAGAGGGTTCCCATGAAAACTTTCATAAACCAAAGTCGCATAAAGCAAAGAAGTAGTCACCATTAATTTATATGGAAAACGTTTTGGGCATTTCCAGACCCTCAAAAATAACCTCTCTTAGTTTTGTTTTGTTTTTTTTTTTTCTGATATCTTGGACACATCTTGCTAACGGATGCACAAAATCTATCAAGATAAAGCGCAGATGCTCACAAAGTTCAAACTCTGGGGGCTTGATGTTGAGACGCTGAGTGTAGTTCCTGGAGAAGGCGCTGGGGGCGCCACTCTCGCTGCTAGTTTAGTGTGGCCTCTTGAACCTGATCGCCGGAAAACAAAAGCTGAACGTTGTTTTCCGCTTTTGGTCTCTTTCCGCAAAACTAAAAATCCTCTTCTGGGTCCTTACAGTTAACAAAAGCAGGTACTGATGTAGGCCTTCCATAAAGGCGAAAGGACAAAGTCTGAACTTTCAAAACGTGGGGAATGCCTGTGTGTAGACTGATAAGTTATACCTGGTTTAACTGGTTCCACAACCTGGCTGGGCTCAGTGACAGATAGATGGATTTAAAAAAATCACGCAAAACTTTTGCCCAAGCTCCCCTGAAACCATGATCCCTCACACAAATCTTAATGGTCCATAATCTAAGACAAAGCACGCCCTGCGCCGCGGAGGAAGGGAACTGGGGCTCTCCTCGTCTCCCTTGCTCGCCCTTCCTCCTGCTCACTCTTTTTCCCTTAAAGCTTCACAGGTTCATCTTACGGGACCTCGGAATGCTTTTCAGAGATCTGACCTCGTATTACCAATGCCGTAAGCCATGGGGTTGGTGATGGAATTGAGTCTTGGCTAATTTCTCTACCTTTCTCAAGTCTGTATTCTCACTATTTCTCATATCTTGACACAACAGAATAGATACAATATATTGAAACCCTTTGTGAATCTTACTGCCCCAAATACAAGTATCCCATCCTGCACTTTATCATGTAGATACTCTTATCTCTTGCATCCATAACAAAATACTCTCCTCAAACGTTTATCCGTTAGCATTCAGCTCCTACTTTGTCTCTAAGAATGCTTTAATACCATTGTAATTGGTTACTAACTGAAATTCACCTAAAGTAATTGACCTTTACCCAAAGGTTTCATTTTGTTACTAGAGTCTCCTTGGAGAGATGGGACTTTTACGAAGATTCGAGTTCTAATTCTATCTTCATAGCTAAATGAGGAGTACCTGCCATTGTATCTAGTGTTTAATGTTTGTCAAGTGGTCAGAGTGCCCTGAAGAATCCACTACACTACATAGTTTTCAGTGGAGATGACCAGTTCTTGGCAATCCACTCAGCAGTTCTGTAAAAACGGAATTGTCCTTTTTCATTGGTGATCATATTCGATACCTATTTTTCCCATGACTAAGATTCTACTGTTTGCTGAACAGACTACTATCAGCCCAAATCATTTTGCCTTCCTTATGCTAACCCCCACATTTCCACATCTACATCTTAGGAAGAGTCACTGCTATTCTCTTACTATTCTGTAGTAATGAACACAACGGTGAAAAAGCTTCAGGAAACTTCCATTTTACAGTGCTTATTTCTGCATAATGTTATCGCGATATCGGTTCTTTCTGTTGGCAAATTAATGCCAAAATCAGAGCGTAGGCAACGATTATGGAAGTCTAATAATTTATTTCCAAGACTTATTATGCCTTTTAATAATTTATAATGTTTTCTTTTAAAGCTGTAACATTAAAGCATTTTATCTTAGTGCTATTTCAAAGGGCTCTTAGATACAATCATGTTTATCAAATAGGAAAACAAGATCAGAACATAAATGATTTACTTTTATACTTTAATTAAACAATGTTACATAAAATGTGGCAATTATAATAACAAATACCTCTGTCGCACTGGAGGGCATTTAATACATTTTTCTTTTATATAGATTGTATAGTTTGTTTAGCAAATGGTATGAAGAGTGAAATATAGTGTCTGTATATTTCTGTATTCATTTTCTGTTGCAGTGTAACAATTACCACAAATTTGGGGGGCTCAAACACATTCATTATCGCAGTTTCCATGGATCAGGAATCCAGCCCGTTTTCAGTGGGCTCACCCTCTGGCCTCATAACGCTGAACTCAGTGAGTCAGCTGGTGGTATAAGCAAATCTCAGCTTAGTCCCTTTGAATGTACCTGTCACACCAGATAGCAGGATGATGACTCTGCAAGCCAGTTTTCTGCTGGATCCAAAAGATTCACTGATCTTCAGTTTCTCCGGTTTTTTCTATTGTAAAGATAGGAGCAATATTAACAAGCCCTTTCCGCGTGGGAGCCGAAACCGGAAGTCCCAACAGCTATATGGAATTATTTGTTAACAATGTTCTACCTCCTAAGTTATTTTTTCTCATAACATCATCTGGCTTTAGATAATGAGTAAAGATTATGCTAACTTTTTTCAATCTGTCTTTAAGAGGCTTAAATATTTCTGATGATTTCTGGTGTGGTCCGGCATTCTCTTCCTTTACTGCTAAGAACACCACAGAGACTTAATATTATCTATTGTTTAATAAAATGCCATGGAAAAATGTAGCCCATTAAGTGGATCTCAGCTTCAAAAAGTTTTCTAAATATAGTGGAAACTAAGAAATGAAATATGTTGAAGTGGAAATGGGGGGAAAATAATTGTAGCTTTGGGTATATTATATAATCTGGCAAAAATTATATGAAAAAATAGTATCTGGAATACTTATACTGAATGAGAGTATGAATGTTTTAAACAAGTGATGTGACAAAACAATTGTGGAAAATAACATGCCGAAGGAATTAATTATGGAATACTTTCATTTCCAAGCTAGGGAGAAAAGGAAGTAAGAGAGTAGCAATGAATCAGTAGTTCTTTAGACAATCACCCATCAACTTTTATTTGTGGTTGAGAAGAAAGATTAGTGCTATGAAAAATGCACAAATTGTCATCACTGTTGAGAGAGATAAAAAGTATAAAGTGAATTAATGAAAGGAAATGGTAATACTGAATAATAAGAACACATGTAATGGTTGAGTTTTATCAAAATTATAAGAATGGCAACCATAAGTTATTTTATCTGTAATATTTGAAAACAGACTTTTAAAAAATATTTGACAGTATGTTTCTGGAAACATTTCTACATAGACATATTAAATTTTATCGCTTTTTAAAACAAAATATATTCTTATTTTAAGATGTTTGTTGGTATTGCTGTTTTCCCTAATTCATTTCTTCTTTCCAAGTAATTATGCTACGTCGTTCAGTGTCGAATCAAACAGTTCCATTTATTTCGGAAAATTATACTCTGAGCTGCAAACCAATGTTGGATAAAATCATGATCCTTTGCATAAATCTTGAATAAATCTTTGGCAAATTTCACATCTGTCATGATTGAAATGGAGAAGTCACATCTTCAGGACATACTACCAGTGTTGTATCACAGGATGGGAGAAGTCCAGGCTGGAGGAAAGGTTCAGTTTTGCACTCATCTTATTTGGTATTGCTGGTTCACAGTAATGATTAAAAAAAAAAAAAGCACACTAACCTTTCTTGATTTTGGTGTTATTTTTATATTCTTCACAGATAACAGATTCCATTTGTATGCCCTCTCGGGCTGCCATAATGCAATATTGGAGACTGGGGCGGAGGTGGGGGGCTTAAACAATAGAAGTTTGTTTTCTCACAATTCTCCAGGCTGGAAAGTCTCTTGTCAGCAGGTTTAGTTTCTCCTGAAGCCTCTCTCCTTTGTTTGCCTCCTGCCCTGTCCTTTCCTCTGTGTGTGTGCCCCTCCGGTAACTCTCTCTCTTCTTATAAGAACACAAATCATCCCATCCAATTAGAGACCCATTCTTACGACCTCATTTAATCTTGGTTCCCTCTTTAAAGGCTCCATTTCCAACTATAACCATATATGGGGTTAGGCTTCAACATCTGGATTTCGGGAGGACACAATTCATTCCATAGCACCATTATTGACTAACCCCCTCACCCTAGTGTCCGCCTCGTCCAATACACCATGGCATAATTGTGGGTTGTTGATATTTTTCTCGGAAAGCAAATCTGCAGGTTGCATTTCTGAGGAAAAGGCCTGTTTCGGGGACAAAACTGGGTGTAGTAGATCCTATCATTTGTCCGTAATTGTTTCTTTTTCTTCCTGCCTTTGCCATGGTTCACTTTCCCACCCCACCGACGTGAGGCACGCTCTCACTTTGCTCAGTGGATGTGGGATGAAGTTACAATTGCCATTTCCAAACTAAGGCTGTAAGAGGCACATGTTTCTGCTTCTTTCTCCACACTCCTTCCATTGACCATGAGAAGACCTTCCCCTAAGTGACTAATGCTCTTTCAGTCTGAATCCTGGGACGATCAATCCTATAACTAAGTGTAAGTCCAAAACAGACCCACAGACTGAGGCAAATCTATCCCAGCCAATCTGCAGAACTGAGGAAAGGAAAAATTATTTGTAAGACACTGAGACTTTAGTCTGTTCATTACGCAGCATTATCACAGAAGAAAAAGCTAAAACAGAGGACTTTATATACGCTACCACTCTCTCTCAACCTCACCATGAGACCCCTGCAGCAGTAGCTTACAGAGAATATTAGGTTCCTATGACTCCTGTAACAAATTACCACAGACTCAGTCATTTAAAACAGAACAAATTCATTATCTTTAAAAAGTCAGAAGTCCAAAGCTAGCCACAGTAGGTTAAAATGAAGATGTCAGCCTGACCATGTTTGTTTCTGGACGCTCAGCCTTTTGCCTGCTGCCTCACCTTTCTCAGCACCTGGAAGCTGCACAATTCCTTGGTCTGAGGTCAGAAATGGAGGGCTCCATCCAGCTCACGCTGCGCCTTGCTGGGCTGCTCTTCTACTGCCTTCTTCCATTGTTTAAGAGCTCACAGGATTAGGTTGGCCCAGCCATGTAATGCAGGTGATCTCCCTATCTTAACGGTGAACCCATTGATAAACTTCACTGTAACAGTATCTGCAATTGATTCTGTACCTGTGACATTCACAGGTACAAGGAATTAGGAGTCAACATCTTTTGGGAGAACACAACTTAATCCGTAACACATATTCACAGTTGTAATGCCAGGGATTAGGACGCAGATCTCTTTGGAGGTGATCACCCTCCCTCACCACGAGTGATTTTTGGTTACCCAGAAGACCTCTGAGATATAGGAAAAGAGACATTATAGCGAAATATATAGGTAACTGCTAGTCACATTTAGTATTCTTTCTTTCTTTTCTTTTTTTTTTTTTATTTTTTGAGTAAATACATCTTTACCCATTCCATCTTGGTCTCCTTGACACCAAGGAGATTAAAGGATGCTTAGTGTGTCAAGAGCTGGCTAAAACCTTTCAGTAGCCGTGCTTTTCCTGAGCACACTGTAGAAATGGTGTGGATACAAGTGGGAGATTCCAGGAAAATTAATCTCAGAAAATACTAGCAGAGCCTCTGTTTCTGTTGTCTGTTCTCCATTCCCCTCAGGCCAACCCTTCAAAGGTTCTGCTTTTATTATATTAAGGCCATCAGTAGCCTGGTTTTTTTTTTGTTTTGTTTTGTTTTTTTGTGTGTGGATCTTTTGCAGGTTGCCTCTACTTTGTCAACTACTATAAATACTAGACTATTTCAGTTACATTGTATGTGTTAAGAACAACATAGTTATACTTTCTATAAGAATTGTTTATGTGGATATGATATTCAAGAGGAATGATAAAGTACTAGAGTTGCTACATCTACTTTTCAGCCTCAGGAATCCTTTAATTGAAATACAGCAAAATCTATTTAATCTAAGTAAGCCTTGTTTCAGCAAATACAATTTCTATGTTTCTGAGATAGTGAAATATATATGTAATTAATCTACTGTCTTATCAAGGCCAATAAAATTTGAGCAATAAAATATAATCTGATTGTGCCATTAGCAAAAATGAATTTTTTATTGTCTGTTAGCAACTAAATAATAAATTATTTTTCAACAGCTTTTTAATGAGATGGAAGATAATCAAGGGTTGCAATAAAGCGCTGTAGTATCCAATTTGAATGATTGTTCTGTTTCCTGTGAAAAATGAAGTCCTCCTATCCTTCTCCAGAATTACAAAATCATTTAATATTTGTGAAAAATCACAAGATTCCTTGATAAGAAACAAATACAACAATATCCACTCTTCACTACTATCTTAAACAACTCGGGTAGTTTAATCATTTAAATGAACATTGTTAATTTTTATTGAGGCACAGATAGATTTAGTTCTGTTGATTAATGCACTTGGTCTATTAATATCTTATTATTTGATTTTATGTTCTTAGCATACCCTTTCTTTCTTTATATTTTTATACATATATATGCACAGGTACATACACAGAAAGTAAATGAGGGAAGAGGAGGAAGATTTTATAAATACATGTTTTTATTTGTGTGTATAAGTGGTCAATTGTCAAATACCTTCATCATAAAATAAACCTTCCCACAAAACTTCATTATCACTATGAGACCATTCTCCTAAAATTGTCCTTTAAATAATTTTACTTTCAAGAGTTCTAGCTATGCTTTTCTACATGCTTTCCTGAATAGATTCATGCTAAAGTACAGTGGGTTTTAATTTATTGTAATTTTTTATTTTTTATTTCATTAACAGCAGAGCTCCCCTTATCCCTGGAATCACTTAAATGGAATTTGCCACAGTCAATCAGATAGGTCAGGTAAGGGTAGAGCTGCTTTGTGAAGCAAGGATGCTGGCCTGGAAGTAGCACCATTGAACATCAAGGCACCACAGAATATAGCTTTAAAACCACTCTCCTAGTGAAAAACTGGGGGGCTTTTGGAACTAACATTTACTATTCCTAGTTGTAGAATGACTGGTCCCACACTTCCATGCCTTGAGTGGGTTAACTCCTCTTAGCCTTTTCCTGCATCTATAAACAAAGATAAAACTGCCATACCTTTCCAAGTGTTTCCTCAATACTTTAAAATATCATAATGACTTCCTCACTGAACTTCAAAAAGAGTTTCTTTTAAACATCTACAAGATAATAGCTCAAACTCAAATGTGGCCAACCCTGAACTGATCTCTATTGTCCTTCATACCCCACTTTATTTTCCAGCTGACTTCTCTCCCTATAAGCGATATTTTATTAAATGTCTCTAAAGTAATACTTCCACCCAATGAAGCAGAAAAACTTAAGCATATCCATCCACGAGGGGTGCCTAGGTGGCTCAGTCCATTAGACATCTCACTCTTGATTTCAGATCAGGTCATGATCTCAGGGTCCTGAGATGGAGCTCCACGAAGGACTCCCCACTAAGTGGGGGATCTGCCTGAGAGTCTCTCCCACTCCCTTTGCCACTCCCCTCCACACTCTCTCTCTCTCAAATAAATAAATAAAAACTTAAAAAAAAAGAATATCTATCCATGATATCTAATTTTTTTAAGTCCCACTGATAATAAATTCCAAAACTTTCTTCAATCTGTCTGCCCATCTTTTGGGACTGCTGAAATCAATCTTTCAACCTCTTGTGGGTGTATTATGTAAATAGTCTCACAGCATCTCTCCATGCATCAACCCACACAAATATGAATATGATCATGCTGCTCCATTACATTGTTTTACACAATTTTCTATTTCATATAAGTTAAAACCCAACGCCTTATAAATATGTACAAAGTTCTTTGTTTTCTATTTCTGTAAATACCTACAGCTTTATTTTACACAACTGGAAGTTGTTTCTCATGAACAAATAAATTACAGAATGCTGACTGTGACATGTTTATTCTGCTTTGCAATCTGATTCTTCTTCAAGTAGCCATGTTTTCAATGACCTGAGGAGGTCTTGCTCATGTCTACAAAACCCACTTCAATTGTCACCATCTCGGGCCATGCTAGCTTTCTTGGATTTGGCTTCCCCAAAAGTAAACTCTGAGAAAAGGATAAGTACAAGTGATTTCCTTAGAATGTGATCATTGATCTCAGGAAACACTGAGAAGGGAATGGAGAAGTGAGACAGAGAAGGAAACTAATTACAGGTGCCTCATTAGAAAGATATATCATTGAGCTGATTACAGGTATATGAAACCTGGAGAGAGAACAATTAAACAACGGGGCCAAGATTACTAGTATGTAAAAAGAGTGTAAAATTTAAATCAGGGGTTTGGAATTTAACTCTTTTTGGTAATTAATTATGCCCTTGGGGGCGGATTAAATGCTATTTGTGAAGCTGGGAGTACTAAAAATCAAAAACTGTATCTTGTGAATGTCAGAGTATCCTAGAGTAATGTTTTTTGGAACCAGATATTGAAATTAGATATGCTATATTGATGATAGCCTACAATTAATTATAGCACTGTCCCTTGACAGACTCTGTTCCTATTTCACCATCTGATGATCACAGAGAAAGTCACTAGAAAAAAAAGTGTGCAATTTAAGGGTAGACTCTCCATTACTTAAAAGATACTTCTTAAAGGCTCTACTCTTAAAAAGTAGAATTATTTATCAACCATGGTACTGTGGTCTTATTTTTAGTCTTTCCATATACTCGTGTTTTATTACTCAGTTTTTAAAATCCTGTTCTTAATCTTGTCACTATAAATTCCAGGTGCCCTGCCAACTTCAGTTAAAATGTTTGCACAAAATTACTTCAGTATAGAAATTATTCTGGTAAAGAATAGTATTATTCATTCATGTATTTATTCATCCATTCATTGATCCTAGGACTATGTGTCAGGCACTGTATTGGTTTTTCTAGGAACAAAAGAGAAATAAGCCATAATCCATGCCTTAAAGATGTCAGATTCCAATAAGGAAACAAAAAAGCACTAACAAAAAAATAACACCTGCTGTGATAAAGTGGACCAGGAAATGAAACGTAGGGGGTACTCTAATTCTTTGAGAGGACCTCACATGCTGCTGCATGTGGAAGAATGAATTAGCCAGACAAACAAGGAGAATGATTCCATTCCAGAAAATGTGAATAGTGTGCAAAGACAAGAGAACATGACAAAGAATATTCAGTACCAGGCAAAGCAGGTAATTTATGTTGTTTATATTATAAAGGGCAGAGAACTAGAGCAGCAGCAGATGATGTAGAGAACAGAACAGGCTAGAGGAAATGCCAAGTTATGGTCAGCACTGGTAATAAATGTGAATATTCTCAAATCGTCTGAGTTCATTATCACTTTAGAACTGTGTGTCCCAAATGTGCATATCTAATTTCTGTTTAAGCACTTGATATGACAATGTGTTAACATTTATATTCTGCAATAGCAGATAGGCAAATAGTGAGAACAAGCTTGATGCCCATCCATTTCTCAGACTTAGTGAATTGCAAAAGCATGATCAAAAGTCTGAATTTCTGAATTAAACATTAGTTTTCCTGTATTAAGGAATAATTAAATCATTAAAATTTTTCCTTCAAAGGAAACTGTTAATTGGATCCATTTCAGAATTACACATAAAGTCTGTATTCAACAAAACTAGAAACCTCATCTACAATATTAGTTCTGTTACCAGAATAGGTATGACCTCATGATGATGTTCATTATTCAGAGAACAGAAATGAAGATGACCCGTCTAGAGCATAATAATGATTTTGCCACCAAATCATCCGGGCCCTAATTATGTGTACTGTTTGCTTCTCCAGCTCTACTTTTATAATCATTTCAACACCCATATGGATTATCGACTGAATACCCTGCTCTTGCAGTTCTTGTTTCTATTTCTTTTCAACAATCATTTCTGCTCTTCCACACCTTCCTATTGAGGCAAAACTTGGGCATTACCAATGATCATATACATCCAAAGTTTTAATTCTGAGTGTCCCATTTTCTTGCCACCATCTCTCTTGTGAGCTCACACACTTTTCATCCTCCCAGTTGCTCATCTCCTGCATTATTTCTGGATGCACAGTTGTGTTCAAGGGAAGCAGCAGAGAGAAGTCAGTCTGCATCATCTTGTCTGGACCAGAAGTCTGCACTCTGCTCCTGATGATAAATAGCTTCTTTCTCATCTGTCATCAATATTTCCTTTTTGTAAAAAAAAAAAAAAAAAAAAAAAAAATAGATTATTCAAAATGCAATATCCTACTACCTCACATTTTGGGTAAAATAAACAAAATCCCCAAGACCTTTAGCCAAGGTCACATTTCTCTGCTCCCTTTCACTGTAAAATTCCTGAGGAGTTCTCTACACATGGAAGCTTCACCCACCATTGCCCATTTTCTTCTCATTTCACTGAAACAAGACATTTCTTCCAATGTGTGATAAGAACACATTCCACTGAAACTGTTCTTAGTGAAGTCACAAATGATGGCCATTTTTGATAAATCCATTTCTCTATTTTTAATCTTTATCTTTGCTTCTCGGTCCCATTGGTCATGATTAATGTTTCCTTCCTCCTGGAGTCTAGGATATCACACTACCGATTTTCCACAGAAAACACTGGTGTCTCATTTTAAGTCCTTTGGCTGACTCTCCATTTCCTTCCAGAAACTCCCAAATTTGGAGTGTCCCAGAATGTGTTTCTTGGTTCCTTCTCTTTTAAAAATGATTTCTTGATCCATAGGCGATGTTGTCCTCACCCATCATTTAAATGCTAGTGATTGCCATGTTCTTGTTTCTAGCTTCCACTTCTCTGAGTTGCCCTCTGTGATTGCCTGCTGGGATTCTCACCTTAGAGTTCTAGTAAGTAGCTTAAAATTAACACGCACAGAGCTGAACTCTTAATTCACTGTCATCAACATGCCCCCCAACCCGCATTTTCCTCCTCTGAATAGAGAGCATCACCAGATGATCAAGTCTAAATTCTTGACTCCTTTTTTCCCCTTTCATAATCAACACTCAATGCCCAGACTGGTACATGGCCCACAAAAGCAAACTTAGACAAATGGGATTGCAACAAACTAAAAAGCTTTTATATTGAAGAGACAACTTGCAGAGTGAAATAAAATAGTTGCAGACCATATATCTGATGAGGGGTTAATTCTAAACTATGTAAGGAACTCAAACAACTTGATAGCAAGGACCACATGACCCAATTTTTTAAATGGGCAAAGGACTCAAGACAATTCTCAAAAAAGAAGACATACAAATGGCTCATAGGTATAGAGAAAAGGGCTCCGCATCAGTCATCATCAGGGAAATGCTAGTCAAAACCACAGTGAGATCTCACCCCGCACCTATTACAGTGGCTGGCAGCAAAAAGACAAGGGATAATAAGGATTGGTGAGGGGTGTGGAGAAAAGGAAACAGTTGCCCACTGTTGGTGGGAATGTCAACTGGTACAGTCATTGGGGAAAACGATATATAGGTTCCTCAGAAAATGAAAAATAGAACCTCCGAGCAATGAAGAAAAATGTGATGTTGGTCAAAGGGTAGAGTTTCAGGTATGCAGGATGATTAAGTTCAGCAGATCTAAGGCATAAGACAGTGACTGTACTTAACAATAATACTGTATTATATATTTGAAATTTGCTGAGAGTAGATATGTGTTCTCACCTCAAAAAAATGTTAACTCTGTGAGGTGATGGCTATGTTAAGAAGCTTAATTGTGGTAATCATTTCACAATGTATATGAATATTAAAACATTTTGTACACCTTAGACATACATGATTGTAATTTGTCAATTATGTCTCAATAAAACTAAAAAAAAATAACAAAACTAAAAATCACTTCCCAGATGACTCAAATATACATTTTGAAAACCACCACTCTAACCAAGCTGCCTTTCTGCTTTCAGTTGAAGAATTCAAACTCATCCCCACCCGTGTGAATGATATACCCATGCCCCAACGCTGATACGTTGCCTGATACAGCATAGCTTCCCCTCCTCTTTCCAGCCACACCGGGAACGCCTACCTACAAAGATCTGCAATCTGGGAGCAGATTGATCATTTATGACTGACAAAGGAATACCAAAGACCAAGCCTCCCTGCTTCAAGATGGGACTAATTTGGGGGTGCACTTTCTGTTATCGAGCTTCCCCATGGAATTAGGTTGAAACTACTTTCTAGCTATCATCACATTTTTCCATAGTTTCTTCCCGTCCCTTATCTTGATTTCCTCACTTTCTTCTCTCTCAGTGGAATAAGAATCCTCATCTCAGGCTTTGCTTCTAGGAAACCCACTTTAAGTTACTTCACTTGGGTCTCTGTATGTGCTCTTTGTATCTTTGCTTATACATACTATATATATACAATATATAATATGTATTCATACTATATATTGATTTGAGCATTTGTATCTTCCCTACTGGAATGTAACCTGAGTGAGTGTATGGTTTAATTCTGTACTGTTGGAGGTATTCTCATCTTTGTCATCTCACTGTGATCCGATGTACTTGAAACATAGAAAAGAATGAATAAATATTTGCTGAAGGAATGAAAAAATGGATAGGTTTAAATTTGATTTTTAGGAACCCAGGAAGTGCAGCATCAATGGCTATTGATTGATTGCACATTCTTTTTTTTTAATTTTTTTTATTGTAATGTTAACCACCATACATTACATCATTTGTTTTTGATGTAGTGTTCCATGATTCATTGTTTGTGCATAAGAGCCAGTGCCCTACGCAGAACGTGCCCTCTTTAATACCCATCACCAGGCTAACCCATTCCCCCACACCCATCCCCTCTAGAACCCTCAGTTTGTTTTTCAGAGTCCATCCTCTCTCATGGTTCGTCTCCCCCTCCGATTTCCCCCCCTCCATTCTTTCCCTCCTACTATCTTCTTCTTTTTTTTTTCTTAACATATATTGCATTATTTGTTTCACAGGTACAGATCTGTGATTCAACAGTCTTGCACAATTCACAGCCCTCGCCATATCACATACCCGCACTAATGTCTATCACCCAGCTACGCCCTCCCTCCCACCCCCGACCACTCCAACAACCCTCAGTTTGTTTCATGAGATTAAGAATTCCTCATATCAGTGAGGTCATATGATACATGTCTTTCTCTGATTGATTTATTTCACTCAGACTAACACCCTCCAGATCCATCCACGTCATTGCAAATGGCAAGATCTCATTCCTTTTGATGGCTGCATAATATTCCATTGTGTATATATACCACTTCTTCTTTATCCATTCATCTGTCGATGGACATCTTGGCTCTTTCCACAGTTTGGCTATTGTGGACATTGCTGCTACAAACATTGGGGTGCACGTACCCCTTTGAATCCCAAAATTTGTATCTTTGTGGTAAATACCCAGTAGGGCAATTGCTGGATCATACGGTAGCTCTATTTTCAACTTTTTAAGGAACCTCCATACTGTTTTCCACAGTGGTTGCACCAGCTTGCATTCCCACCAACAGTGTAGGAGGGTTCCCCTTTCTCCGCATCCCCGCCAACATCTGTCGTTTCCTGACTTGTTCATTTTAGCAATTCTGAATGGTGTGAGGTGGTATCTCATTGAGGGTTTGATTTGGATTTCCCTGATGCCGAGTGATGTTGAGCACTTTTTCATGTATCTGTTGGCCATTTGGATGTCTTCTTTGGAAAAATGTCTGTTCATGTCTTCTGCCCATTTCTTGATTGGATTATTTGTTCTTTGGGTGTTGAGTTTGATAAGTTCTTTATAGATTTTGGATACTAGCCCTTTATCTGATATGTCATTTGCAAATATTTTTTCCCATTCTGTCGGTTGTCTTTTGGTTTTGTGGACTGGTTCTTTTGCTGTGCAAAAGCTTTTTATCTTGATGAAATCCCAAAAGTTCATTATTGCCCTTGCTTCCCTTGCCTTTGGCGATGTTTCTAGGAAGAAGTTGTTGCAGCTGTGGTCGAAGAGGTTGCTGCCTGTGTTGTCCTTTAGGATTTTGATGGACACCTGTCTCACGTTTAGGTCTTTCAACCATTTGGAGTCTATTTTTGTGTGTGGTGTAAGGAAATGGTCCAGTTTCATTCTTCTGCATGTGGCTGTCCAATTTTCCCACACCAATTGTTGAAGAGACTGTCTTTTTTCCATTGGACATTCTTTCCTGTGTTGTCCAAGATGAGTTGACCGTACAGTTGAGGGTCCATTTCTGGGCTCTCGATTCTGTTCCATTGATCTATGTGTCTGTTTTTGTGCCAGTACCATACTGTCTTGATGATGACAGCTTTGTAATAGAGCTGGAAGTCCGGAATTGTGATGCTGCCAACTTTGCTTTTCTTTTTCAACATTCCTCTGGCTGTTCGGGGTCTCTTCTGGTTCCAAACAAATTTTAGGATTATTTGTTCCATTTCTTTGAAAAAAGTGGGTGGTGTTTGATAGGGATTGCATTGAATGTGTAGATTGCTCTAGGTAGCATTGACATCTTCACAATGTTTGTTCTTCCAATCCATGAGCATGAAACCGTTTTCCATTTCTTTGTGTCTTCCTCAATTTCTTTCATGAGTATTATATAGTTTTCTGAATACAGATCCTTTGCCTCTTTGATTAGATTTATTCCTAGGTATCTTATGGTTTTGGGTGCAATTGTAAATGGGATCAACTCCTTAATTTCTCTATCTTCTGTATTGTTGTCAGTATATAAGAATGCCACTGATTTCTGTGCACTGATTTTATATCTTGCCACATTACTATATTCCTGTATGAGTTCTAGCAGTTTTGGGGTGGAGTCTTTTGGGTTTTCCACATACAGTATCATATCATCTGCAAAGAGTGAGAGTGTGACTTCCTCCTTGCCAATTTGGATGCCTTTGATTTCTTTTTGTTGTCTGATTGCTGTGGCTAGGACTTCTGATACTATGTTGAATAGCAGTGGTGACAGTGGACATCCCTGCCGCATTCCTGACCTTAGAGGAAAAGCTCTCAGCTTTTCCCCATTGAGAATGATATTCGCTGTACGTTTTTCATAGATGGATTTATGATATTGAGGTATGTACCCTCTAAAGCTATACTCTGAAGAGTTTTGATCAAGAAAGAATGCTGTACTTTGTCAAATGCTTTTTCTGCATCGAGAGGATCATATGATTCTTGTTCTTTCTTTTGTTAATGTATTGTATCACGTTGTTTGATTTGCAGATGTTGAACCAACCTTGTAGCCCAGGGATAAATCCCACTTGGTCAGGGTGAATAATCCTTTTAATGTACTTTTGGATCCTATTGGCTAGTATTTTGGTGAGAATTTTTGCATCCATGTTCATCAAGGATATTGGTCCGTAATTCTCTTTTTGAAGGGGTCTTTGTCTGGCTTGGGGATCAAAGTAATGGTGGCCTCATAAAATGAGTTTGGAAGTTTTCCTTCCATTTATATTTTTTGGAACATTTTCAGAAGAATAGGTATTAATTCTTCTTCAAATGTTTGGTAGAATTCCCGTGGGAAGCCATCTGGCCCTGGACTTTTGTTTGTTGGGAGATTTTTGATGTCTGCTTCAATTTCCTTAGTGGTTATAGGTCTGTTCAGGGTTTCTATTTCTTCCTGGTTCAATTTCGGTAGTTAATACATCTCTAGGAATGCACCCATTTCTTCCAGGTTATCTAATTTGCTGGCATAGAGTTGCTCATAATATGTTCTTATAATTGTTTGTATGTCTTTGGTGTTGGTTGTGATCTCTCCTCTTCATTCATGATTTTGTTGATTTGGGTCATTTCTCTTTTCTTTTTGATAAGTCTGGCCAGGAGTTTATCAATCTTGTTCATTCTTTCAAAGAATCAGCTCCTAGTTTCATTGATCTGTTCTCCTGTTCTTTTGGTTTCTATTTCATTGATTTCTGCTCTGATCTTTATTATTTCTCTTCTCCTGCTGGGTTTAGGCTTTATTTGCTGTTTTTTCTCTAGCTCCTTTAGGCGTAGGGTTAGGTTGTGTATTTGAGACCTTTCTTTTTTCTTGAGAAAGGCTTGTATTGCTATATACTTTCCACTCAGGACTACCTTTGCTGTATCCTAAAGATTTTGAACAGTTGTGTTTTCATTTTCATGGGTTTCCATGAATTTTTTTAATTCTTCTTTAATTTACTGGTTGACCCATTCATTCTTTAGGAGGATGCTCATTATCCTCCATGTATTTGAGTTCTTTCCAACTTTCCTCTTGTGATTGCGTTCTAGTTTCAAAGCGTTGTCGTCTGAAAATATGCAGGGAATAATCCCAAACTTTGGTACTGTTTGGGACCTGATATGTGACCTAGGATGTGATCGATTCTGGAGAATGTTCCATGGGCATTAGAGAAGAATGTGTATTCCATTACTTTGGGATGGAATGTTCTGAATATGTCTGTGAAGTCCATTGGGTCCAGTGTGCCAATTAAAGTCTTTATTTCCTTGTTGATCTTTTGCTTAGATGATTTGTCCATTTAAGCCAGGGGGGTGTTAAAGTCCCCCACTATTATTGTATTGTTGTCAATGTGTTTCTTTGCTTTTGTTATTAATTGCCTTATATAATTGGCTGATCCCATGTTAGGGGCATAGATATTTACAATTGTTAGATCTTCTTGTTGGATAGACCCTTTAAGTAGGATATAGTGTCCTTTCTCATCTCTTATTACTGTCTTTGTTTTAAAATCTAATTTGTCTGATATCAGGATTGCCAACCCAGCTTTCTTTTTGTGTCCATTAGCATGGTAAATTGTTTTCCACCCCCTCACTTTCAATGTGGGGGTGTCTTTGGGTCTGAAATGAGTCTCTTGCAGACAGCATATTCTTGGGTCTTGTTTTTCAATCCAATCTGATAGCCTGTGTCTTTTGATTGGGGCATTGAGCCCATTTACATTCAGGGTAACTATTGAAAGATATGAATTTACTACCATTGTATTGCCTGTAAGGTGACCGTTACTGTATATTGTCTGTATTCCTTTCTGGTCTATGCTGCTTTTAGGCTCTCTCTTTGCTTAGAGGACCCCTTTCAATATTTCTTGGAGGGCTGGTTTCATGTTTGCAAATTCCTTTAGTTTTTGTTTGTCCTGGAAGGTTTTTATCTCTCCTTCAATTTTCAGTGAGAGCCTAGCTGGATATAGTATTCTTGGCTGCATATTTTTCTTGTTTACTGCTCTAAAGATATCATGCCAGTCCTTTCTGGCCTGCCCTGTCTCTGTGGATAGGTCTGTTGCCAATCTAATATTTCTACCATTATAGGTTAGATATCTCTTCTCCCGAGCTGCTTTCAAGATTTCCCTTTTGTCTCTGAGACTCGTAAGTTTTACTATTAGATGTTGTGGTGCTGACCTATTTTCATTGATTTTGAGAGGGGTTCTCTGTGCCTCCTGGATTTTGATGCCTGTTTCATTCCCCACATTAGGGAAATTCTCTGCTATAATTTGCTCCAATATACCTTCTGCCCCTGTCTCTCTTTCTTCTTCTTCTTCTGGGACCCAATTATTCTAATATTGTTTTGTCTTATGGTATTGCTTATCTCTCGAATTCTGCCCTCGTGATCCTGTAGTTTTTTATCTCTCTTTTTCTCAGCCTCTTTATTTTCCATCATTTGGTCTTCTATATCGCTGATTCTCTCTTCTGCCTCATTTATCCTAGCAGTTAGTGCCCCCATTTTTTATTGCACTTCATTAATAGACTTTTTGATTCGATTTGGTTAGATTTGAGTTCTTTTATTTCTCTATGAAGGGTTTCTCTAATAACTTCCATGCTTTTTTCAAGCCCAGCTAGGATCTTTAAAATCATGATTCTGAACTCTATGTCCGTCATCGTACTAATGTCTGTATTGAGTAGGTCCCTGGCAGACGGTAGTACCTCTTGTTCTTTTTCCTGAGGTGATTTTTTCGTCTTGTCTTTTTGTCCAGAGGAGAATAGATGAATGAGAGAACAAAATGCTAACAGGTTAACAACGTCCTCAGCAAATATACTCTAAACAAATCAGAAAAGACCTGAAACCAGGGGAAAATAAAGGGAAAGAAAGAAAAAAAAGAGAAAAATAAACAAAAACAGGACAAAACAAAAAGAAAGAGAATATGATCAAATATGATCAGGTTAGTGCATAGATCAGTGCCACACACTAGATTTGGCGTGTATTTTGGTCTGTTAGAAGAAAGCGCTTCCTAAAATTTTAAAGAAATAGGTGCCTGGGTGGCTCAGATGGTTAAGCATCTGACTTCGGCTCAGGTCATGATCCCAGGGTCCTGGGATCGAGTCCCGCATCAGGCTCCCTGTTCCTTGGGAGCCTGCTTCTCCCTCTGCCTCTCTCTCTCTCTCTCTCTCTCTGTCCCTCATGAATAAATAAATAAAATCTTAAAAAAAATTTTAAAGAAAGACTTGTATATGTACAAAATAAGGTTTGATAGAATGAAGGGATGGAAGATGACTGTAAAGATGAACATTATAAAAGATTTTATAAAAGGAATTGATAAGATAAGAAGTTTCTTGAAAAAAGAATAAGAAGATTTAAAAAAAAAGAAAAAAGGGATAGAATGTGATCAGGCTGGAGACTAGAACAAAGACACACTAGTGATTTATGATATATTTTGATCTGATAGAAGAAACTGTATCTCAAAACTTTAAAGAGAGAACAACTTATATATATATGCCAAAAATAAGGTTATCTACTATGAAGGGATAGAATATGACTCTAAAAATGAAAAATAATTTTTTTTTCAAAAAGGGATTGATAAGATGTTGGTTGAAAGAGGGAGAAAGAAAAATTCAAAAAAAAAAGTTAAAACTTTAACTTTGAAAAACTAAAGAATCATGGTAAAAAAGCCATGAATTCTATGTGCAGTATTCCCCTAGCGCCGGAGTTCTGCCGTTCTCCTTGATCGGTAAACTTGGTCTTGGCTTGCTGGCTGTTTGTGCTGATCTTCTGGGGGAGGGGCCTGTTGCCGTGGTTCCCAAATGTCTTTGACGGAGGCAGAATTACCCCACCCTTGTCAGTCCCGGCTAAGCAGTCTGCTCGGGTTTGCTCTCAGGAGCTTTTGTTCCCTGCAAGCTCTCGGTACAGCTTTGGAGGACGAGAGTGAAAATGGTGGCCTCCCAATCTCCGCCCGGAGGAGCCGAGAACTTGGGCCCCGCTCCTCAGTGCACCCCCTGAGAAAAGCAGTCACTCCCGTGTCCCCGGTCTCCGGCCGCACTCCGTGCTCACCCGGCCTGTGACCGAGCGTTTCTATCTCTGGCACCTGACCCCGTGTGGAGTCTCCAAACCCAGCAGATCCCTGCGGTGCGCTCCCGCGCCGCTCCTCCTGGGGGAGGAAGGGGAATCTCCCTGGATCTGCCGCTTGTTGGGTCCCTGCTGCAGGAGCAGTGGCCCGACTGGACCGCGGATCACAGTTTACGGCCACCCCGAGCTGAGAGCCCACGCCTCGGCTCCGTCTCTGCAGCCGGCTTCCCCGCTCCGATCCCTGGGAGCTCTGCCGCACTCAGGCACCCCCGGTCTTTCTGTGACCCCAAGGGTCCTGAGACCACACTGTCCCGCGAGGGTTCCACCCCCCGCTTAGCCACTGGAGCGTCGGGTCCCTCAGCGGAGCCGACTTCTAAAAGTTCCGATTTTGTGCTCCGCGGCTCTAGCACTTGCCAGAAGCGGCCGACGGAGGCCCCCTCCCCCACCGTCTATCCTCCTGAATATTGCCTCAGATTCACTTCTCCGCACGTCCTACCTTCCAGTAAGTGGTCGCTTTTGTGTTCAGAGAGTTGTTATTCTTCTCTTCGATCTCCTGTTGAGTTCGTATGTGTTCAGAATGGTTTGATCCCTATTCAACTGAATTCCTGAGACCAGATGAAATCCAGGTCTCCTACTCCTCTGCCATCTTGCTCCCTGATTGCACATTCTTAAGCTAGCATATTCTCCAAATATTCCCTTAGGTTGAATCTACTGAGTGATGATGGGTTATATGCTGCTGAGCAATTCTGATAATTCTATTCCATCATGAATGAGTCAACTCCCATCATGAGTCAACATCTCATCAACTCTCAGTCAACTAATTAGGCATGCAGTAGTACATTTAAGCACGGATAAGTTTCCATAATTTGGACATTGTGCTAGACATTGGGATACAAGTCACACAGGCACACTCTAGAGGATCATAGTGCAATGATGAAGGCAAGATGCATTCCCATGCTTAGGTTATATTGTGTTGGCTATTAAAGAAGTGCTGCCAGTTGAGTGTAACATACTGTGCTTGTGTTCAAAGGGGAGGGAGTAAGACAGGAGTCAGGGAAGACTTCATATTAGTAATACAGGAGCAAGTGCTTGAAAAGAAAGTTTCCAAGCAGATGAGGAATAAAAGATGAAGGAACAGCAAGTCAAAATCATAATGACATAAAAAGCATGATAAGCTCAGAGAAGCTCAAGTAGCTTAATATGGCCAGAATCTAGGGTAAGATTAATAAAGTGTCAATAAGTGAGACCCTGAAGTGGGCATACTGTCAACAAGTCGAAGTGTTTTGGTTTTGCCTAGTGGTTATGGAGATTTATGGAGGGTTTTCACTAAGACTGGTTTAGATCTCTCTTCTTAAAATCACAACTTTAGTTGCAATGAGGAAGGTGGGTAAGATTTATCAGAATTAAAAATAACAATTGCCTCTCTCTATTCCAGATAAAGGATTATAATTGTCTCAACTAAAAACTTTTGTAACAGAGAGAGAAGGATTCACTAAAGAACAATTTTGGAGACACATTAATATAAGTTTAAAAGCATTTGGTTGTGGATGAGGGAAGCAGTGAATGCCACAGATGGCTAAGTATATCCAGATATTCTATTGTTTAATTAAAAAATTGAATAGCAGAAAAAATATAAAAAGAAGTAAGATAATCCAATCAGTCATTGCAATTACACTCTTCATGATGCCTGACCATATGTATTCAAGGCAAGTGAAGGTCGAGTGGTTTTTGTCAAGTCTTCAAAAATTTAATCTTTACATATTCATTCTGATCTTGTTCCTGAGACTCAGAAATTTTGAGAACTTATTACCCTGATCTTCATGTTTTGTCTTGAGGTTGTATACTAGTATGAATAATTAGGGAAGGACTTGACATTTATCTTTTTGATAGCATTATAGAAGTCTCGACCCATGAATACCTATTTTCCACATTTGTGCCTCTCTCAGCAATGCAGTAAGTTAGCATTTTTTTCAATCATACATCTCTGCACACTGATGTTTGCTTCTGATTACATAAGACAGCTGGGAGCTACTCCTCCTTCTCTAAGTTGGTGCCTGTAGCAACAAGAATGCCAGTCTCTGGAATATCAATTATGAATGCAGTGCAGTCAATTAAAAAATCAAAAGAGCTACTGAAGGTGGCAACCTAAACAATGAATCTTAGCATTCTTTGACCTATTAGCAGAGTACTTCTAAGTTTATAAAATACATATTTGAAAAATATATATATTTGATAGGATAGATAAGGATATTATTGTGATTATAGGCAGATATTTTAAGGATAGGGTAAAATTACCTTTTAAAAAACATTTTATTGTAAAATATGCACAAAATTAAATGTATCTTTCTAACAATTTTTCAGTGTACAACTCAGTGGTAATAAATGCATTTACTTTGTTGGGCCACCATCACCATCATGCAGCTCCAGAACTTTTTCATCTTCTCTAACAAAGTCTGTATTCATTAAATAATAGCTCCCCAATCCCTTCCCCCATCCTCTGCCAACTGCAATCCTATTATCTGTCTCTATGAATTTGACTACGCTAAGAACCCTATGTAAGTGGAACCAGACAGCATTTGTCTTCTTGTGATTGGCTTATTTCATTTATCATAATGTCCTCAAAATCTTCCATGTGGAAGCATGTGTCAGAGTTTTCTTCCCTTTTAAGGCTGAATAATATTCCCTTGTATTGTTTACCACATTTTGTTTATCCATTCTTCTGTCAATGCACTCTTGGGTTGCTTCCAAATTCACTATTTTGAATATTGCTTCTATAAACATGGGCATACGTCTGCTTGACTTCCTGACTTCAATTCTTTTGAGTATATACTTCCAAGTAAGATTGCTGGAGTTATGGTAATTCTATGTTTAATTTTTTAAAGAACTGCTATGCTGTTTTCCACAGTGGCCGTACCATTTTACATCCACGCCAGCAGTGGACAAGGATTTCAATTTTTCTATATCTTCACCAATATTTCCACTTTTAAAAAAATGATAACCATCTTAATGTGTATGTGAATGCCTTTTTAAAATTAATTATTTTTTTAAAGATTTTATTTATTCATTTGAGACACAGAGATACAGAGAGGGTGAATGAGCTGGGGGGAGGCAGAGGGAGAGGGAGAAGCAGGCTCCCCGCTGAGCCAGGGGCCCGATGTGGGGCTTGATCCCAGGACCCTGGAATCATGACCTGAGCCGAAGGCAGAGGCTTAACTATCTGAGCCACCCAGGTGCCCCTCCTTTTTAAAAAAAAAAAAAAAGATTTTATTTATTTATTTGAGAGAAAGAGAGCACAAGCAGGGGGAGTGTCAGAGGGAGCGGGAGAAGTAGACTACCTGCTGAGCAGGGACCCTGAAGGGAGGCTCCATCCCAGGACCCCGGGATCATGACCTGAGCCGAAGGCAGATGCTCAACTGACTGAGCCACCCAGGTGCCCCTATGTGAAGGCCTTTAAAGCAAAGTTTGGTCTAAGCAGTCCTAGAAGCAAAGCAACAGCAATGCTACTAAAGATAAAATATCATGTAACTTAGATTGCCAACTCGAAGCTTAAGAAGTCTCAACAGCCATAGCAAATTTTGTAATAGGGCATGGGGTATATTTCAAGAGTCTCATGACCACACACTGGTTTGGTGATTAAATTCATGGATGAGGCTTATTACAGCAGAGGACATAATGCAGGGAAAGCAAAAAAAAAAAAAAAAAATATGTCCATAGGAGATGGCAGAAGGGTCATTCACAGGCTTCTAAAGCCTCCTTTCTGTAAGGACCACATGACTTACTTTTCTCTCCAGCCTCAAACAGCAAAGACACATATGCAAGATCTCTCTTCTGAGGGCAGTTCATTCAAATCTTGAGATCTATAACTCTTAAATGGGGCTATTCAGGTAGCTACATGACCAGCCATCGTGCACACCTCAAACTAGACACTAGGTGAGTATCATGAATATTCCTGTTTAAACAGTGCTGATAGCCTGGTACCTCTTGACACATTGCCTCAAGCATATGGAATAACATCGGTAATCAGTGATTATGTGAACATCCCTGTTGTTGAGTTGTCAGAATTTGACTTGTGATTGTTGCTGTGGCTATAGAGATAAGGGATGAGTAAAACAGAACAGTTATTTTCAGAGTGTGAATGCATAGATAAAGGAGGGAATGAGCATATAAGTAGATATATACATGCAATCGAAAGATATTAGGTGGAAAAGAGTGGAAACAGAAACACAGATTTTAAAAAATCATTATATGAGAAATTTTGGATGTATCTCTAATTTGAATTACACACACAACATTTTCGCAAAAATCTCTCCCATGAACAGCCTAAAAAAAGAAGTGCATATGTATACCATCTTGTTTGATCTGTGTAAATGTCAGCACTATTTATTGCAGTGAATCAGAATTTGCTCTTTGTTAGTGCATAATATTTAAAAACTATTGACAAAGTTTTAAAAACAGAAGATGATTTCCAGGAAGCAGTATATAATATGCAATCCTAATTTGATAGAATGGATATTATTAGTTGTCTATTACTAGACAACTAAAAGTTACCCTTACACTTAGCAGTTTAAAACAACCAATACTCACTATCTCATGGCTTTTAATAGTAGGAATCTGAGTACGGCTTTTCTGGGTGCCTCTGAAGAAAGGTCCCTCTGGAGAAAGGTCCCTCGTGACACTGCAGACAAACTATTGACTAGGGTTTTAGTTTCATATGAAGTCTCGACTGGTGGAAAGAGAATGCATTTCTAAGCTCATCCTCTTGGTGGTTGGCAGCCTAGTCTGTCACACATGGGCCTCTCTACAGAGGTACCTTGCACCAGGGCAGATGGCCTCCCCAGGAGTGAGCAATATAAAAGTATGAGAGACGAGAGGAAACATCCCAATATGGAAGCTACCATTTTCATATGATCTAAGTTCAGAAACCTGTCTTTGTAGAACCTATTCTCAGAAGTCACATCCCATGACTTCTGCCACACGCTGTTAGTAAGAAGCCAATAACAAAACCCACCTGTATTCAATGGGAAGGATTACTCAGGGTTATGAGTCTCAGAGGCAGGGATCATTAGGAGGACCCTAGAAGCTGCCTCCATAGAATGTAGATCCCTCACACCAAATATTTGGCGTTTTAACTTCTTACACTTCTTGCGTGCTTGGCTGAGGGGGTATTTGGTATCCCCAAATACCAACATCTAAATTCGATGAAGAGTCTGATCGGATAAAAAAATTAATTGCTAAAAAAATAATTTTAGTTGATTACTGCCAGTTAACTGAATGATGTTTTGGGCAGGAAGAGCTGTCACTGGATCTTCATCCACTCCGTATTTGGGATTCTCAGTCTAACACTGAAAGCTTAAGTGACCTCAGATGCTGGACTTTGACTTTCTCTCTTTAGGGGAAGAACTGGAAGTACAGCTGATAAAAATGTTTGACAGCTCATTTTCAGCTAATTATAATTAGGTAATGTAAAGGAGAGTGTCTACCATCCAATGTCATACAGTTAATAACGCAAGTTAAATGGGAATGTAAGACATTTATACCTGATGATATAATTAAGAAGATCATTTCTTAGTAATTCCCACCAATGTGAACATCATAATTACTGGGAGTGCAACATTTCAAAATCCCCAACACACCCACACAAATGCACTAGATCAGAAATTCTGGATAGGCTCTGTATGAGTGATGAATTTCAGGTGATTCGGATGTGCAATGCTTGCTGATGAGCCACCAAACTAAATGATGACCTTATATAGTTTCTGCCGAAGGCCCTCTCTATCCATTCTCTGTCTCCATGAATGGAGGGAAGAGCAGGCAGATGTCCTGCCCAGTGTGGCTTTCTCTCAGCCCCCTCTCCCAGTGAGAACACATCTGGAATCACATAGTCCACTGCTGTTGCAGATGTGACTCTTCTCTCTCTCTCTCCTGGCACTTCTCTCTGGCACAGAGCGGTTGAGTTTTGCACCACATTTGGGAATTCCTCCACCGTCTTGAATATGTAGCTGTGAAGTTAGAACCTGTTTTCAGTGATTTGCCAAACTCCCCGGCCTAAATACCACATGAGCAAGAGAATGACAAGGTGAAGTTTAATTATGGAGGCTGCTGTGGTGGAGTGGTGTACTCAGGGATTCAGGTAGAAGTCTGGTACAGGACAGCCCGAAGCCAGAGAGGCTCAGACTGGATGGGGGTACGGGCACAAGTATAGATTTACTAACAAGAACCAGAGTGGCTTGGCCTAGGGCATTATGAGAAGAAATAGCCAAGGCTGATAAATTTAAAATATATCTTTATCACAGATTTGACATGACTTGCTGATGAATCAAATGCAAGTGTTTGAGAGAAATCATGAATAACATCTGGAGTTAGATACAAGTACTTTAGTGAGGTATGCTGAAGAGGAGATTATAAGGCAGGAGAAATAAGAGAAAATCTGTTTGTTCTTTAAAGATTTGAGATGTCTACTAGAAGTTCATCTTCTATTGCCAATTAAGTGGTTAGATGCTCAATATCTGGAATTTTAGGATGTTCAGGGTATAGACAGATAATAGATCTATACACGATATAGACTCAACATTGACATACACATCATATGATGTAGAATAGAGATGTAGATGATAGAAAGCACCTCGTTAGAGATAAGAAAGCCATGTAGTCACTGGCTGACTCATAAATTACAACACCTTATTTCTTTATAATCTGTCAACGCCCAGGAACGGTTTCTATATCTACTCTTGCTCCCTTGTTCATGCTATTCTTCCCCAACTCATTGTGCTCCAGCCATTGGATATGCTCCTGTTTCGTCATAAAAGCAAACTCATTTCTGCCTTAAGGTCTTTGCATTGGCTCATCCCTCAGCCTGGAATATTCTTCTCCCTATCTTCTCACACTGCAGTGTTCTTCCAATCATCTACACTGAACTTCATTTGATTTCTGTTGACAGTCGTAAACTCATTTTCGATTCCCACTTTACACTACTGCCCAACGGTATTCATCTGTCCTCGTTTTCTTCTCCCAGCCCTTGTCATTTCCAAACAATGAAGTGGCTTTCTGTTTCATCTTTCAAAGTTATTTAAATCTGGTAGCAAAATAAGGATTTTCCTACAGGGCTTAATTTTAGTTATACAATCTGGGTAACCATGAATCAAAACTGTGAATGAAATCTGTGCCCATCATTCCCATTTCGTGAAACCACAGAAGCCCTATTGGTCAATAGAGGTCCTGAGAGGCCACTGCACATCATCCAGAGCCACCTTAGTTCTTGAAACGGTGGGCTGAAGGCACTATAGAGAGTCATATGCACACTACCAAAGAGGCAAACGTGAAGGATTGACAAATTTACACATCACATTGCTATTCGCTGGAATAAACAGAGCCTTCAATTTTAAGCTATAGTTTTTATCCACTTCTTTTGAAACTATACACTGAGTACTTTCAGAAGGTTATAATGAACTTTTCTTTTGAGATTTCACATAAATTGTCATTAAGGTGTTAATGACATTATGGCATCATGTAGTATGACTTAAGAAACCATGATCTAAATGCCTTCTGATAGCTACTGTTGGAAAAATACAAATGCATTAACTTTAGATCATTGTTATCCAATAGAACTTCCAGTGATAATGCGATGTTCTGCAATTGAACTTCATATTGTGTAACCACTACTTGAGCACTCGAAGCCAGTGAAGCAAATTGATTTTATCTCATTTTGTTTTAATTACCTACAATTTAAATTTAAATATTCACATGTAGTTAGTGGCTACCACTGTGGACAGTGTAACTTTAGACTTTTTGAATAAGACAAAATTCTTCAGAAACCTTCTCTTCTATATAATTGTTATGATTTACCCCTAATTTTGAAGAAATTGAAACGATTATTTTTTTCAGTTTCTAGTTCACTCATGCAAAATATTTGAGGGGAGTGGTATCTAACTTTCAAGATATTTGATTTTCAAATCTTAAATGTAGGACTTTTAGACTTTCCTTGGAATTACAGATCTATATTTTATTAATAATATGTAAACAAACTTTAAATTGGACAAGATGTGCTAAGATGTCAGGATTTTTCTAAGAGAAGGTGTTGAGGAAAGCACAACCTTAGAAAAACAAAGACAAACACAGGCGTTTTCTTAAATAACAAGGTCATGATTTTAATAATAATAATAATAAAAACCAGTTGATAATCAAAATTCACAAGGTTCAAGAAAATTGAAAGCTAAACAAAGTAAGTTCCTTCAAAGGACTTTGTAAACAGACAAATTGGTTCTCAAGGGAGAAGTAAAGTATAACTTCTTTTTCAAGAGTAAGTTTTGATTATTAAATAGTTTTTGTAAGGATGGTCAGAAACGACATTTCTTAAACTAAAACTCTACAAACTACAAATTATAGCTGTGTTAGCTATATTATAAAAAATATTTCTAAGATAAATGATGCATAAGATTTGTGAATGAGACATAAAGGAATTGCTTATCAGTTTTAACATAGTGGGATTTTTTTAAAAACCACTTGGTTAAATTGAAAATTTGAATGTATTTTGTTCAAAATATTGCACTGATTTCTAGATGGTTAGTTTGGCAAAAGTTCTTTTTTTCTTTTTCTTTTTCTTTTTCTTTTTTTAAAGATTTTATTTATTTATTTGACAGAGAGAGACACAGTGAGAGAGGGAACACAAGCAGGGGGAGTGGGAGAGGGAGAAGCAGGCTCTCCGCTGAGCAGGGAGCCCGACGCGGGGCTCGATCCCAGGACCCTGGGACCATGACCTGAGCCGAAGGCAGACACTTCACGACTGAGCCACCCAGGCACCCCTAGTTTGGCAAAAATTCTTAAATCATAACTGATAACATGAGTAGCTGCTATATGCAGAACACATGGATATAACACTGGTTTGTTCTGAGCCATCAAAAAGAGAAAAATAGAATTTTGGAGGTTGACAAAATTTTTAAATCTCCTGTATATTTAAACCTTTGATGAATAGACGCTTTTCTAGAGCATCTATTTTTTTATAATTTTTTTATAATTTTTTTATATTTTTATAATTTTATATTTTATATTTTTATAATTTTTAAATTGGTTTTCTAACACATTTCAATATAAAACAGAAGTTGTCTACACTTACAGATATAAATGTACATGTGTAAATGTAAAGTTGTATTTTGTTCCAACAAAAAAAAATTAAAAGAAACCTGTATTTATTAAAAAGATGAAAACTGAAATGATTGGAGAAATTGTCATTGAGGACCAGCTAGGAGACATGAGTCCGTAGCATTGACAAAGTTAACCTGTGGGCTCACATAACCGAGAGCTCCTTGGGGGGGTATTGGTGTCTCTCGGATTCCATATGACGACAAGAGAGCTGTGGTGTCGCACATCCTTTCAAGTTCAGGCTCCATGTGAAAGAACCAGAACCTCTGCAGAAACCTCACAACAGTCTATTGGCGGTGAGGGACTCCTGTGCTTTAGCCTGGGTTTGTCATTATGATCAGGGGAAATACAGAGCAGTTCAGAACTGTGCCAAATCTGCAGTCAGGCATAAAGTCAGCCACTGGAGTCACTAGGCAAGGGACAAATCTTCAGATAAAATCAGAATCCTCTGGAAGCAGTGGCAATAGACACATCTGACGTTCTGACATTCATGAACGTGTCTAAGCTTTCAGGTGAGTAGAACCTCCATCTTCCTGAAGATGTTTGTCTGAGTCCTAGAGAGGAGATTGATGACTGGATTAAATGCTGTAAAATAATAATAATAACACATGTATTACTCTCCTGGGAGGGGTTCAGTGTGCCATCCTGGTGTCAGGGGCAGCATTTGGCCAGGTGGGGGCACCTGGCGGCACCCAGGAGGACCACAACAGAACCCAAATGACAAGCCATGGCACCACAGGAAGTAACCAGAATACTCCAGGAGGTGGTTGGTTGGTTTGGTTTTAGAATCTATTTTTAGAGTGGTTACATGTCACAGCAAAGTTAGGTAGAAAGTACAGAGTTTCCATACACCCCCTCCCCCAACCCATGCACAGTTTCCCCCCACCATCCCAATCAACAGGGTTACTAAGCTCTCCCACTCATTCAAGGAGCTCAGAGTTTTTCAGTCAACTCAGAATTGTGAAATAATCAGAAGATGTGATCCTCTATTTTTGGTGCATCTGATATATTTCATAGACCAAGAGTTTTGGGTAATTATCTAAGCATAATATAACTCTAGTGCGCTACCCAACATGATTATTCCAGGGAACCAATCACCAAGTAACCATCACCTCAAAACTCTGTAAGTCAAACCACCCTGATTACCCTTCAAGCTATATTGCTTAATATAAAAACTCATGTGCCTTATCTCTGGTGGTCTCACCCTGGCCCCACCCATTCCCCATGAATTCAGAAAGCCAATCTTGAACGCAGAGTATGCTACCAGAATCCTCAGCCCGTAGAGATCGGCCTCAGCAGTGCTTTCCTGGGAACATTGTTCTGCCATTGCGTGTTTCTTGAAGATGTGGAAAGGGATGACCTTAATTAGGAGACGAACTTTGGATTGCACTTACTGAATCCACTCCAGTGTTCTAGTGCTCCAAAATCTTTGGGTTCTTTTCCATATAACAACAATTTTGAGTATCATGGAAATAACTAGAACTTCCCCAATACCTTAATTTGCACATAGAATCTAGACTCTCTAGTAAGGATACTTGCACTGATAAAACTATCCCCATCTATAGTTATTCTCCCATCATTGAGATAAGTCCTTTATAAAAGCCTCTGAGGTGTGGGCTGGCATCAGGGCCTAGTACAGTGCTGAGTTTTAATTCTCTGAGACCCCTCTCGTTCCTGTATTTCATCATTTTCAAACTCAAGTCTCTGACTAGTTCATCATCAACATACTACATTTTTATGAGACCTCTCAAGACTGCAAAGTGTGCTGATGTTGTTCCTCAGCCACCTGCAAAATCAATATTTGAGTTTGTTTTTTAAGTACTTCTGTCACAGTGCTGGAAGAGATCAGAAATTATTTCAGTGGTTATAGGAAAGGCCTTAGGTTGGTCTATTACATGAGTGAGGGATTTAAGATTTTGAGGGTTTCACTCTCCTTCTTTTCTCAGCTGTCTGGTTCTCTTTAAATACGGCATCCCCACCATTCAGTACCGAATCTCCACCCAAGGGCCTTGAATTCTTCAAGCCCTTAACACCAGGTCTCTGTATCAGTCAGGATCCCAACAGGAAAGAGAACATTCAGAGGCCAAAAGAGGAAAGTTTAACTGAGTACTTTAAAAGTTGTGAGCAAGTTGAATCATTCCATCTCAAGGCTAGCAAGAGCAGGAAAGCTGTTCTTATAAGTGTACTGAGATAGGTATGATTGCCCCAGCTTTCGTGCCCTTCCCAGAATCTCAGAATGGGACCTTATTTGGAAATGAGCTCATTGCAGATATAATTAATCAAGTGAATGTAATTAATTAAGTGAAGATGAAGTCACACTGGAGGAGGTGGGTTCTTAATCCAATACAACTCATGTCTTTATAAGAAGAGCAGAAGCCAGAGAGGGACAGAGAAGTGCAGGGGGAGCGCTGTGATGACAGAGGCAGGGGTTGGGGTGATGAGTCTACACACCCAGGAGTACCGAGATTTGTGGTCACAGTAGAAGCGAAAAGGAAGGCATGGACCACTCCCTCAGAGCCCTCTAGAAGGAATACATCTTGCTGACTTTGCACAGGACTGTGGAAGAGTAAGTTCCCGTTGTTTTAAGCCACTGTTTGTGCCACTTTGTTACAGCAGTGGCAGAAAACCAACCACCACCATTGGGCCAGAGAAGGATGCACCAACAGATGAAGGGGAGGTCGCCCTACAGAAGCCGTGGGCCTTGATAGGAAACTACAGTGGCTGAAATCCTGCCGCCCAGCAAGGAGGAAGCCAGGGACCTCCTTTTCCGTGGTCCAGCCTTCTGCTATTGCCTCTCTCCTGCGCAATGCAACCCCAAGCCGGAGGGCAATGGAGTCCTGGATGCCAGCCTTGTGCGCCTGAGGCGGAATGGGAAGGGATGCGGGGTTGTGTCTGCCGGAGTGAAGGGAGACTCCCCTGCCTTCTCCTAAACCCTTGACGTTTGCTGTGTACTTTAGGCCATGTGATAACTTAATTTGCCATTTTTCCATTTTGCGATATGGAGAAACTCGGAATTAAGGGCGAGGAGGAAGAATCTGGCGCAGAAAAGGGACAAGCCTGCATGTACAAAGCGCACGCTACGTGGAAGGCTGGTCAGAACATCATCACCGCGCCTTCGCGCCGCCGGCGCCCCCGGCAAGATGGCCAGACCTCCGTCTTGGCGCCGCTGGGATCCTGGAGTCCACCTCTTTGACAACTGCTGCTTGATACTGGTATTGAAATCTCTTGTGCTTCTTACCTCTAACCAAATGCAGTTTTAAAAGGACCCCCTCTGTCGTCCTCCCTCCATCCCTACTCCTCCTCTCCTCTCTCTTCTCCCTTCTCTTTCCTCCTGCATCCATCTCCCTTGTCTTTTCTGCACTATTATTTTCTGCACATTCCATTTCCAGAGTAGACTATCTGCCGGATCTAATGTACATCATGCCACTTTGCTGTAGCTGTAAGTATTAAATAATGCAATTTGGGGTATCCATAGTGGGGGATAAGTTTCTGCCCAACCAAGCCTAAAGAAGACATTTAGTGATTGGGCACACAAAGCATTACACTCCTCCAAATTCTTGTAAGGAATTATTATACAAGCTTCCACATGTATTATTAATAACCTTCTTTTATAATAGATTGTTAATTCTCAATTACTGTAGAAAATTTCATCCCAAATGAGTTGAATTAATTATTACATGATGAATTTTTAAACAAGAAATTTTAAATAAAATATTTCTGATTTTCAAGTATATGCTACTGACAAACTCCTAGTATCCCTGGAATTATGCAGAGTTCAACATTCTGTAAAATTAATTAATGTCTATTTAAACAACTTACAAAATAAATTGGTTAAAAACTAGGAAAATTTGAAAATAGCTATTAAAACCTAATAAAATGGTTTTTTAAAACATCATTATGCCTGACCTCACAGAATTATAATTTAAAACTTAGGGATAAAATTTAAGTTACACATAAATTTACACGATTTCTGCATTTTACTATTTTTGTTCCTTAGAATTTGAAATTGGGAGTTTCTTGCAGAATCACTTCACATGAATATGATCTCAGATAGCACCTCTGAAACATTTAGCCACCTCTGAAACATAATAGCCACATGAAAGATAAAACACTTGGTGTAATCTAACTTCCTAAAATTTCTCAAGTCTATTGGCAGGGATCAATTCGAGAAGCATTTATTTAGTAGGAGAATGTACTTTCCCCAAAAGAGGTCCCGAGTGAGCCCAACACATGCCTTCTGGCAACTGCCTATGTCCACCACGAAGGCCCCGGCACTCACCGCCCCGAATACTCACAGCCTTCACAAGGCTCTCCGTCAAGAATTCGGTAAGACCTTAGGCTAGTTCAGGGCAGCCGACAGGGGAGCTCAGACTCCTGAGTCTCCGCTAACAACCTGTGAACCATCCCCATGAAGTATTGTGTACCTCTGTTCTGTACTTTTCTCCATCTCTCTACAGCCTCTGAAAATGTGCGCCCTCTAGAAGTCAAGGGCACAGTCAGCAAAGCCCTGTGTCTTATCCTCCCTGGACACACCTTCTCTTTCTGTTCTGAGGACAACCTGGCTCTGCTCCACCCGTGCTGTTCCCCTTCATGCCTCTAACCATGTCTGCTTTGCTTCCCACTGATGTGTGTCCCTAGGCCAGGAGGTGAAGTAGAGGCTTCCAAGATTCTCACAAGAGCTTCCAGAAAATTCACTCTCCTCCCTTCAGGTAACATTCTTACTGTTGTCTTTGTTGTTGTTGTTGTTGTTGTTGTTGTTGTTGTTTACATACTACATGCATTGTTCCTATCATCTCTTAACTCTTGGGTCACTGCTGTTCATTTCTGGATAATTCTAGCACCACACTTGCTGTGGTTTTCCCCAAAATACATCTGTCTTAGTTCTTGGGTATTTCACTGCACATATAGAAGGCCTTTCCTGCACTTTGACTTATCACTTCTCTGCACTCCTCTCCTCCACCGGCCTTACCCTTGCTCTCTCACTTCCAGGCCCATATCCTAGAAATTGCTGTTACCTATAACCCTCCAAGAATCCCTCCCTGCCTCCCAACCACCCGTTCTTCCAGCTAACTTCCACTTGTCTCTTGTTTCCAACAAACTTTCTACCCCAACAGGACGTCTAATTGTTTAATACTACCGTCTTTCCATCATTCTTCATCCATTTCCAGGGGGGTGAAGAGTCTCCCTGAAATTTTAACTCAACTCTTATATGTTTTCCCTGCATATGCCGTTCTGTCCCCAGCCCACTTCTTGCTTTTACTCCACTTGGCGAAAATCTTCAGATTCTACCTGTATTCCTAAAATTGAAGATGGATAGAGTAGATCAAAATCACTCTGAGTGACCTCACTTTAAAAACTAATGAATTTGTTTCAGAGGTATGAGAAATCAGAGGGGGAGACGAACCATGAGAGACGATGGACTCTGAGAAACAAACTGAGGGTTCTAGAGGGGAGGAGGGTGGGGGGATGGGTTAGCCTGGTGATGGGTATTATAGAGGGCACCTTCTGCGTGGAGCACTGGGTGTTATACGCAAACAATGAATCATGGAACACGACATCAAAAACTAATGATGTAATGTATGGTGATTAACATAATAAAATAAAATAAAAAAACTGATGAATTGTTGAATACTACATCAAAAAAAACTAATGATGTACTATATGCTGGCTAACTGAACATAATAATAAAAAATTTAAAAAATGAAGACAGATCATTAAAGAAATAAATAATAAATAAATAAAATAAAAATAATGGCCACAGACCCATATAGTCTTTCAATACTACTTGCAAATTACATTATATATTTCCATTTCTTTTGTCCTTCTTCACAATTACTCAAATCATCTTGTCTCTTCTCGAACCTCTATATCTTCTCTCCCATGTTTGCTCTCAGTTGATAATCTTGCTTTCTCCTTCACTGAGAAAATCAAAAAAATCAAAAGAGAAATCCCATAGTCTGTCACCACCATATCTAACCATCTACCAACATCGGGCTTCTCATATTCCCTACATGCCTCCAACAGTAGATGAGATATCCCTGTCCCTTTATAAAGATTATGTCTCCTCTCCTTGCTTGAGCTGAACCTTTTCTCAGATACACTGCTCTAGCAATTTTCAGATCTCTCCCTACATCATCAAATTTTGCCTCATTATTAAATCATTCCCATCAGTAGAAAAATATGCTACAAAATGTACTTTCTTCTTTATAAACAAAAATATACCCAAAAACTTTTCTTAATTTTATTCCTTGCCAGCTTCCACTCTTTCTCTGCTCCCCTTGCAGCAAATATTCTAGAAAACATTTTCTATGTTCTCTTTTTCCAATTTCCTCTTCTTACTTTCTCTCAACGCACCACTCCAACAAAACTGCTTTCAACACAATCATCAGTGACCTTGATGCAGCTACAACCAATGCTCAGTTCTTGGTTGCGTTTTATTTGGCCCAGTGATAGAAATGGACACAATCGATCTCTTTTTTCCTCCTTGATACACAGTCGTTCAGGGGATTTCCAGAACACATCACTTTCCTTGTTGTATTCCTACTTCACTGATTACACTCCCTCAGTTTATTTAAAGGTTTCTTCTTTTATACTTCACTTCTTCATATTGTAGTGCCCAGTGCTTGGTCTTAAGATCACTTTTCTTCTCAATGAATACTCATGCCACAGTTCATCCAGTTTCGCAGCTTTACAAATCATCTTCATGCTCATTTCTTTCAAGATCATACCTCTGCCCCTGTGTAGCATTCTCTTCAACTCATATATCCAAGCCACTGCTTAAAATCTTCACAGAGGTGGGGCTGAAGCGACTGCCTTCAGCTCAGGTCATGATCCTGGAGTCCCGCGATCGAGTCCCGCATCGGGCTCCCTGCTCAGCGAGGAGCCTGCTTCTCCCTCTGACCCTCCTCCCTCTCATGCTCTCTGTCTCTCATTCTCTCTCTCACAAATAAATAAAATCTTAAAAAAAAAAAAAATCTTCACAGAGGTATCTCAAACTCAAGATGACCTCAACTAAATTGGTGATCTTTCAATTTTTCCCCACAGAATTCCACAGTTCAGTTGTTGGCAACCCGACTCTTCCACTTGTTCAGCTTAAAACACTGGAGCTGTTCTTGGCCTCCTTTCCTCCCAGGTTAGCCTCAACCAGTCAAAGGAGAACTTCCAAAAGATGTACAGGAAAATCTTCAGAGTAGGTATGGACCCTGAGCACTCTTAACAATATTGTCTGCTACCCCGTGTGATATACATCATCAGCAGTCATCATTTGCTGGATCACTGCAATCACCTTGTCTCTGCTGCTATTCTTGCCCCACAATCTATTCCTCACAGAGAACCAAATGCACCTTTAAAGGGATAAGGCAGGCCATGCCACTCCTCCACTCCAAGCTCTCTGATGCCTCCCTTTTTAATTCAGAGTAGAACACAAATCCTTCCCAGGGCCTATGAAGTCCTACGGTCTAGCCCCCAAAAGCTCTCTGATCTTACCTCCCTTGCATCACCCCCTCCTTTCTTTGACCACACCAACACAGCATTCTGGCCATTCCTCAAACACAGTTTATTCTCCCTTTTTAGCTGGGTTGCCCTGCCTTGTCCCTCCGCTTGAAACAACGTCCCCCAGATATCCTCAGCTTTGAGTTTTTTGTCAAATGTCACTTTCTACGTGAGGTCACTTTAAGCATCCAAGATAATACAATGACCCTTCACTCCCTTGGTTTTCCCAATTCTTCTTACCCAATTTTCCTTCTTCTTATTATTCCATAGGACATATCCAACATACTGCATAACATATGCATTTATTTGGCATATTTTTAATTGATCTGTGTATTCTACTAGAATATTACTTTAAAGAGCAGAAATCTTTGCCCATTCTGTTCACTGATGTATCCCAAGATCTGAAAAGTGCCAATTTCATTATAGTGCTCAGTAAAATATTTTGAATTCCTATATCACACATCATTGAAACAAAACTTAACATTTTGAGCTAAAGTAAATAGCAAAATGCCACTCTTCATCTGCTTCACTTTTAGCAATGGTAGGTATCCATAAAGGACTAGAAGAGGGTTCCATTTCTTATCACCAAAAAGTTATTGCAACAATTCACACCTATATTATGGTCTCTTGCTAGAAAACACCTTTTAATTTCCATGTCCAGAACACAATCTCTTTCCAAGTAAATTAATAAGAATTTGTTCTTTACTTCTAAAAAGAATAAGTACTCAAATCTTATGACACTGCATTGACATGTCACTTCATCCTCACTGTTCTATAAAATTTGATTTTTCAACCTTGTCATGAACCATTCAAAAGTTTTCCTCAGCCAAAGCAAATGGTATATTGCATAATACCGTTCTGTGTACTGCTGTACCTCAGAATCTTCCATGCAGTCCCATTTCATGACATGTGAAGGCATGTAACAGAATTAAGGTGTCAGAATTTTGCCTTTTGATTATCTACATTTGAAAACAAAAAACAAAACCCCCCTGCACATAATCAGAATAGAAAGCCCTCTCCAAACCCATTTTTTCATATTGCAAGGGAAAAATCTCCAGGAGACTTATTAAATTTAGAAGACTAGTTCATATGGAAATGCTATTTATTATTTCAAGGAAATCTCCCCAGATTGTAAATCCTTGGAAGTTGTATCCACACTTAAGATAGATCCTCTCTCCCTGCCAACCGTTGTCACTGCAGTGGTGTGTGCCCAGTGGGCACAGGGGAAGATGTTGATGATGGGAACGTCATAAAGTAAATTATATTGTCTTCAAGGCATTATCTAGAGTAAGTGAACATTTTATTCTTATTAGTGCATTATATCTTGATAAAGGATTTGTCTCAATAAGCCTGTAGCACTAACCTACTTGAATTGATTATATATATCACTGTTTAAATAGCTTTCATCTGACCCATTTTAAATTCATTGCTTTATAATTTCTTTATGAGACAGGATCAGTAGGAGGAGGCAAGAGGATTCTGTTCTATTACAGCCCGGTTTTTACATGGTGAAGAGTATTTTCCATGTGCCAAGGTCATTTAGGACTCTTTTTTCAGAACTAAAGAAATCACAAAGAAAAAAAAGTTAAAATGTGGTAAAATAAATTTATTTACTTAATTCTATAACTAATTTACACTTTAGTCCACAAAAGTTGTAATTACTAATCAAGAATTCAATTAGAAAAAAGTTAATGATGGGGCGCCTGGGTGGCTCAGTTGGTTAAGCGACTGCCTTCAGCTCAGGTCATGATCCTGGAGTCCCGGGATCGAGTCCCGCATCAGGCTCCCTGCTCAGCAGGGAGTCTGCTTCTCCCTCTGACCCTCTTCCCTCTCATGCTTTCTATCTCTCATTCTCTCTCTGTCAAATAAATAAATAAAATCTTTAAAAAAAAGAAAAAAGTTAATGATGCTCTGAAAAGCCTTTTATAATTGCTTTTATACCTTCTTTAAGAATATCTGCTTCATTATAACCGCTGCTTGTCTTCTCTTTATCTAAAGTAAACATCATAAATCTTTCTAATTCCATTTATAAATCCATCCCATATTTTTTTACATCTTTGTTAATCTGTCCTTAGGTTGTCTTTTAAGATGTATGTGGGTTAATCCTAACCATTATAAACTCAGCATGTGCTTTCCCTAGTGGGACCCTGAGAAGCCTCCCTAACCCCCTCTTGGTTTTCCAAAGGAACTGATAGATGAGTGAATAAACTATTTAAAAATAACAAAACTTCTTGATCCAGCCTTTCTTTTATTTGTTTTCAGTTCTTAGAATAACTTAGCTCTTCAGTGTATCAATCATAAAGTTTTATTTAAGCCCAAGCAGTGGAGGGTTAATGGCTAACACAGAAACAATTGTCATGCTTTGACCTCGGGGTGAGTCGTGTTTTATTTCTAATTAAATAGGCCTAAAGTGTATTTCTAAAAATGTTACTTGCTTAGCTCTTTCTTCTCAGTTATCCTGTTGTTTATTTCTTGACAGGAGTTAGTTATTCTTTTTTTTTTTACATGAATTATTCGGTAATGTATACATACATTTTCTGAATTCAACTTATTTCCCAGAAAATGAGTGTGAGATGAGGAAAATGCCTGTGAATGTATCTCTGCCCTTTGGCTCTCTGGCAACTTGTGCTTGTAGGATTCATGCCCTATGCCTCCACAGATTCAAACACTGACAATTTGTTTGCTTAGGTACTTCTATATTTTGCTTTTTAATTTTTAAGTCAAGGTATGTCAAAATATATCACTTAATTTTTTGAAAAAATAAAACCTCTCCACTCACTTTTCTCCTGATTATTTTTCTTTGATTTTTTTCTTTTGATTGCTTTTTTTCATACAATTATTTGTAAATCTTTCCAGAAAAACAATAATTCATCTGGAACTTTAGATAGCAATTATATTTGTAATAATTAAACAAACAGTAAAAAAATATTTAGACTTTTGTAGTTTATTTTCCTTTTTCAATTAAAAATATAGATTAAATATGTTTTTAGGAATGGCTGATTTATAGTCATATACTGTCCTTTCTCTCTGAGAAATTTAAAACAAGAGAACAATCATGTTTTTTAATATAGTCATAGAATTGCTATATTTCAATTTGTAGAACAAACATTTCTATTTTCTAACTCAAGCATTTTATGTATTAATCAGCTTGTCACACAACAGAGCCTTTGATTGAGATGATTGGCATTGATTTCAATCTCGCTACGGTTGGTGTCAAATTAACTTTACTTTATACTGCTTCTGACATTAGAGTCACATTTCAAATTGATTTTATGTTTAAATGTGCATTAATATCGTTCCTTTTTATGAAATGATGAGATTTCTATTGTGACATTGAGGCTCACACTCAAAGAAGTAAAGCGAGTCTTCTCTGCTTGTTTGCAGAAGGCCCGCCTCTGCGTCTATTACATCAGAAGCTTACCTTCCATTCCTCAAGTTCCACTCCCGCCCCTGTCCTGCACCTGTTCCTGTGTTTCTCCTGCGGCTTCCATTAAAGTTTCACTGCCAAAGTGAGTACTTGAAATGGTACAGCACCTTGTACATAAGACTGTAAGTCTTATGTGCAAGGGGGGATGTCTAGTCATCCCCCAAAACTCCGTGTATTATTAGGATCTCCCTCTAACTCAATATTTTTTATCCTTGCTATTTCATTATACGTGATCTCCTTTGCATGGAGACTAGAACAATTTTTTAACTATCCAAGGCAACTCTGTATCACTTAAAGCAGACTCATTCCATCATTAGAATTTTAGGCAAGTTTAGAAAGTGAACCAGCAATTGGACAAAGTTATGTTGGATTGGGGGGTCTCACCCCTGTGTTAACTAGGACTTATATAAGAGTCTTCCCTAAGTTTCTGTAAACCTCTGTATTTGCCATCATTTCTGAGCTCACATGAGTCTAAGAGTTGGAAGATTTTTCAAAACCCATTTCAAAAGAGACTCTTAGTGAGATAGTGAAATATCACCTGAGACAGTTATATATCACTAGTGAAGTGGACATTTCATAAAGACAGGTCATAAAGACCTGTCTGTGCTTTAACTTTTAAGTCTATTGAAAGAGCAAAAGAAATATCATGATAAGCATTTATTGATAAATAACTCATTTTTGGGTCTCCAAGAAAATTATCACTCCTTAGATTTAGAGAAGAGCTTGATGCTTTGCCCCTGTAAGGACCTACTTGCCTAACTGTGATTAATGTTTGTTCCTGAAATATTTCTTAGAATTTATATTGTCTTCTATTGCAATCAATTTTAATACCTGTGGTATTTTTCTCTTATATTTAATCTCTCTAGAGTATCTAAATTAGATGGCCGAAGAATGGGGACAAGCATACCTGCTATTGGCATGGATAATAACAATTACTAGCAACTATTATCTTTTATATTAACTAAAAAAAATCCTAAATTTTTAATATCCTTTTTCTTGTGCCTACCATCCAAATGTTATGTATTCGGGATGAATTAATAGACTTAAGGAAGACCTCTCCATCTTCCAAGAGGTAAGAAAACAGAAACTCAATTCAAAACTGTAATATACATAACTGACTTAGAAAGTAAACATTTTCTTCTATGAGGAGGTATTGTCACTTCTTGTTAGCAATGAGTAACATGCCATGAGAAGACTCCTACATGAATGTGATTATGTTTTGCCACGCATATTTATAAAACAGTTATTATATGCCTGGTATTGTACAACTTCGGAAAACCAAACTTTTAAAAAAATTGGTTATAATCTTCCCATAGAAGAGGAAACTGATATCAATAAATAATCACATACTCTTAAAAAAATCACATACTCTTTTAAACAAATGTACAATTACATACAAAAGCAAAGAAGGAAGGAAGGAAGGAAAGAAGGAGGGAAGGAAATTTGGAATGTCCAAAATGGCTACAATGCAGGAATTCAAAAGGAAAGAAACTTTGATTTTTCTGAATGAGTTCCACAGATAAAGTTGAAGAAACATAAATTAAAAAAAAAAAACTAAAGTCATAGAATCCACATGAAAAACAAACACTAGTGATTGAGACAACATAAAAAGCAAGCAACAATATTAAATTTACATGACTATATTGCTAAATAATCCCGAATTTGGTTTGTCACTTTCAAATTATAAAATATGAGAAAGTATGGAAGGTCTAGAAATAAGAGTTATTAATTGAAATTAGAAGTTCCTTGAGTTTACCAGGAAATTAGACACAGTTAAAGAGATAAACAGTAAGCTGAAAGACAAATCTTAGTGAAATTTTTGAAATTGTAGCACAGAGAAACAAACAGATAAAAAAGATAAGAGGAATGTTGAAGAAAGAGAAGAGAGAATTGGAAATTACATGTTCACTTAATTGAAATTGCAAGAATAACTTAAAGGGGGACCAATATTAAAAGAGATATTAGATGAAATATTCTTGAAGTGATTAAAGGTAACAAGTCCCATTTTTGGAGACATAAACATGAAATGCTTAAGATGTAAAATGTTAAAATGTAACATTTAAAAATCAGGAGGGAGATGTCAGATTTAAAGCATTTGAAGGCTTTATTGTTTGGATGAAAGTAAGCATCATTCATACTTTAGATTAAATGTGCATGCAAAAATTCCTTTAAAAAATCACTAAAAGAAAAATCAATTGTGATTTTTCTAAATTTGTTAAAGGAAAAATTAATTTTTAAGAAGCCCAAACAGGGTAATATAAGAAGGAATAAAAATTTTAAAAGATGCAGAAAAGTGGAACAAACTAAACACAGAAAAGAAGACAATGTAAGTAATTTTTGAATGTACTATGATCACAATAAATATAAATGATCGATATATATCAATATATAACAATAACATCAATTTGTGCAGTTTACAAGAGACTTATAAACCTATGGACAAAAAAGGTTGGAAGCAGACAAATGGTAAAATATATATCTACCAAACACTGACTAAAAAAAGGCGGGGGAGGGTGAAGCTGTACACATAGAGGGGGAAATAAAAAGCTATTAATTTTAAAAGCACTACTAGAAACGAACGATTGGATTAATGGTTCAATTCATTAGGAAGAACTTTACACAACCCAACACTGTGATTTATAATGAAAAATATATTTGGTCTCTATCCTTCCTTTCAGGAACTGAGGTCCTAAAACTTTTGGAATTTCCCAAGTGGTGAGAGCAATAAAGGTATCTTTTGTTAGGTTAATGAGGTGACTTTTGGAAAGCATCTAAGAATTGGGGCTGGTTGCCTGACAGCCCAACCATGTGATTAGAGGGCTAGAACTTTCATTTCCACCTCCTGACCTCTGGGAAGGGGACATGGGCTGGAGATTGAACCAATCACCAATGGCCAATGATTTAATAAATCATGCCTATGTAATAAACCTTCCATAAAAACCCAAAAAAGACAAGGTTCAAAAGCTGCTTTGCTCACCCTATGCATTTCTTCATTGGGCTGTGGATTCATATCCTTCAAAATCCTTTGTAATAAAGTGGTACTCTAGCAAGCAAATGGGTATCCTGAGTTCTATGAGCCACTTAGCAAATTAATTGAGCTCAAGGAGGAGGTCATGGGACCCTCTAATCTCTAGCCAGTAGATCAGAAGCACAAAGATAAACCTGAACTTGCCACTGGTGTCTAAAGTGGAGAGCAGTCTTGCAGTCTTGTGGGACTGAGCCCTTCACCCGTGGAATCTGATGTGCTCTCTCTCAATAGATAGTGTCAGAATTGAGTTGAATTGAGTTGAACTCCCAGACAAGTCTGTGATGACTGAGAATTGCTTGTTGGTGTAGGGAAACCCCCACACATACACATTAGAATTGGGTCCACGAGCCTAAGAGAAACATGTATACTTTTAATAACATAGCTTCTAAATATATAAGTTAAAAACTAAAAAGCCACAACAAAACAATAAAAATAATCTGTTTTGATAATTGGATAATTTAACATTTAATAAATTAATTTCTCTCAACAATTGATAAATCAACCAGCACAAAAATCAAAGTTTATGAAGAAGTCAGGACAACACAGCTAATTAGCTTCACACAAGGTCATCTGGAAACAATTTCACCCCATTTGGAAAATACTCATTTCTTTCAGCTCATGTAAATACATTTCAGCACAAGTAACACATACATAAATTTTGATCACAGTAGCCATATATAAAATCTTAATACATTTCAAAGAATAAGAATCAGATAGGCAAATTTAATAAAATGTACAATGAGGTTAAAATTTGATAATTGTTTAATAATTGAAAAACTCAGAGAGCAAAAAATATTTTAACGTATTTTTTAAATAACTAAAACCTTAGAGGAAATATTTTAAACTTGTGTCCTTAGCAGAAAATAAATTCCTGAAATTAATGAGATAGAACATTCAACTTAAGAAATTAAAGAAGAAACTCTAAAACACAGAAAGCAAAATAAGAACAACAGAGTAAAAACAGAAAAAATAAGGATCAACAGAGTTGAAGTCGGTTTTTGCAAAATATTAACAAATTGAGACAATTCCGCCAATACTAATAAAAAAATGAGTGACACAAATGAACATGAACAACCAAGATGCACCAAACATTAATAACATACAGAGAAAGTATTTGGACAAAATTCAAGGAATATGAGTAATTTTATCTTGTAGAAAACAAGCAATAGGCAAATTCCTTAATCTGAAAATGGGGATCTAATGTTGTTTTATGCAAGCATGGTACTTACAGAAAAATGCTAAAGTAGTTCACTTTAAAATTAGGGGGGAAACCCCACAGAATGTTTACTGTAGCAAATTACAATCAATATTGCAGTAGAAATTTTTTATAAAGCAAATATATAAAATAAAAAAACATGAGTGCATGGCATCAGGGAAATCCAAATCAAAACCTCAATGAGATACCACCTCACACGAGTCAGAATGGCTAAAATTAACAAGTCAGGAAATGACAGATGTTGGCAGGGATGCGGAGAAAGGGGAACCCTCCTACACTGTTGGTGGGAATGCAAGCTGGTGCAGCCACTCTGGACAACAGTATGGAGGTTCCTCAAAAAGTTGAAAATGGAGCTACCCTATGACCCAGCAATTGCACTACTGGGTATTTACCCCAAAGATACAAATGTAGGGATCAGAAGGGGCACGTGCACCCCAAAGTTTATAGCAGCAATGTCCACAATAGCCAAACTATGGAAAGAGCCAAGATGTCCATCAACAGATGAATGGATAAAGAAGATGTGGTATATATACACAATGGAATATTATGCAGCCATCAAAAAAACCCGAAATCTTGCCATTTGCAAGGATGTGGATAGAATTAGAGGATATTATGCTAAGCGAAATAAGTCAATCAGAGAAAGAAAAGTATCATATAATCTCACTGATATGAGGAATTCTTAATCTCTGGAAACAAACTCAGGGTTGCTGGAGGGGTGGGGGGGGTGGGAGGGATGGGGTGGCTGGGTGATCGACATTGGGGAGGGTATGTGCTATGGCGAGCGCTGTAAATTGTGTAAGACTTGAATCACAAATCTGTACCTCTGAAACAAATAATACATTATATGTTAAAAAAAAAAAGACGGTAGTAGGAAGGGAAAAATGAAGGGGGGGAAATCGGAGAGGGAGACAAACCATGAGAGACTATGGACTCTGAGAAACAAACTGAGGGTTTTGGGGGGGGGATGTGTCAGCCTGGTGATGGGCATTAAAGAGGGCATGTACTACATGGAGCAGTGGGTGTTATATGCAAACAATGAATCATGGAACACTACTTCAAAAACTAATGATGTAATATATGGTGACTAACATAACATAATAAAATAAAATTTAAAAAAATGTTATATGAAAAAAAGGTATTCAAAAGGAAAGAAAACATAAGCATAAAGATCAAAGAAGAAGAAATGTTACTGAGAATGTTCAGAGAAGGTAAGCCTATGTAGACAGAAGCCACAAATGATGTTTAGACAAAATTGGATTTTATTAGTTTGAGTTGTGATATCAATATACAAGTTAATTTGTATTTCTATCCAATAGTATTGAACCAGTAGAACATGTTAATTAAGTTTATCAACAAATAAAAGACAATATATAATGTACTAAGGGATAAATCTAAGTAAAGGTAGACATGATTTTACAGTGATCATTATTAGCCTTTAATAAAAGAAATTATAATTATGGACAGAAAAAATAGTGTGAAGATGTCAATTTACCACAAATACACTATAGAGTTAATAAAATCTCAATCTACTCTAGTAGTATTTTTTTCCACTAGAGAAATTTATGAGATTATCCTAAAATTTACTTAGAAGAACAAAAGACTAAGGAAAGTCATGAAAACTCTGAAAAATAACTAGTCAGGTGATCTTCTATCAAATACCCAGACTTTAATACTTCAATAGGAATTAAGACATTAGAGCAATTAAGATAGTACATATATGGGTAGGGATAGTAAAATAGAACAATAGAACAGAGAGCCCAGAACTATGCAGAAAGTCATGAGATGGAGCCCCACATCAGGCTCTTCGCTCAGCAGTGGGGGTGGGGGATGTTTTCTTGAGGATTCTCTCCTTCTCTCTCTGCTCATCCTTTAGCACTCTCTCTCTCTAAAATAAATAAACAAATCTTTTTAAATGTGTTTTTTAAATTAATTAATTTATTTATTTGTCAGAGATAGAGTGAGAGAGAGAGGGCACAAGCAGGGGCAGCAGCAGGCAGAGGGAGAAGCAGGCTCCCCGCCGAGTAGGGAGCCTGATGAGGGGCTCAATCCCAGGACCCTGGGACCATGACCTGAGCTGAAGGCAGATGCTTAACCGACTGAGCCACCTGGGTGCCCCAGGAAATTATAAATAAGATTAACTGGAAATTTAGGGCTTTTGTTCATCACGTGTCGTGATACATAAGATGAAAACACACATGCACAAAGTGAGGGAAAATGTTTGCAGTATAGCCAATGACATATCAGCATACAGAAACCTAGAGAGATGTTAGATGATAGCTGATAGATAAAAATGTAAGAGAATGCAAATGACTCATTGGAACAAAGTAAAAACATGAATAGGCATTTAGACATAAAACAAAACATAATGAAACATGGATGGCAAATAAAAATATGAAATGTTGACTACTGTCATTTGTAATCAGGAAAATGTATATAATGTATATTAAATACATAATAATATATGACTTTAAGAACACGAGATTTCTAAAAATTAATGTCAGGCAACGTCATTTGTTTTTGAGAACACAGGAAAATTAAGATAATTGTAAACTTCTATAAATATAAATAATTTAAATCATTAAAAGATTTTGTATCATCTAACAATGTTGAAGATCTCCATTGTCTATGAACCAACAATTTCAGTCATATGAATGCGCTGGACAGAAACATGACTATGTTCCCCCATGAAATATGAGTTAAAGGAAAGAGGATGAAGGGAAGGAAGGAAGAAGGAAGGAAGAAGGAAGGAAGAAGGAAGGAAGGACGGACGGACAGAAAATGTCAGGGAATGATAATTCCATTGACAAGAGAATAGATAATTTGATTTATAAAGCAGAGCATCACATAACAATGAAAATAAACTGCAACAAAATTACATAAAACAATCTTAAAAATGAAATTTTCAGTGAAAAGGGAAGTTGCAGTGAAATACGTATAACAGAATGACTTTGGTTATATAAATATTAGAAATATGTATACATAAACAATGCAGTTATAGGATATTTACCCTTATGATAAAACCGTCATATAAAACAAGGACATTCCCAGCATAAAGTCCAGCATGGTTATTCATCTTCATTTAGGAGGCTTGGCATTCCCTGTCCTAAGTTAGGTGGTGAGTCCCCAGTAGGTAGGCATTTTTAATTATCCCTCAAATTGTGCAAACATCTTTTATATGCTTTTGTTTGTTACTTGTCCTGTATCCAAAAAAGGAAAGGTTGGGAGTGGGAGAGAAAAGAGCATTCCAATCAGAAAGAATGACTTATTTAAAGCTCCGTTGGTAATGACTTCATAGTGCCTGAGAAGATAGATGAACATCCTGGCGGAGTGCAAAAAAGAGGAGAAAATGACCCTGGATAAGAGTTGGGAAGGTGGGGAAGGGGGCAGGAAGTGTAGCATTTGATGACCACGTTGCATATTTTCATCTTGATCCAAGAGTAACTGTGACGTGGGATTTTCTTCTTGAAAACCCAGCCCCGGGGCTGTGTGGGAAAAGACAGAAAGGAAACAAGGTGGGAGCTAATAAAATGTGCAGAGCAGAGGACAGATGGTCAAAACGATAGACATGGAGACCAGCAGGATGTTTGAGAGGTATTTAAAAATAAGCAAATCAAACGCCTGCCCTCAAAGGCTGGAAGCAATAACATTCTCTTTGTAATGAGAACACTGTTGCTTCGCTTCTATCTACCACCCCCCAGGAAGAGAATCAGGAGTTCCAAGGGAAAGGGCTGATTAAAAGTCTGGGGGAAGAGGGAACAGCAGTCTGAGATATCTCCTCGTGCCAGAAATCAGAGAAAAGGCTCGAAAGTTAAAGAGGCAAATCAAATGGAAGAAACCTGCCGATCTGGTTGAGACAGAGTAGCTTGCATGCAGCACACCAAAGGTCCTAACAGGAATGAGAAGAAAGACAAACAAAACACACAAAAAGTCACCTTTTAAAAGCATCCGAGGGCTGTTGAAGTAGAGAGGACAAGAGTAGCTGCAAATCAAGAATCCTTGGAGGGAGCCTCCTTTACCGCCTTAGCCAACTGGTCAGACCGAGCATCACGCATCGCGGGGGATCTGCTAGAACAGCCCTGGATGGGATGCAGTAAGTCATGCATAAAATCATCCCTCAATCCCCCAGTACTTTCATGAAATATAATCAAGACTCCAGACTTCTTTCCAGTTTATAAGAAACGCAGGGATAAACCGTGGAATTAAACATCAAGAGAATCAAACAAACTAAGAGTGAGAAAGTCTACAAGAAAGCTAACTGTTCATGAGCTTTTAAAAAGTCAGTGTCCTAAGCAAGGCGTGGGCCCCTTCAAGGTTAAAAGAGGGGAAAGAGGCAAATACTTGCAAAGTTTAAAACTAGGTTGAATCATGATTTGAGTTTTAAAGAGCAGAACAAATATTCTCACAGCAATCGGGTAAATTTGAATGAGGACTCAATACTAAGTGACATTAAACTTACTTTTTATTTTTTTAATCTTGATAAATGCACTGCTATTGGTTGCTATTCTAAATAATCAAAAATCTAAGTATTCATGACACAACACAAAATAATGGATAAAATGGGGGCGAGGGGAATGAAGATCTTTTTTTTCCCAGAAAACTACTATCTAATTAATGTAGAAGGGATGGTGAAAACCGTCTGTTTTGCAACTCTGTATGTAATAATTTCTTCAGGAAATTAATGTTAAAGGGTGGTCATTGCCCTCATTCTTCATGAGATGAACGCCAGTGCATTTAGACAGGAGGGGGCATAACCTCTGCATTGTACATAGGCTGTATATCACCAAAGTGTGTGTGTGAGGGGGTGTGGGGGTGTGGGGGGGGTGCGGGGGTGTGTGGGTGCGGGGGTGTGTGGGGGTGAGGTAGAGAGGGAAGACAAATACAGCCAATTATGGCAATTTTGTTTTATTTGTATGGTAGTATTCTTTTTGACCTTTCTTTATGTTTGAAATTTGTTTGGAAAATTGAGAAAATTGAGCATATGTGTGTTAAAAAACAAAACGAACAAAAACACAACTCTCATCCATGTTGTAAAGATGCTGTAAAACCAGGCTGATTACAAGTTATTGATAATGCCATGCATTAACATCCAGCAGAGATCTCTGGTCCAAGAAGAAAATGGGCAGATTAGATAGATGGATAGTTAGCTAGCTACATGATGATAGGATAGATAGATAAATAGATAGATAGATGATAGATAGATAGATAGATAGATGATAGATAGATAGATAGATGATAGAAAGATAAATAGATAGATGATAGAGGATAGATTAATGATAAGTGGATACTTTTAAAAATGTTAACTCACAACACATTGAAAGAATTAAAAAAGGGAACTTTTCTATTTACTTAAGCATTTTGTATTTCCTCCTACCTATTTTGAGAATCATCTCAAAAGTATTATATTGTGAAACTTGTATGTTAATCAAATATCATGGATTAACAATATTTTAATGAAACTGACATATCTCATACTAGGCTAACCTATGAAAAAAGTATTTACAACACATATCTGTCAGCAATAAGTATTAATTTCAAGCCTAAACTCAAAATTTATAGGTTGGGAGTGGCAGGGTGATGATTTTTCCTAGACTTGCAGGGTTAATAAATCACTTGATAGTTTTTCCCGAGAAGTGCATTAGTTTGGATAGCTCATTTTTACAATTTCAAGGGAGTGTAGAAATCACTGAATATCTTGGGGAGCATTCATAAAATGTGGTGACAACAGTTTTTAATATTGGAATCACTCTCACACCAGCCTGCCTTGTGCGCAGTGAGTCATCAGGAGATGCCAAGAAGATGATGCTGAACGCAGCTGAAAGAAGTACAGATTTCCTGTCATTTCTGCACTCGGGGAAAACTATGTACTGAGCACTCAGGCACAGTTTTCCAAAATGCAGCAGGTAAGTATGGCAAATGCTAACCGCTGTTTTAAGCAAAGCTGAGATCAATTCTGATTTTTTGTTTGTTTGTTTTTGATATGAATCAGGACACACAGACGCTAAGCCTCTCCCAGCAAGACCACGCTGAAGCAGAAGCAGCTTTGCATTTTTCCACATTCCTGGATCTAGTGGTCCTCCTTCCTGCCCATGTAAAAGAAAGTTTTCAAATGCTTTAACTTCCTTGGACACTTAAAATTCATTTGTTTATTTTACCTTATTTAATAATTATATTATCTTTATATATTTATATTAAATTATGTTAAATTTAATATTAAGGCAATCAAACTATTCACATTGAGTACATAAGTCTTCTTAGAAATTTTCTTTAATAAAATCTATCTTGAATGAATCAGAAGTGAATTTAGTAATTTCTATAACTTTTTATCCAATAATTCAAGAAGCTATTCAGGAATATATTTAATTTCATAGCAACTTTATTAAACGAAGCTAGCTATCTAATTATTGCAATTCATAGAAATAAAATCCTCATTTTAAATTATATCTAATGGTAAGGTCACCTGGTGCCCAAAAAGCAACATAATGTAATATAAACAATTCTGTACAATTTTTCAAGAACGTGATGTCCTGGCCTCAGGCCAGGCATTAGATTTCTGTGTGATTTGGCCATAACTGTACATTGGTTTGTTGCTGTTTCCTTATGTGTGTGTGTGTGTGTGTGTGTGTGTGTGTGTGTGCATGTGTCAAGTCTCTCTGACCCATTAGAAATGTGGATAAACCTGAACTAAATCTCTAATAATTTACTAGAATTCTTGCATCTCTCTGACTCCACGTTCTGCATTCTATTGGGCTATTTCACCTGTACAAAATCCTAAATTTGTAACTTGATCTTCATGACATTTTTTTAGGAAATCCAAACACACTCAGCATTTCTTAGAGTAACAACTTGCTCTCATTTTGGCTCTGTACTCTCCAACACTTTCTCTTCTGGTATGATTTGCAAGCCACTCAGAGGCCCCTGCGAAATGGACTCCAGCCTCAGACTCTGACACCTTATTGTGAGAGAGGCACTGCTGACTGGCTAGCTCCCCCTTCTTGACCCTGCTGGGATTCTTGTGATGCATTTCCCCCATAGTCTTACTTTAAAATAAATTTTTTAACCACAAGTGGATTTGCCTTAAAAATGAGCACGAAAACAGCTTTAAAAATCTATAGTATTACTTTTTTTTTCTTTTCTGATTCCATGGAGGTATTTGTGAAGAATAATTCAGAGTCATTATTTTGTATGGTCTGTAATACAGATTCGAGAACCGAGCCTAGTTGTGTATGCTGGTTTGCATTCCTTTTCTGACACCAACTCCGTGAGCTTAAGGACGGTCCTGTCTCTGGGTTAGGTTTTTCTTCTATAAAATGTGGATGATAGAATGATATCTCCTAGGACAGCTCTAAGGTTTAAGCTGGTTACAGCATCAAAAGCCCTTCGTGAGAAACCTGGAACCTATCAAGCATTATGCAAGTGCTAACACAAGTTGAACAGGGTCATAAATTAGTCCTCAGATACCTTAAACTTTGTCGTTGATGACAGTTATTGACTATGGCATGTTTCTTAAGTGCTGTCCCATCCCTCAGGCCCCCAGAGTTGTGCATGATTTTATGCATTGGTAAAGGTTTTGGTTTTGGTTTTGGTTTCTCTTTCCAGTAAAATTGAGGAATAAATGCCTTCCATTTTTTTTATTCCCCTGTATCTAAGACCATGTTATGCATAAAAATCATGGAAGATGGTGAGTGAATGAGACTAGGTCTATTCCTTCCATTCCCATAACTTTATTTCTTCTAGTGCCTCATTTATATCTGAAGTCTAGATGTCGTCTATAAAACCTAGGTTTCTATATACCATTATTTGCATGATTCTAACTAGCTGCCTCAAAGACAACCTGAATTCAACATTGGCTACATTCCAGCCTTCCCCATTTCAGTGGACTGTAACATAGCAATTTACCTCCTTAAAGGAAAGAAGGAATCATCTAGAATATGACCCTTTTCCTTTACCTCACATCTAGCTCGGCACCAAGTTTCATTGCTATTTCTGCTAATAATTCTATTATGAAAATTTTCATGAAACTTTGTGGTGAGTGGGGTTACAGAATAGTAATGATCTGGAATTTCAATTGTTAAACAAACCACGTATATTGGTATTTATGTTTGATATTGCATGAAAGTTATGTGGCTTTAAAATTTATTTTGCCAAAATATTGTGCTATATGTTCCCTGTATATTATTAAATACTATTTTTAAAACACTTTCCTTTCAGTTGTACATGTAATTTATATTTATTGTAAAAATAATCTGTACCATAAAGTATACTTTAAAGAGTAAAATTATAATTACCCATTGGTCCAAAGGTAATGATTATTAAAATCTTGGGATACACTTTCCAGTTTTACAAATGCACATGTATTGACATATTTGTAACTTTCTATATATGCCTATCTATGCACAAAGTTATGACACTGGAGGTGATCCCACCAGAATTGTGATCCTCACAGATGTTTGACCCTCTGTATAGAGCAAGTCTGCTCTATAAAGGTCAAGAGACATTCATATCATCTCTCTATGTAATGTTTCCGAATGTTTAACAGTGTCAATTTTTACCTAATAATTCCTTATCTCTTACATAAATTCCTAAGGTTAGACGTTAAGTTTATTACGTTTGTTTTCAGTCCTTCATAGAAATACAAAACTGATGCTTACCACTTCTCCTACAGTAATTGTTCACTGATTTAAAAATCATTATCACGTTCCTCTCTGCTGTCTAGTGTTCATAGAGCCTTACCTCGTAGCCGTGTGTGCCTGTGTCTTTAAGCAATAGGGTTTTCCTGCAAATTCACTGTCTCATTAGTACATGGAATTCTGTATGGGACACAGTACTCTATTAAGGGCTTGACCAATACAGAGTATTTGATTCCTTAATTGCGAGTGAAGAACATCAAACCCTAGAGGATGTTGAGATTTGCCACCTTGCTGTTCAATAGGACAGCATTCAAACCACTCTGCTTCAGGACAAAGGATGGATACTCATAGGCATTTTCAATGGATAAAGATAGAAACAAAGATGTTTAAAAACAATACACTGCTCTGCATTTACATTTGGGGGCGTGAACAGCAGGCCCCCATACGGTCCCAAATTAATCCTACCCGGTGATTCATAGAGGTCCTGCCTTTACCTGTCAGCTTTCCATTGAAAGATAAATGAATAAGTGATAAATGAGTAAATTGTGAATAAAGCATCTCCTCATCATTAATCATACTAAAAATAGTGATAAGCACAGTAGATGCTATTTTGAATAGAAGCCAGATCACAAAACTGGCACCTAACGCTTAGCTTCTTAGATATTTCCTTATATTGTCAAACATAACTTTTAGAAATTAAATTTATGTTCATCTAACCTTCAGAAACTTTAGTGACAGAAATAATGCTGAAAAGGTCTTACTTCAAGATGTGATATTTTAACAGTGAATCAATAAACTATTATGGTATTTGATCCTAAGTTTTATAAGATACATAAATATACAAATATACAACATATCTAGATATATATCTCCAAGAAGGAGAATGTATGGGAGTGAGAAATTTGCACTGCAATCTGACTAAAGAAAGAAGTATCGTAGGGAATCTGTTTCAAAACCAAAGTTATTCTGTATTTTTTAAGGTGCCTGATTTTATTTTATTTTTTTAAAGATTTTATTTATTTATTCATGAGAGACAGAGAGAGAGAGAGAGAAGCAGAGGGAGAAGCAGGCTCCCAAAGAGCAGGGAGCCCGATGCGGGACTCGATCCCAGGACCCTGGGATCATGACCTGAGCAGACGCTTAACCATCTGAGCCACCCAGGCTAAGGTGCCTGATTTTAAACCTCTATATATAGATTCTTAATTGGTTAAAACAAAGCAACCTGTTATTTTTCCTAATGCCTATTAAGAATATGTGTTATCTCAAAGCAAGGGAATTTTTCTCAAAGTGAAGCCTATGGTGCATTTTTTTTCAATGTCTTTTCTACTCCCACATCAGACACAATTTCCAAGCTCAAGTTCGGGAAGTGAAGCATCCCTATGCCTTCCCCATATGTATTGTTTATTGGTCAGTGATAATGGCAGAAGTAAATGAAGGAAGTATTAGTCACGACAATCAGACAAGTGGAAGGGGTTAAAATAGGGAAAAATACTGTTTGGGCTCAGAGGGATGAGCACTTTTGTCTAGCTTTCCCTCTACTGCTCAAAGGGAGAACAGGAGAATCCCAGCAAGGAAGAGCACCGGTCTACAGACCCCGGAGATGGCACAGACTACTCCTTGACCATCTCCTTTTCTTAACAGCGGCCCCACGTGGGGACTCGTTTAGATGACATAAGAGCCCCTTCCTTCCATTCCAGAGATCAGATTAGTGGATGATGTGCATTTCTCCTTGTTCCCAAACTGGCTTCTTGTGATCTGAAAATCTGTGGCTCCAGAACGAGTATAACGACTTTGTAAAATGCCTAGCATCATGGGATATAGAGAAAACAAGACGACTGCCATGAAAACTGCCAGTTAGAAAAGGCGAACAGGGGAATCACATATGTAGACATAATTTGCTGGAAAGGAGTAACAAAGAGTCGATGCCATAGTATGCAATCAAATGCTTTCTTTTGTAACCTGTCTGTCTGTCCTCGGTTGGGCACCCTGAGAGATCATCGGGTGCACAGGGAGAGTGAATGGGGGCACTTTCTCCTTCGTGAAATACACTGTGTAAGACATTTAGCTCCTGTCAGGGCAGCTTTGGAGGATTCGGGGATTTCTCTTGGAGGCTGAGCAATCACACACACTGCCTGGGCTTCTGGGGGGGTCACACCCACCCTTAAAGTGATTACCCAGCCCAGGGGTCAGCGAACTACAACCCTTGCGCCAAAGCTATTCTGCTGCCTGTTTTTCTGTATGGCCTACTATCAACAATTATTATTATTATTTGCGTTTAAATTGTTCTTAAAAATCAAAAGAAAAATTATAATTCTTTACAGGTTAAAATCATAGGAAGGTCAACTTTCGGCACCCATAGAAAGTTTTCTTGGACAACAGTGGCCTTCATTCATCTGCTCACTGCCTACGGGGCTTTCCTGATGTGGAGGCGGAGATGTGTTATTTGTGACAGAGACTGAACCCAGAAAAATCTCACCTATTCACTGTCGGGCTCTTTACAAAAACAGCTTGTCACTCCTGATCTAGATGCTAGCTTGTGGCCTTCTGCCATTTTAGCAGCTGCTTTTGGATTTCTGTTTATCTGCATAGTCCTCCTTTTATGCACTAATACTGGAAAAGCAACAAACAGGCTCCTAAAGAACAGGGGCTATTCACTTACCACCAGAAGACATCTCAGTGGCTTTCTTTACACAAGGAGAGGGGAGGGAGTTGGGATGGCGCTGCCTTCAGATCAGTCCCTCACTTCTCCCTGCTCCTAAGACCTTCTCTGTTTTCCTGCTTCTAGGCACTAATTTGGGGAAGGGGAGGGATTAATTGTTTCTTTTAACCAAAGCTCATCATGATAGAAAGGTCCACCATCCTGGATTTCACACCAGGCTGAAAGGCTTCTTTTGTCAAGGTTGTAGTGGACTATTTTTCCTCTTCCTTTTCAGATACGTCAACATAGATTGATCACAGCTTCTCTCCTGTAAAATTGTGCTAAATGTAGCAAGAAGTAGTGAACATATTTCAAAGTATCAACATCATTTTACTAAATTTCCCAAAGCATCAGATTTGGTATGCAAAAATATGAGTCTCGAGTTATTGTAGGTGACAAGAAGCTAGCCGTTTTACTAATGTTAAACAAGATTGCTAACTTCCTAGTTGAGGACAAAAAAAAAATAGTATGCCCCATTCCCTGCTCTCGCTCACACCACCTCATATCTCAGTGTCTCTGTCTACTCTTCTTTTTCATGTGCCTTTGGTTACATTAGTCTGGATCTCTTGAGCACCAAGTACAGAATCTGAACTCAGGTTGAGCAAAACTATGTATTGGCCCATGGGATTAGGAAGCCCAGGAGTGGAGTTAGCATTGACTTATGCAGGAATTCAAATGATATGATCAAAATTCTGTGTCTCCCCCTTAATCTCTCAGTTCTGTATTTTTTTAATGTTGCTTTCATTTGTATATCTGAAGTCTAATTGATTTGCTTCCTTTGAATCACCTACCTAGCTACATGTCATCAATACCTTGCCCTCAAACCAGGTGGAGATGAGGTTCTTCCCCAGAGGGAAAGCATCCACAAAGAAATAATACTTTACAAGACAATTTGAAAATATGCCTTGCAATTTAAAATGAGCATCCAAACTGATGTTATTTTACATCATGTGAATCAGGAGGTGGAGTGGAGAATAAAATCATAGATATGCAAGAAGGTTTAAAAAGATCTGATCACTCGAGATCATTTTGAGTGTAAAGTTTAAAACAATCTAAACTTCCATTGGTGGGAATTGTCAAAATGACAAGTTTAATAAAAAATGGCACTCTCAAAATATGAATAGTAAACAGGCACTTAAAAGTATGTATTATATAAATTAGGTATAATAATGTAGAGTAAAAAAGTAATTACAGTACTATCTACAGGTTATTATTATATATTTATTTACAACAAATTATACATTTCTAAGTTATATATATATATTTTTTAAGGCAAAGAAAATGGTAAGAGGTACTAAAGAAAGATAATACTGATTTTCTCAAAGACAGCATTTTGACATTTTTGCCTTAGACTTGTCTCTGAAGTTTAAGCTTTATTACAATAATGTATTTATGTATGAACTATGTAATTAAAATAAACACACCTTTAAAATTACAAAGTGTACTTCATAAATTAGTTATTTTATTTCTGGAAAATTTGAGAAAAATCTCTTAAAAATTGTTTGGAACTGAGATTTCTTTACAATACCTGTTTATAAATTTAATATATATAAAATCAATAACTTTCTCTACATAAAGTATAAACAGAAAGTTGGAAGATATATAGCATGAAGGTCAAATTGATAGTAGCCATGAAAAAGATACACTACCTAGTAATGAAATGAAATGAAACCTATGGATCTATAGAGCGAAAATCGTCAACTGCTTCTTAGGTACCAGGAAAAAGGTTCAAAAATGTGAAAAAATTTCACAACATATATGCTAAAAGATATATTTCTTTACAAGAGATAGAGTTCTTTCAAATCAGTACATAAAAGACCTCTCTGTGTTGCTTTAAAAAATGACATTACCCCCCAAAATAATAAATAAGTGGTTTATACACATGCAAAAATATGCACAATTATACTAATTAAGTGGACGTGGACGTTGAGAGAATAGCATGCCATTTCACAGGTTGTCTTATAGATCAAAATTTGTATACCTCTTGAAGGAATGCAAAATACTCTGTGCCAGTGTACTGTCGCTGTGGACCGGACCTGAAATATGTTCAGCTTCACTGAAGGTAACATTGTAGTAGCTGCCATCATTTCAATTACACATTTCCAAACACCAGTTGTATTATTTCCAGGAATCTCATCTAAAGATAAACTCCCACAAAGGCACAACAGTATAAATGGGAAGTATTATTTGACACATTGTTTGCCATGGAAGCAATCAGGAAACCCGCTAGGCATCTATCAACATGGCATTGGATAAATAAACTAGGTACACCAACACAACAGTATTTAAATGAAATCAAACTACAGGCGCACAAGGTAGTGTGTGTGTGTGTGTGTGTGTGTGTGTGTGTGTGAATGTGAAAGAGAGAATCTTTGAAAAGTTGAATAAGGAATTCCAGAAAGCCTTAAAACTGTGTCATTGGTGAGGCACTGGAGTAAAATGATGTGTTATTGTGTAACCATTTGCAGTGTTCAAAAAAAACTAATTTTAAGGGGTGCCTGGGTGGCGCAGTTGGTGAACCATTTGCCTTCAGCTCAGGTCATGATCCCAGGGTCCTGGGATCGAGCCGTGCATTGGGCTCCTTGCTCAGCAGGGAGCCTGCTTCTCCCTCTCCCTCTGCCTGCTGCCCCCCGCTCCCCACTTCTTGAGCTCTCTTTCTTTGTCAAATAAATAAATAAAACATAATAAAAATTAATTTTAAAATGCTCACCAAGAGCATTTTAGTTTATATAGCAAGATTATTATCAACATTGAATGATAAAATTTGGGGGTTTCAATTATCCACTATATGTAAATTAAAATTATTTTCTAAAGAGAATCCTGGCCAGGCATGCAGATTTATTCTTACATCTTAATTTTAAGAAGTAATTATTACTTTTGAAACCAGTTTCATTGTCACAGAGGAAAAAATTGTATTAGATGCACATTAAGAGCACAGATTTGGAGTCAAACAGACCTGGATTGAATTCTAACGACATTTTCTAGATATGTGACCTCCGTCAATATAATATATAGGAGAATCAGTTTTTCATCTATAAATTAAAAACATAGAGCTTGACCTCAGGGAGCTTTTGTGAAGGAATCAATGATACATATATGTACAACACGTATCATGGTATCTGACACTTATTCAAAAATGGGTATTATTATTCTTCACTGTGGTTTTTACACTTGTTTGAACTCAGACAGCTAAACCCCAAGAACTTGAAAGGCAGTAAACATCTCATGCTCTTTGATGCTAATTAGCTTTCAGTAAGTCAGCAGAAATAGCAATAATTGTAGAAAGTTGCTCAAAATACCTGTACTTTATGTATTCCTTGAAATGTGCCACAGAGGCGATTCAAGGATCTCCACTGGAATATCAAAGGGAATGCCTAGGAAATACTACCATGTGTACTTAAACTCCTGCAGTATATTTTTATTTGCTTTACATATTAAAATAACTTTTATTCGAAGAAATGTTCTGTCAGTAAAAATGGAAAAGTTGAAAAAGAAAGCATTTTTAAAATAATTCACTCGATTAAATCAGGGAAGCAAAAGGATGGCTACATAAACCTGAAGATTTGTAGGTCTTGCACTTATTCCAGAAGCCTACATTGAGGGATGCTCTAAAAACAGATGTTTTTGATTTCTCTGAATACTGTATAATTTATGAGGTCCTTGAAAGAAACGCTGTGTTGTCTTATGATCGAAATAGACCTATATTAAGGGATGCTCTAAAATCAGATGTTTCCAAATTAGGAATAACTACGGAGCCCGTGAGTTATGGACATGGTGACTTGTGTGATGGACACCACTTCCTTCTCCAGGTTGGCTTCTAGAAAGCTGAAAGCGAACTTCATGGCCCACTCACAGCAAACGTGAAAGGTTTTTACAAATTGATTTTTGTATTAATCTCATTTGGGGATCCATTTTATGAGTCCCTAACTTCATAGTCCTCTTCTCTTTCCCACCTGATTCTATTCTAGGACACCTTAATGCATTTTATGTATCCATCGTTTCAACAAACACTTATCGATCTTCTACTAATGGGCCAAGACCTGGGATGGGCACTAGGAGTGGGGTGGATTGCAAAGTACTTGACCTTGCCCATAGGAAATGCATATTCCATGTTGGCTTCCTTTAAAAAGCAATATATTAATTAAATACCTAATAAAAACTGGTCATGGTGGAGAGGGAAGGTAAATCCATATCCAGAATGGGTGCCCATTCCAGTGAGGAAGAACCGCAGTGTCCCCTTGATGGAAAGGTTGTAACATAACCTGACAACCAAGAGGCTGGCCCCTTGGCATGGAGACATATCTGACTCAGCAGTCGTTTCCACCCAGCGCTGGTTGTCTTCAGAGCAACTCTGGAGACGGGAATCATGTGATTACGTGAATGAGTAACACCCAAGTACCCTGCCACCTTTGTCCGTAACCCATTCGGAAAGCATGACTGCACAAAGATGCTGACTCACAGCCGTGGAACCCATCTTGTCCACCAGATAATTGGGAGCCTGATGCTACCCTCTCCTGGCCTGCAAAGCTTCTGCTGAGAAATCCGCTTACAGCCTTATGGGGGGGGGGGCGGGTTCCATTGTATGTGAGGAATGTTGCTGTTGTTGTTTTCTTGCTGCTTTTGAGATTTTCTCTTTGTCTTTGATTTTAGTTAGTTTTATTATAATGTGTTTTGGAAAAGATGGTTTTGGATTGAAATTGTTTAGAGACCTGCGCATTTCATGAACTTGCATGTCCAAATCTCTTCCCTTATTTGGGGAGTTGTCAGCCATTATATCTTTAAATGACTTTCGGACACTTCCTCCTTCTTTTCTCCTTCTGGGACTCCAATAATGCCTAGCTTGTTTCTATAAATGGTATCCTGTCGTTCACCTGGTCTTTCTTCAGACTGCAGAGTGGTTAGTAGGACCCTTGTTCCTCTGATGCCCTCCCAGAGCCCTGGCCGCCCTTCTCCCATGGCTCCGTGCCCCCACATGTGCAGCACTCTGCAGGTCTCTGGATGAGGCCAAAAAGAAGTGGACTCCTCCTTTGACAGCATCCGGCACAGCTGGGGAAGCCTGGCACTCACTCACATCTCACTCTCCCGCCATGGGAAAAATCACAGGCCAAGACGGTCTCTTCCGGCCCCAAGCCGTGTCGACTGTGAGGGAGGTGACCTGAGTTAATGAAGCATTCCTCTCACCCTCTTCAGTGTGTTTCCCACTCCAGCGGTTTGCTGGAACTTCTCCACTGGACTCCCCAACTTCCACAAAGGTTCTCTCGCCTGTGGATAATCCCCTAAACTGGTGTTACTCCACCATGTTGCTAGCATTCCCACACATCTATACTTTATAATACAGCAAACTGCAATGTATTACTTGTGATACAAATAAAATTCTGACATGACCCTTGAGATCCCTGATCCTTGGTGTACCAGCTATAAAACCCCTTGCACTTGAATGTGAATAGGAAACAGTATTTATTCCACATGATACTGCTACATTATACAAGACTCTGTCTCAGCAGACTAAGGTGAGGTGTTTTCCTGACAGCCTTGAAGAACTAAGGTGCCTGCCAAGTTGTGGGGGGACCACGTGGTGACGACCTAAACGCAGTCTCTAGGAGCTGACCCGGTCGCCAGCCAGCAGCCAGCAAGAACACAAGGACCTCAGTCCTATGACCACAAGGAAATGAATTCTGCTGATAAGCAGGGAGCACGGTTGAAGATTTTTCTCTGATCTGAGCCTCCAGAAAAGCTCACCACTGGTCAGCACCTTTATTTAAGCCCAGGGAGGCCCTGACTTATGGAAGCTGTCGGATGATACATTGTGATGTCTTAAGCCATAGTTTGTTACCGATCAATAGAAAACAAATGCAGGGTCCATTTCCAACTAGCAGGAAGGAAGAATTCCCTCTTGCCCTTGCCATGATCTTGTCAGTTCTCCAGGAAAAGCGAACCAGAAAACAAATAAGCTGAGCTTCAAGGAATATGTGGACAGGGCACACACGACGGGAAGTGTTAAAGGAGTGGGTGCAAATGCCAGGAACAGAGCTGCACAGAACGTAAGTGCAGAATATGTCCTTCTACACCACTGAGGCTGATCTTGTCTTTCACAGCTGCAGGAGGGAAGAGTTCACTCGGTGCCCATAGCCGTGCCCACCGGGGCAGCATCTTAACCGAAGCAATGTGACGGTGTCCAAATGTCACCCCAGTCTCAGCATCGGCTCTGCTGCTATCTAGAAAGAGCTAAAGAAGAATTACTGCCCCACTCTCTTTGTTATTTACTACCATGCCTTTCTTGCAAGTTTGGATAACGAAAACAAACAGAGCAAACAAATATAAAGAGTTCTACACTATGAACCAAGGGCTCTCTATATTTTCCTCTGATCTAAACACCATTAATAAATGCCACTAAATCTGCCGCTTAATATCAAAGGATAGCATTGATATAAATTACATGAGATCCATGCACTGAAAGTATAGTAATAATGATATTATTTATCTTCTGCAAATTCCATCTAAGAATATCATTTTGGCTCCCTTGATTATATTGGGATAAAACCTCAAGTAGCTTCTTGAAAACATTGTTGAAGAAAGTAATGCAGGTTGATCAGGAATAGGTCCCATTTCCCAGCAATCATATTAGGTCACATCTAAGTGGGAATTTCCTACTCATTTCAAAGAGAAATACCAACTGTGATCTTTTCAGTGTGGCTCTAAATAAGACATGCATATTATCATTAAGAGTCTGAAATCAAAAGGAGAAGATCTAAAGTCATGTTGGAGCAGGGTTGTGAATAATGAAACATATAAGCATGATGAATATTTTTAATTTGATATCTTGAAATGGGAAATCAAATCAAATTTGACCCAATTAAAAGTAGTCATTCCATTTTTTATGGTGAAGGGAAGAACCTCCCAAATATCCCTGCACACATCTTGCCTGACTCACAGACACGGGCAATAATTTCATGTGTTACTGATCCAGGAACTTTGAACGATAGAAGTCCTGATGTATTTTTAGAAATAAAAAATGTGCCTGGAATAAAATCTCACAGCCTCATAATAGTTGTGTGTCCGGGGGAAAACAAATGTTCTAGACAGAACTAACAAAAGTACTGAAAATAAATCAAACTATCTAAAGGACAAAAATCAGAGAGTATCAGCAAAATATTTTTGCTGCGTGTGTTCAAAGTAATGTATATCTGTCCTCAGCAACATGGGCAAAGCCATTACATAAAAAATAATTAAGGAATTCAAAGGGAAAAGATATCTACTGAAAATATTTACTATAAAATAGGGATGGGGACTCTACAAGTAAGGAATGTGTAAACATTATCACTTGATACTATTTATTTTATTCGGTTTTCCTAAGCAATGATATATCATTTACCAAAATTAACAGTCCTGATAAAGGGGTTTTCACATTTATATTTTGACATTAGAAAATAAACTACAGAAAGAAACCACAAGACTTGTACTCCCCAGTCTTAATCTATATTTAAAACTGAAGATAAGGGTCACATTGGTTGGGATGCCTGGGTGGCTCAGTTGCTTAAGTGTCTGCCTTCAGCTCAGGCCATGATCCCAGAGTCCTGGGATCGAGTCCCACATCGGGGTCCCTGCTCAGCGTGGAGTCTGTTTCTCCCTCTGTCTGCCGCTCCCTCTGCTTGTGCTCTCTTTCTCTCTCTGACAAATAGATAAAATCATTAAAAAGAAATGATTTAAAAAAAAAAGAGTCACATTGGATTTTAGCCGCAATAACAGAGAACAAATAGAAATTATGCACCTTGGGAAAGCCTGAGGTACAAAATATTAATAACTTTTCCCCCAGTTCCTAGAATCTATTGTCAAGCTAAACAAAGGCCAAAGGAAGACAGCATACATGCAGAGCCTACCCAAGTTGGATAACTCAGGAAAAGGGACCTGTTGCTCATAGCTTTCTAGGACAGTGTTTACAGATCTAGCAGGGTCAGACCACAATTCAGAGAGAGGGACACAACCCATCAGGAGCAGGGACTGAACAGCAGTGTGATACAGTGGGACCTTGGGTCTGGCACTAATCTAGAACTTCAGATTTCACGATTGAGGGATGTCATGACTTGGCTAAATTAACATTTGTTAAGTGGAGCACTGGGTGCCAGACGGTGAGCTGTGATTCAACAAAGGACCACAGAGAAATTGAAATAAAGAAGTTTATGACTCGTAGGTCCTGGAGAAAGTACATAGCGCCCACCACTCAAGGAACCACATGGTGAGCTGAAGGCAGGGCACAAGCAAAGAGAGGCAGGAACCGGGGTACATGCCTTTATTAGGGTCCATGGGTAGAGTGCTTTGAGTTTCCTGAGCTAAGCCTGGATGGATCAATTCAAACCAAAAGTAGCAGTTTTGGTAAGCCCCACAAGGGCCTTAGCTAAGAAGTGCACGAGGGGAGGGCTCTGGGGGCTGTGGGCAGGGGAGGCAGTTGATCACAAGGGCTGTTGGGGAAGTCATGGCAGGAACTTACATTAGCTTGTGTCTCTGCAGGCTGCTGTCTGGGTCTCGTGCTCACATGAGGGGTGAGTGTCATTTTAAGGGTCTGCAGGCTGCTTGGCCAAACAAAATGGACGTGGACTCAGGAATACCATGGAGAAGCTTAGCTAAACTCTCCCCAAGGGAGCACCTCCCTGGCTGGTGTCCTCAGAGTCCTAGGTCCTGAGAGTTAAAGTTGCAGCTGTAGATGTGACAGGGACTGATGTATTAGTTTTCTGGGGCCACCATAACTAACTACCAGAGACTAAGGGGTTTCAATCAGCAAGAATTGATTCTCTCACGGTCCTGGAGACCAGAAGTCTGAAATCAAGGCGTCAGTAGGAGTAAGTCCTTCTGAGTGCTGTGAGGAACCACCCATGTGTTCCATGCCTCTCTGCTGGCTTCTGGGGGTTTGCAGGCCGTCCCTGGCATTCCTTGGCTTGTAGAGGCATCTCTACATCATCACATGGTGTCCTGTTCTCTATGTGTCTTCAAAAGGCCTTTTTATAAGCACAACTGTCTTTAGATTTAGGGCCCACCCAATCCAGTATGATTTATCTTCTCTGTATCTAAGTAAGGTCGCATATGATCCATCCCAAGGAAACATTTTTTTTTTCCATCTGTCAACCTGTGAAACTAGAAAATGAGTTATCTCCTTCCAAAATACAACAAAGGGACAGGCAGAAGGTAGATATTCCCATTCCATATCCCAGAGGATAGATATTCCCATTCCATATCCCAGAGGATAGATATTCCCATTCCATATCCCAGAGGATAGATATTCCCATTTCCACAAGAGAGGCAATGGACAAAATAAAGGAGACACACATCCAAAGCAAGGCTAAGACCCTGCAGGGCAATTTTCTTCAGATTTCAAGGCCTGATAACCATTCCCTGTGGCTTGATCTGCTCACTGGACCCATGAAGCCCCAGCCAGCCTCTGCTTTGTGTTCAAGGAGGTCCTTGCCCCAGGCCCCTGAGCAGCCTGCTTCCTTCTTTTCATCCTCTTTCCTTTGCAATTCAAGCTGGCAGTGGTTTTGTGGATTCAACATTTAAAAATCTTGTTGGTCTGTGAGGTCAAGGGGCTTACACAGGCTAGATCCTTCCTCGGTAACCTCATCTCCAATCTCGGCTTCCGCTGTGGTAGTTGACTGCATCTGTGAGTCTTGCACCTACTCTATTTAGCAAAAGGTGGTCCACTCTTGATGTTCTCTCTAGAGCACACTTTCTCATTTTTTTTCAAACCAGAGAGGCTGAGAATTTTCCAAATCATCAAGTTCTGGTTCCTTCTTGCTTATGAAGCATCTACGCTTCATAAATTTCTCTCATCCTCTCACATTTTACTATAAGTATCAAGGAGAAAATAAGGCCACACCTTCCATATGATGTCTGGAAATCTCCTCACTAAGTATCCAAGCTCATTAATTACAAGTTCTCTTTTCCATCTAATACTAGAAGACAATTTAGCCAAGTTCTCTGCCACTTTATAACAAGGATCACCTTTCATCCAGTGTCCAATAACACGCCCTTCATTTCTTTATAAGTCCTCACCAGAAGCACCTTTAGTGATTATATTTGTTCGTGGCAATGTATGGATTCTCCAAGAGAGCAGACACTTTCTCTATTGTCCTCTTCACTTCCTTCTGAGTCATCTCCAGACTGGCCTTTAATTTTCACATTTCTACCAACAGTCTCTAAGGAAATTGAGTTTTTCTATACACGGAAAATCTCTTTCAATTTTCACCATTGTCCAATCACACAGCCACTTCAACACTTAGAGACATCAGTTACCACAGCATCCCACTTCTTGGTATCAAAATCTCTGTTAGTCTTCTTGGATTGCCTTCATGAATTACCATAAATATGTGGCTTAAAACAACATAAATTTATTCTAAGAGTCCAAAATCAATATGTTCACAGGGTTAGTGCATTCAGGAGTCTCTGGAATAATCTGTTCCATACTTCTCTCTCATCTTCTGGTGACAGCCAGCAATCCTTGGACGTCCATCTTCCCATGACCTTCCTCCCATGAGTGTGTCTCTTCCCATGGCTTTCTTATAAGGACAAATGGTCATTCAATTTAGGGCCCACCCTTCCAGTGTGACCTCACCTTAGTTCAGACAATTACATCTACAGAGACCCTGTTTGTAAATAAGGTCACATTCTGGAGATTCCAGGTAGAGATGAATTTTAGCTAGAAATTATTCAGTGCAGTACCATTGACATTCAATGTGCTTATGCCACTTCAGAATCTGTGTTATGGAGGTACCAATGTACTGGAGAGACGGAATTGAGCCTTGTGACTATAGTTCTGCTGTGTGCAAGAATCTTAGACCTATGAATGGATTGTCTTAAGAATTTAACTATAGCAAGTTTCCATGGAACATTGATTATAGGAGACCAATGTGCTGGGAATCCAGCATGCTGAAGCCATTCACACACAAGGGAACTCTTTCCCCCTTCACTTATAGATGGAGAGTGGTCATCTCTCATTTAGTGAAAATAACTCAAGTTCTAAAATGACATTCACTAACATTTTCCAAAATCTGAAATAAATAAATATGGTATTACTAAATCATGGCTAACAGAACAAAAATAGACAAAAGAGACCCAAAGTACTATATTTATTAGTCATCTCACATATATTTGTGGTCTGTATGTGCATGCATGTGTGCATACATGCGTGTGTGTTAAAGTTAATGAGGTCTGACAATTCTTTTTATTACCTAACCAAAGTTATCTGAGGTTAGAATAAGTATAGTCACACCAATAATTAGATCCACTTCTAAACCATGATGTGTGGGGAAGAAAATTTACAGAATATTATTTTAATAAGAAGAGATAGAAGAGGTATCCTCTATTCTGAAGGTCTTGTTTAGTGCATCCCTTCTGCTAATATTTTACAGGGTCAGGTATCAAGTGGTCCCAGACCAAGGCATCAGAGCATTCTATGATGAAGCCCATGATTGATAGCTATTCATCACGTACTAATCACGAGTAAATAATCACGTATAGGGTATAGATATGTGGTGATGAGGAGAGGAATATGTGCACAGTATCCGTACGCATAGCCGTGGAGACACAATATTCGTGAATAAATAAGTAAATAAATTATTATTAAACTTACACTTTCAATTGATGAGTTTAAAAGGAGCTATCATGGGAAACAGCTTTCAGTTGCAGGATTTAATTTATTTTGATTGCAAATGTGAGATTCTTCCTTACATTTTATAAACCCGTGAGAGCTGTTCAGTGAGAGCCGGTTAGCAAGAGCTAAAAAGGAAGGTCTTTTATTAAACCAAATCACTTAATTACCTCTCCCAACCTGGGGTCATTATGAGCTAGACAGACAGCAAACTTAATGAGAAAGAGGGCAAATATGCTTAGACTGTGCATTTGGGTCAGTTTCCCAGGTGACGTTACTGATTTCCATAAAGACTGAGGATTAATTGAATAGGAAGAAAGCATGATGAGGTGGACAACTTTCCAGGATTTCTGAGTGGTGTGAAAAATATAACTTTATTATTATATGAAAATGTGACTTCATTATTATATTCAGAATAACATATTTGGAACATGGCATGTTATGAGAATATTGGAACACCCATGTACCTGTGTATATGTTAAAATACTTTGTAATAATTATCTGATTCCCTACCTAAATATATTAGTTGTGATTTTTGGTTCAATGTAAATGCCTATTATGTAGTCAAATATGTGTATGTGTGTGTGTGTGTGTGATGTATGTGTGTGTGTGTGTGTGTACGTGTGTGTAGGCCAGGAAATAAGCTAGTATCAGGATACAGATCCTCCATTTAAGATCTTTGTTTAAGGGATGCCTGAGTGGCTCAGTTGGTTAAGCGTCAACCTCTTGGTTTTGGCTCAGGTCATGATCTCAGGGTTGTGGGATTGAGCCCTGAGCATGGGAGTGCTCTCTCTCTTTAAAATAAATAAATTTTCTAAAAAATAAGATCTTTTTTAAGAAAAAAGAACTTTCAATAAAGAGTAGTAAACAGATCAGATAGTAGGTATTCATTAAATCATAGAATGTACAAAATATGATGTCAATAAGCTTGTAATTCTTAGCATGATAAATACTGCAGCTCGTTAGTATTAAATGGTATCTTATTGAAAAATATTTTGGCATTTTTAAGAATCTATAATCATTATTTACATTTGAATCTGAAAAATACTGGATATTCCCATCATAAGTTTACCCTTGGATTGATGAATAGATTTTAATGATAAAATCAAAATGATAGATACAACTGTTTTCTTAACAACAAAATAATTACAGTTTTAGGGAAAAAAATAGAAAATGGCAGAAATAGATGGATTATAGAAAAATAGATATAGATAGATATCAATGATCTACAAGTAAAATTTTACTTGTTTAAGTTATTTATTTTTAAGTACTTAATGTTATACAAGATTTGTAAAGTGGGATCAAAGTTGCTCTAGATATTATACCTAGAATCAGATTAAATAATGTTGACTCATTTATTGGTTAATTTTCAAATAAGCCAATCTATAACCATTTTTTTTAACATTATGCCTTCGTATCAAAGCCTTATCAATTTGAATTTTACTAATGGATAGATGATAGAACCTAGATTTATATTCCCTAAAATAAATCATATACCAAGGATCCGGCTCAAAAAGAGAATTAAGACATTATGTCTTATTAAATGTTATTAGGCTTAAATTTTTTAAAAGATTTTATTTATTTGAGAGAGAGAGAGTGAGTTAGAGAGAAAGAGAGAGAGAGAGCAGGAGCGGAGTGAGGGGCAGAGGTGGAGAAGCAGACTCCCCGCTGAGCAGGGAGCCCTAAGGCGGGGCTGGATCCCAGGATCCTGAGATCATGACCTGAGCTGAAATCAAAAGTCAGACACTCCACGACTGAGCCACCCAGGCGCCCCTGGGCTTAATTTTTAAATTTTAATTCAAGTGTAATTAATATACAGTGTTATATTCACTTCAGGCATACACTGTTGTGATTCAACAATTCCACATATTACTCAGTGCTCAAGATAAGTGTACTCTTTTTTTTCAATAGGAAATGATTTAATATAAAATATACAAATTTCTCAGTATGAGGACTTTCACAGAACAGGGAGAGGGAATGACAACTAAAATTTTTCTTCTTCTTAAAAAAGAACACACCCCTTATATTGTCCTTGCTACTCAACACTCAAAAACAAATCTGTACAAAACTACGAACACAGAAAGGGACCAGAGAGGATGTTAGCAAGCAAAGTCTTCGGACCTACTCTAAACCGCTGTCCTCACCAAGTCCCTTCCTTAATAGAGTTGAGGGTTTCCCAGGTCCACTGGTGAAAGTAAGTGGTCTTGGATACTCTTAATCCCCATCCTCTAGTTCACCCATCCCCCTCTGGTAACCATCCGTTTGTTCTCTATGGTCAAGAGTGGTTTTTTTGTTGTTGTTTTTCTCTCTTTTCTTTCCTCTGTTCCTTTGTTTTTTTCTTAAACTCCACTTTTAAAGAATTGCTACCACCCACGGTTTTAAGGGAACATGAGCACCCACACTTACGCTTGCACTCACACACACTTTTCTTGTTTGGTTGTATGTGTAAAGAGTAACATACCTAACCAGAGACAAATAGAAAAAACCAAGACCCTTGCTATCAGTACGTGTGATATATGGATGTGTACAATAGGGACTTGGTATTAAGTGTGTGCACTAGATTTCTTGTCGTTCTCATCAAACACCCTCCCCCTCACCTGAAACAAGCTACACTGCTCTCTAGCAGCTGTTCCCTAACCCTCTGCAACCCACTCTGCACCACATCCTGATCCTCACACATGACCCAATTCTTCCTTTGGGTTGACCTCATCTCTCTGGCAGAGTTGCTGAGTCTCTCCTCTGTGGTCAATTAACATTTTGTTCTGTCTTATCTTGTATTATTAAGAGCATTTTTACATGATGGACCATTTACATGTCTGTTTACACAGCTAAACTATGAATTTCTTTAGAAAAAAAGAGATCATGTACGTCATTTCACCTTTATAACCAAGTAGTTTGAGAGATAATGGGTAGATGCTCAAAACAAGTTTTGTCGAAAGCATGACTAGAGAAATTATGTTTTGCATCATTTTGGTTATCCTAGTTAAATGCAAAAGTACATGATTACATCATTTTCCATAACAGAATTAATTGACTAAACTAAATACAGGACAGATCATTATCATTTCTTTGCAGCCAGTTTGGCCAGAAGCCAAGCAATCAAATATTTCATCAGTTGTGGCTACTGACTTTAAGTAGAACTGAGTAATTATCAAATAAAAGGTCATTTATTCACTACCATTAAAATGATTATCCAAATGTGAGTCCCAAATTGCGAGTAAGTCATGCTTTTTCAATATATTATTTATATCGCCCTAGATTCTGGGAAAATACTGTAAAATATAAAACAGGAACAATCCAGACTCTTCCTCTAAAATCCCAAAGTTAGCAAATAAGATTTAAAAGCCAGGGAGGTCATACCTCTGAGAGCTTGAGTTTCGGATGAAGGTAAGCCTCAGTACAAGAACTAGCTGGGTGACCTTGTGTACCTGACTTACCTTCTCTCAGCCAGTTTCTTTAAATCAAGCATGGGCACAACCACGCCTGCTTCAAAAACACGTGGGGAAGAACGAGAGTTTTTACAAGTGCCCAGCATCATGCTACAGGGTTGATTAGATTTTCTAAAAACTCCCTGTTTGATATTTAAAAAGAAATTCCCTTAATTTGAGAAATGTTTTGTTTCTAGATTTAGATGTGCATTCCTATGTTAGTGAATCCATTTCTGGTGGTTTCAGAGAGCTCTTGGCAGGGTGACGTACCCTTCCACTGTTTTATCACAATATGAAAACACTAGATGCACAAAATTAAAGTTCAGGTTAATCAAAATATTGCTTGACAAAGCAAATAATTGAATTGCACTTGCAGTGCACTGTGGTAGACAGTAATTAACATGCAGCATCTTCAACATTTGAGTGCAACTTCCAATTTCCATTTTAACATCATAGAATGCTGTCTACACATTTTTTAATGGTGCCCATGATAATAATATATTCTCTTTTTAATCATATTCCACGTTGCAAGAAATGAAGCTTGCAATTTTCCCAGGTGCTTACCAAATTACTACTGCAAGCTAATTCTCATCCCCCAAGTTAAGAGTTTCAACAGAGTGCACATTAACAGCCTGCTTATGTTCTTCCTGTACAACAGAAGGTAAGTTAATATGTGCCTCAATTATATCCAGTTTGTGCATTTATAGCACCCTGAGGGCAGCAGTAAGAAAGCTGTAAATGTACTTATCCTGCTTTTTTAATGGTCTACTATATTACAGTAGAGAAAGACTAGAAAAGTGAAAAGGAGCAGAGGAAAAGAAATATAAGAAAGGTACTAGAGTAAGTAATAGAAAAAGCATGTATGATGGGGAATGAAGAAGAAATGCATATTAAAATCAGTAATTTAAAAGCATCTCAGACTGAGTGTTACTGGAGTGGTGGGGGGTGGGAGGGATGGGGTGGCTGGATGATAGACATTGGGGAGGGTATGTGCTATGGTGAGCGCTGTGAATTGTGCAAGACTGTTGAATCACAGACCTGTACCTCTGAAACAAATAATACATTATATGTTAAAAATAAAAAGAAGAAGATAGCAGGAAGGGAAGAATGAAGTGGGGGAAATCGGAGGGGGAGATGAACCATGAGAGACTATGGACTCTGAGGAACAAACTGAGGATTCTTGAGGGGAGGGGGGTGGGTTAGCCTGGTGATGGGTATTAAGAGGGCACGTACTGCATGGAGCACTGGGTGTTTTACGCAAATAATGAATCATGGAACACTACATCAAAAACTAATGATGTAATTAATGTATGGTGATTAACATAACATAATAAAATTTAAAAAAAATAAAAGCATCTCAATTAAATGTATATGTGTATGGAGATATATATATATAATACATGAAATATACATTTACATGCCCTATTCTCTATATATTTCATTTTACATATCTTTGTTTAGTTTGATGAAATGATCAAGAATATCTTATTTGTCAAAAATAGTCTATAACCACGTAAGGAAAGATTTATAGTCTCTACCAAGAAAGAGACCTTAGGATACTTGTAACTTGTGTAGGCCAATCTATGAATCCCTATAAACTCAAGGCAAACCTGCTTCCCTTCACTTCTCAATAATCTTAAACAGCTAGGTTGATTTCCAGTGTGGAATCTGAATTTACAAGATAGAGATCCAAGACATCCAAAACATTGTCCCACATATATGTATGAGTTATGAATTTACAGGTCTATAAGAGGAATTAAAAATCTGTTCAGAAATCTATTCAAGTTAGGAGCAACATTTTCTCTATTTTTCTTCTGGCATTCAATGTTTAGTGGTCTTATTGGCACAGTGAAATTTCAGAACAATGTAGATAGAATGGTAGTGTAAGTTATTTATGTTCCGAATACTTTTCTGCTTTCATTAGGTAGTACAATGGGAAATAAAAATTAAAGGTGATTTAAAAAGCTTAACACATTTTTAAAGCTAACCTTTAGACATCTAGATGAAATTGATGACAAAAAATGTTTAAGTTAAAAATATGGAACACACATAAAGCTTTGATCACATTCTTTTCATTATTATATTTCCAAGACGCTAAAAAACATTAAATTTGTTTGCCAAAGGTAATGGTTTAAGCGTTAATTAATTTTTAAACTTTTTATGATCACAGCAAAAATGAGTGCTAACAAAATAATAATTCAAGCAATCGGCATTTAGATTCTTCTCCTCCTCACAAAACTTGTGTGGGTTCCTTTGTCTTCTCTTTCATGTACATTTGATTTAAACTGACACAATTTGAAAAACCCCCTTTTCTGTTAGTTTAAGGGTACTTTCCAATCCTGATGTTAAGCAGGGACAAGGCAAAATTATCATCCCTCCTAATTTTGTTTATGTACACAGGACTTGTTATTTATTACCTTTGAAATTTTATTGACTTGAGCAGCTCTCCAGGATAGGAATTGAAAGCACAATATATAATAGCGATGCCCCCTGAGCCAAAGATGTGCCCGATAAACTTGAGAGGTCAGATCACTTCTGGATTCCCATTAGATACTGAGCCAAATGATAGGGCATTTAAGTAAAAGAACTTCTGGTTTGACAGAGAACTTAGAAGTTATTTCTGTGTCTGTTGCTCTCTCTTTTTCAGTTTTTGTAAGTGATGAGACTGTTATTTCTACATTACAAATATGATTAATTACCGCCTTCTTAAGACCCTTCTGTGGCCCACCATTGCATTAAAGTGAATATCAAATATTTGCATGAATACATACATAAATTTATATTTTGGTTTTTGCCTTTCTTTCTAGATACATATTCTTGTCACTCTCCAACACAAGCCCTATAGGCTAGCCACACGGAATGCCATGCGGTCCGCCACCTACATCCTTGTTCCTCAGCCATTCCTGTCTATGAGAACATCAGTGCTCTGTTTCAGTGACTCATCTTGGTCACCACAGGCTTATCCATCCAGAACATTCTCAGGTATGTCTTACGTCCAGCTAAGGTGCTGACTTGTAATTTCTCCCTTGATGCATTCTCAAAGCAAAGTTACTTCTTTTTGTGTGTGTGTGTAACTTCTTTCATTGAATAGGATTATTAAATTGAACATTTGTCTCCAAAACTAGAGCATGCCATATTTCCTCTTTGCTCTCAGAGAGCCTTGAGCGACAATAGGCGATCAATATGCACGTGAATGTGGTGTAAACATCTTCAACAACTCTAAGCCACTATTGCCTAGGACACATAAACTTTAAAGTCCAATTCACTCCTACATATATGTAGTCTTTAAACATTATGTGTGCATTTCAATCTTTACAGTTGTTAAAATAAGTGGAAATCACATGAGCTAATGATAATGAGGAGGATCAACCAGTACGTTAAGAACATCTGAAAAACCCGGGATGGAAGTCCCCCCACACGTGCACTTGTGCTCAGACGACTGCATGATGACAGGAAGCATCTCCCACGTCTGGTCTGTGTTTTATGGGATGTTCGCTTATCGGGGAAATTTTATCAACAAACCTTAGGTACTATTGATTTGTCAGCATAGAGGAAATAAAGCAATATGAGAATTGACCTATATAGTGGGATATATACATTCCATAAGACAAGTAGATATCAAAAACACCTTTTAATCTGCGAAAAACCTTCATGCTACCCGCTCTGTGAAGGTAATCACTAAGACCCCTTTTAAAATGAAGAACTGCAGGGGCGCCTGGGTGGCTCAGTTGTTAAGCATCTGCCTTTGGCTCAGGTCATGATCCCGGGGTCGTGTGATCGAGGCCCGCATCGGGGACCCTGCTCAGCCGGAAGCCTGCTTCTCCCTCTCTCACTCCCCCTGCTTGTGTTCCCTCTCTTGCTGTATCTCTCTCTGTCAAATAAATAAGTAAAATCTTAAAAAAAAATAAAACTTTAAAATAAAGAATTCTGTTAGCAATACATTAAACTCTGAGATGCCAATCAGGTACTTTTGCAACTTCTTGAGTTAATTCCAAGTTGTTGTTGTTTTGTTTTGTTTTTTTAAGAAAATTGTTTGGGGTTGCTAAGTACCATTTCGATATTGCTACCATTTGTTTTGATTTGCAGGTGTCCATCTTATGCTGAATGATCAATATCGAATTCAATTACATGGTTATCTACAGACGTACTTATTTCCTACATATAGGCTGAAACAGATGGATTTCCATTAGGGTAAAATACAATCTGACTCAAAATTTCCAAGAGAAGAGCACGTCTTCAACTAACATTTAAAGCCAGCATAGAGGTTCCCATACTTTCTCAGTTCAAAGTGTTCTTAAGTGTTATCAGTGGCTTTTTGTTTGTTTGTTTTATGACAACCCTCAGCCAAAATAAATACCTAATAGTTCCATGCATTAAGTAGTTAGGTCTAACCAACTTACCAATTATTTGTATCTTAACAACTTAGGATAGCTACTTGAAAAAATAAAAATACTCACGAGTTGAAAAAAAAATAGGTTTATTTCATGCTTCAGCCACCACAGTTAGGGACTCATGGGATGTATGTGACTCCTTAAATCATGGAATCACATTACACACACCCCTTTCCGATTTGAACTGATTTTCCCACACTGCAAAACAGCAACCACCAAAAACTCAGCTGCGCCAAAAAGACATCATTGAAAAGAGAATCGCTTGCTTATATTAGAAGTGTGATCTCTAGCTAGTAATTTGTGCTGTGTCCAACAAATGTCATTGGCTTTCTCTCAGAAATTTAAAATAGTCTGCAGCCTGGTAAGTTTGGGGAAGGATCCCTTAGAGTCTTCGTACCCATTTGTGCAACCATGGGTCTAGGACACTTTTTATCCATCAAACATGTATTTATCAAAGTAAGTATTTGCAGTATGATAGATTACATTATTTTAACAATATCTGCTACTTACCCCCGTTGGGCCTATTTTGTGGGAGAATTATCCTTCTCACCCAAGTCATATCAAGATTGGCCATATGACTTGCTTTGGGCAATACAATGTGTGTGTAAAAGGACTTGTGGTACTTCCAGGCAGAACTTTGATTCCTTCTGATTCCTTCTTCTCTGACATCATATGCAGCTCTGATTAGGGGCTCTACCTTCAGCCTTAGGAGGACTCAGGGCAGAACCCTAGCCAGCCTTCAATCCATGTAAACATGAGTGTATAATACCTTTAATTTTGCAAGTTATTAAAATTTGGGGGCGATTTATCACTATAGCTTAACTTAACCAAAGTTAATTGACATAGATATTTCAATCATCAATATATTTTCAATCACTTCCTGCTAAGACTTACTTAAGCATTTTCAAATTTCAGAAAAGGAATTTAATGAACAGATAAGTATTTATTTTCCCTCATTTCTATCAGATTTTTTCTATATTTTTAAATTAAAAAATGCTTTACTATATTCCATTCCAAAAACCATTGACTCACTATTATGTCATCAGTTTTAATAAATAAATTATACATGCACACATACGTATAGATACACATTTACATGAATTACTCAGACACTTGTCTATTCACCAATTTGTTCAACAGATGTTTTTACTGAGAACCTACTATGCAACCGGTAATAAATTTTAAAATGCCTCTTTCTTTTGACCCAACTATGGTAGAAGTGACTGCAAATACCCTATATATACAGTGTCCTATATACAAAGACACCAACTCTTTTAGAATCATCTCATTCTACTAGGTCACTACCAGCAAAGCACCTGTATTATTTGTGACATTATATGTACCTGAAGGATACAAAATTCTTGGCTAACATAAAACCATCACAATGATAAATCAAGTAATAAAAAGTGATCATGTAATAATCCTCTTGTCAAACATGCCTCTCTTCCCTCCACCTAATTTACAAACTTTACAGAGTGAACTCAACCCAAACAAACCTTGCCTGACCCAATGCCATGCACACCATGACACTAAGTAATGCTTTTCTTTAGAATCTTCCAACAAATTTTATTTTAAAATGATATCAAATGTAAATGATAGGAAATGTAATATTTTTATTGGCTCCAATTCCCCTAGTTTTTTTGAAAGATTTATTTATTTATTTGAGAAAGAGAGAGAGAACAGGAAGGAGGGGCAGAAAGAGAGAGAGAGAGAATCTTACACAGACTCCCCATTGAGCACAGAGCCCATGCAGGGCTCGATCTCAAGACCCTGAGATCATGACCTGAGTCCAAACTAAAAGTTGGATGCCTAACTGACTGAGCCACCCAGGCATCCTTCCATTTTTCCCTAATTTTTAAGCAGGCTTATTTTCATCCACTTTTCAACAGCTTGTACCAGAGAACAGGATTTTGTGCTGGTGCTGAATGTACCCGGAGAGGCAGAATCAGTGGAGAACTCTAAGTCTCTATCACTGTCACATTTTTAATTCTGACTATAAATAAATTACATTCATAAGAAACTTGCACTGATTAAAAAGTTATTGTATGCTAGTGAGGTATGAACGAGAACCAGAAATCTAAGGAAAATAATAGACACACAAACGTGTGTGCACACATACATCTATGCACAATGCCAAGAAATTTGTGAGCACATAGAAATTAAGCAAATCAAAATTTTTTTCATATCATCAGTTTTGTTTCTAACCATATGCGGGTGTAAGAACTATAATCTGGTTGGAGTAAAGGGAAGATGAAGAACATGAGGGGGAGGAAAATGAGGCTTGTGTGACTTACATTAACTGAAGAGTTGCGCCTTCTGAGGAGAAAAACTATGTGTTCTGTAATATTTCGATGCTCTTTTTTCCAGTGGCTGCCTAGTTATACTGTAAAGAAAAGAGAAAAAAACGTAAGACCACTCAATTTCCCACACAAACATTAGCCTTAGTCAATCTTAGCCATATTGTTAACTTCATATTTATCTTGCTTTGTGAGGGTTGATTCTTTATTTGTGATGTCACAATAATTTCTAAACTTATAATAAGATATCATGATGACAATCTAAAGAATGAATAAATAATACAGCATAAGGAAGTTCTAAATGGAATGATTTTTCAGGGTTTCCTGGGAGATGTCAGCACCGGCTCTTTAAAATAGCATTTGATAATGTCAAAAAGAGATTTTCTTCCACACTAGTTTTGTCACAGAGTGGCGTTAAAAAACAAATTAAAAATATATGCCAAGCTAGAAAATACATCTGAATGGTAACTATGCTGCTTAGGTGTGCAGGTGCATCAATCTACTTGTCAGCAACAAAGCAAAACAAAACAAAACAACGTATTCTTTTAAAGACTGTCTTTCCATTTCTGCCTCAAGAGCTTATAAAATAATTGCTAACTTTCCAGGATGTATGCATTATTTAGACAGTGAAACTAGATTTTGCTACCATCATTTTCTATAAATTTAATATGGACCTACATTTCTGCTTGTTTGGTTGTACTATATTGTTTAGATTTTGTGCATATTATCGGGATTATCGGAATAAACAATTAGAAATCTAACTCATCGTCTCCCTCCAAATGACTCAGTGGGATGACATGCTACCAGAAATATTTCTTAATATTAGAAACCTAGCAAAGGAGACATCAAATTTGTCAGCAGAACTGCAGATATGACTCTATCCATAATCCATGGCACTTCTGTATTCCCCATCTGAGGCCATTATTCAGCTTTGGATGATAGCCCACTTCAACTTCATCATATGATCCACTGGGACAGAAATTCATAACTGGCTTTCAACACAGAGCCTTCATATAAAAGGTAATAACCACAGCCAGTCAGTATAGGGAGGGATTATAGGGAATGTGGCTGTGAACACAGAAGTTTGGGGAAAAGCAGTTTGACATAAACTTGACAAAAACAAGCCTAGAAGGACAGCTCCTTAAATGTTAAAGGCAAAAAAGAAATGGGCATCTTTGAAAGACATGCTTTGGATAGTGTGAAAATTGTGTTCTTTTAGGAGGTGCAACTATTCACTTTAAGCTGCTCTCTACAATTTCCACACATCTCCCCAAGCATACGCACAATCGCCAAGGATGAGCGGAAAAATTCTCCAAACGTGCCACCCACCAGATCGGTGGGGTCTATTGTTGATAAACACACAATTTACTAAACTCACTTCTCACAATGACATGTCGTCGCTTTCAAGACCTCTCCAGAGAAGCTCTAAGCCATAGTTAAAACATTGTTTGCTGAGTGGCCTGTACCAGTCATGAGGGCTGGTGGTTGAAATTTCAGGAATTTTGTGGGCCAGTAATGAAATACACGCATTATTAAACATTAAATTATGTAAACTTACAATTAAATACATTATACCAAAGGTAAGATGCAAAAATTATCACCATTTAATATTTTTAGATATGTTTTACTATTATGTTAGGTATAATCTTGAAGTTATTTACATCTATATACCTCTAAGATAGAAATACAAACTATATAATGGCATGCTACTCTGCATCTTTTCAAACCCCCGTGTCTAGTGAATCCTCGTTGGTGTGTCACTAGCTCAAAATCAGCCCTAGGGGAAGTATTTACACCGTGGAAATCAGCAAGTCCTACAGATCAGGGCTCCACCCACCCCCCTGCCCAGAGGTGGTTGTCGAATGTGTACCAACAGATCACTAGGTTAAGAGATTTTATGTTATCAGCACCAGGCTTCGCACAGCAAACAAAAACAGATAATCCTGATACTATAAACCTTTATTGAACCTTTATCTCATAATTTAATTACCCCTTTCAGATGCCATCAGAGAGAAGAAATAGTTCCACTAGGACTCTTGAGATTTTTTTTTAAGATTTTATTTATTTATTTGAGAGAAAGTGAGAAAGAGACAGCGAGAGCGACAGAGAACACAAGTGGGGAGGAGAGGGAGAAGCAGGGGCAGTGGGAGTGGGAGAGGGAGAGGCAGGCTCCCCTTCGAGCAGGGAGCCCGATGTGGGGCTCGAGCCCAGGACCCTGGGATCATGACCTGAGCCGAAGGCAGACGCTTAACCGGCTGAGCCACCCAGGCACGCCTCGAGATTATTTTTTATTAAACTTAGCAGTCAACCTTATCAAGTTCATTACAAAAGTTCAAGACTTTAACTCATGTGCCATTCCCTTTAAACTTTTAAAACAGTTTCAAAATAAAAAAAGCTGAAAAATTTCAAAGTGTTTTCCTTTTAGGTTTCAAATGGTAGCCATATACCCACCTCCACTCAGAACCACTGATAAGTATCTTGGACATTTTGGGGATTGACTGAAATAACATCCCAGGTAAATGAGCGTCAACTTGGGGAAACAAAACAACAGCACCTGTGAGCCATTGGCTCTGTCTGTCACAAAAAGTGTTGAAAATGTGCCCATGATTTTAGGGCCACTCTATGACCTAATCCATACTTCACTGTCCTTCGGGATCAATGAGAGGAACTACATAAACCAGGCAGAAGACGACACCACTTAGCCAGGCATGCAGTTGAGCATTGACTGTACTTTCAAAGAATACCTCTAGTAATTGACAAAATTATATGGAATTCATAGGAAACAGAAATGAAGGCTTACTTCAATATCAAGTAGACATCCAAATGTTAAACTTGCAGAATGTAATAAACTGGCTTTAATTAAAAGCTAAAGGGCAGCTTTCTCAAGAGTTGATAAATAATTTGAACTAGTATTAATAGATTAACAATATTAAAAATGGCCTGGAGAAACTTTCTGGTCAAGCCTCTAGTTCTTAGAAAGATAAATGTTTATTTATCCAAATACTGCGGTATCTATTCTATTTTGAAATATCGCAAGAAGAGAAAATCCATTGGCATTTCTCGCTAGTCTAGTCTATGATTTGATAAATATTGTAAACTACTTTCTTATGTTTAATAACTTTGTCTTTACTACAGCGAATCCACATACATTGTGTTAATAATCATTATTAAAATATATATTAACCTTTCACAACCTGTGAATACATAAGTCGAATACCTACCGAGCATCATTAATAGGAAACGTAAGGTTGAAGAAGAAACTATAGTAATCAGATTATTAATAGATTTTTTACAGAATTTAAAAAATCATAATTTTTCCTGAATTAGAGTACAAAAGTATTTAAGATAATACTAGAGTTAGAAACAGTTTTTCTGTTCATATAATTTACATACTGCTTATATTTTAAATGTACCACTATAGATATATTCCTATGAGGTTAAACAAAACATTGTATCTTCAGTGTGTGCTAGAAAGTTATCACATCTAAACTGAAAAATGACAGCAATTTAAAACATATTTTCTGCTAGACCAAATGCTTTGATAAGTAATCACGAGGTAAAAAAAAAATAGCTATAAAGGTAGGTAGTGACAATTATTGCTTGAATGTTCATACATTTTTCTTTTGTTTAAATAAGCCATACTCCCCCATTGCTTGAAAAACAAACTAGTTACATGACTAATGATTTGATATTATATTTTATATATATATATATATATGCATATACTTATACTGAGTTTTAAATGCATTTTTTGAAAATGCAAATTTCAGGATATGAGAATCCTTTGTGAACTTCAGATTAAAACAATAAAGAAGCATGATTGCTTCTTTCTGAGTTCTATGAGGAATGCATAGTTTCTGGTTGGTTGGTCAACTTTTTCAGTTATAATGGGATATTTCTCATTTGCATTTTAAGATAACACATAAATATTTGGGAACTAATGGGCAAAATTACTTAGGTAGAACAGCTACTATGAAAATATGCCTAAAATACTTGTTTCACTCTTATGGAAAAGATGATTTAATTGAAATAAATAAATTTACATCAATCTCTCAAGTTGAGTTTAGTGGATATTCCTTTTATACCCATCCCATGTTCTCTACCTCATTGACCCTAGGTGAAAGCTGGCTAAGAGCAAAGAACTATCTCTTGCCTCCATTTACTTGCCAACCCTTTCATTACAGCAATTAAATATCTATTTCTAAGAATTTTTATCAATACTTAGCTATAGAAAGAAGAGATAATTCTATAGAAATAAAAATTTTAAATGATATTTTTAAAAAGTTACATGATAACAATTATATAGGTCTCCCCTGCTGAAAGTAATGTTTTTCCATAATTAAAACTTGTATCTGTTCAAACTCTTATTTTCCAGAGAAAGTGTCTGAAATTGAGGATACTATTAAAAGCGGAAAGTTCCTCAAAGCTAAAATAACGAACAATAAAGGTAACAAATGTGAAATAAATTGCAAATTCCTTGACAGAAGATCTAATTTATTTTCCCTATAAGATGTTAATCTGTTTAATTGCATTCAAAAGAAATGTAAATTGGTGATTTTATTTTGTATATCACAGTTAAGAAAGAGGCTGGAAAGAAAAAAAGAATCAATAAAAATAATGATAGCTTCAGCAAAATCAGAGTGAATTTGCCAAATTCTGCTGGCCTGATTGGAGAGGTGATCCATCAGAAAAGATTTCAGGAGTTTAATAAGAGCACTGTTTATTCATTTTGCTCCAACAGAATGAAACATGGTCCAGGAATTGAGAGAAGAGTCTATGATAAGCCTCCACTTTCCTTTCTGTGTTGTTCAGTTTCACTGGAAATCGTAGAGATAGAGATAGGTCTCTCTGTGGGAAGAGGAAATGGTTTAAATTCTGCTGTTACACAAAGTAAGAAAGATTCATTTCATAATCTCCTGGCTTCGAATAACTTTGAGATTCCAAGAATGTGAATAGCTAGCCTTGGAGGCTGAAGACAAAAGGCAGAGTGGGAGGCAGGTGGACACTGTTCAGTGCCAGGAGAACGCTGGGTGCAAGTCTGTTCCACCAGGACACTTGCCGATGCTCGTTTTGTTTTAGTTATAGTGTAATGAGTTTTTGTTTTCTATGATCTCCTAAAGCCCTACATGTATTTTAATATTTATAATTGTGCTTAAATCAACCATTTGTCTGATTAAAAATTGGCTCAGACTACTCAATATTCCTGGACGCCCAAATAAATATCTACGTAAAATCTGTTTCCTTTGTTATGCTACCAAAAAAAAAACAATCACTGACACATATACTGGTGATTAACCTGAAAATACCAACTACACAAGATAATGGAGGATGTTTGTTCGTTTGTTTGTTTGACTGGGGGGAAGTAAGCTAAAAAAGAACTTAACATCTATTTTAACAAACATCTGTTGTGTAGCAAAGAAAAATTTTTTTTCATTTAAAATATTTTTCTAGCTATTGTGGATTTTCCATTTATGGATAAAATTAAATCATAACAAACTAATAAATAGTCCTATTCACTGAATGAGCAAAAGACATTTCAGAGTAGTATATTTTATTCTAATGCCTATATTTTCTCTTTTTTTAAAGATTAAACTTTATAAATCCACATTGAATTATGAATATATGTAATAGAAATACTTTTGATCAGAGATCAATATGTGAATATAGAGTGAAATATTTAGTACATGTAAGCATCCATTCTATCTGTGCTAAGAGAAAATTATAACTTTCTTAAAGCACATTATGATAGATAACTGCTCAATGTCAAATAAACACAAATCCTTAAAAAGATTTTCTTATCTTGTGATCTTTGCAAGAAAATTTTCCTGTTATCTACTGCTCCTTCTCCTAACCAAATCGCACATAGAAATTCAATGCGCCATTATATATTTAGATGCTTAGAAACAGTGACAAGCCGATAGCAATGCATACACCACATTCTGATCTTGTCTCTCTGAGTACCCATCCCTATTAAAGGGAACCAGGAATCTTTGTAAAAAGTGACCTATTCCAGAGTTGGCACTAAAAAAGTTCAAGAGAAGATTATATCTGTCCGAGAGCAAGGAAGTGTTCAAAGACTGATGGCAACATGTGAAATTGACACCCCAAACCAACCTGACCACATCTCTTAAGCTTGAGCATTCCAATATATAATAATATTTTATTATAATCAATGAATAAAAGAATCGATGTGTCCATATTGATATACAAAGATTGACAGCTTGATAAGAAGGGGAATATTAACAGAGTTTCAAATTACCTTCTTATAAATACTTAATCACAAAGGGAGAAAAAGTAACTCTACAGCAAAGTGCCTCATAGATACCACTTTAATCAAATCATCAAAATGACATCAACAAGTAATAGAACAAAAGGAAATCTTGCCATGTGGAAAGGGCAAAGCACCATTCCTGAGCTATTCCTACTAAAGACCCATAACCTGAATCTAATCGTGAGAACACATCTGAGAAAACCAAAGTGACATTCTAACAAATGGCTGACCTCTAATCTTTAAGGTGTCAAGGTTAGGAAGGTCAACGAATGGCCAAAGAATCTTCCAATCTGAAGGAGACTGAAAAGAAATGGCAAGTAAATGCAGTATTTGGTTCTGAACTTGTTCCTTTGCTATAAAAGACATTATTGGTAAAATTGATTAAACTTGAATGAGACATGAGGATTAGGTATTACATCGATGTTTATTTTCTCATGGCGATGGTTGAACTATGGTGTAAGAAAATGTCCTTGTTTGTAAGAAATATACAATGAATTGGTCAAGAGTAACAAGGCATCTTTTGGCAAATTACTCTTAAAACACTTCAGGAAAATTTTGCTTTTGTAGTGAACTTTCACTTTGCTGTAGTTCTTTGTTTTGAAATATAAAAATAATTTTAAAAATTTGAATAATGACTGGGTATGACTACTATATCCTAGCATTATATAATGGCATATGGAAAACAGGCATGCAATTCCTCCCCCTCTAAAACCTAATGTAAAAAAGTAATAAAAAGATATGATACAGAGAAAATAAGGACAGCAGCATCATTTTCAGATGAGACCTAAGACATTTGTGGAAAACAGAAAAATGATAGAAGTAGTAAGGGAAGAAAGCAAAAGCACACATTACAACCCAGGGTCCCTGCTAAGCCCATTGATATAGTCCTGGGAGCAGACGCTCAGAGTCCTGGGACTTGGAAATCCTGGGTATGAATTTGTATTAAAACAAACAAACAACAAAAACAAAACTGTAGGCTGAAAACCCAATTAAATGGAAAGTCTGGATGTTAAACAGCCACATAATTTCTAGTCCAACATGGAAAATCAGAGATCATTTTCATAAGAAATAGAAATAAATACTGGAGATGAAAGACCTTCGCATTCTGGATTTTAGGGATCACACATCGGAACAGCTGCATCCTTACCCAAATGTTCTGAAAGGAAGATTGCCATGTGCGTACAGAGTTCCCAAGCAGATTGTCACCATCCAGGCTTCAATATGAAAAGTCAGACTCGAAGTGTCAGACCTCCGAGCCGAGGGTTCGACATGAGATAAAGGGATGAATCAACAAAATAAGCAAACAAGTAAGTGGATTCAAAGATAAATTCAGGAATTGAAGGAAAAAAAAAAAAAACTGATGTTCACAGACTACAGAATACCAAGATGGGCAAACACCAAAAAGAAGCAGGAGTACTTGGAAACTTAAAACATGATTGCCAGGGGCGCCTGGGTGGCTCAGTTGGTTGAGCGTTGGACTCTTGATTTTGGCTCTGGTGGTGATCTCGGGTCATGGGAGTTGTGGGATGGAGCCCTGCGTAGGGCTCTGTGCTCAGCATCGAGTCTGCTTATCCCTCTCTTTCCCTCCACTTGAACTCTCTCTCTCTCTCTCTCTCTCTCTCTCTCTCTAAAATAAATAAATAAAATCTTAAAAGAAATGATTGCCAAAATTAAGTGTGTTGGATTTGTGTTTTAGATTGGATTAAAACATTGAAGAACATCTCCCAGAAATTTAAAAAAGCATAGAGGGAGACAGAGATGAATGAAGAAATGTACCAGGACATAGGAAAACAATCTCCAGCAATGGTCAATGAGGAAATAAAACAACAACCAATAGACAGTAAGAGGAACGAAGACGTGAAGGATCTATCTAAATCAAAAACCCTTTAGCCCACACTGTTATCAAACCTAGAGCAAAGGGAGAATTCTAAAAGCTTTCAGAAAGAAAACAGTAACACCCACAATAAATGAAACCAATGACCAAAAAAGACATGAGTCAGGTCAGATGAGTGTCACACTTTGCACTGATAAGACAGCATGCTAATCCACAGCGAATATGTTCCTTCCCTTTAATGAGGAAAAATGTCAGTGACCTACAGTCATGTGCTCAGCTACACTGTCAAACTAATGGTGTAGAATACAAGTTTTCAGGGGTACAAAAATGAAGAATTCTTACACGTGTCATTTCTAAGGAAGTTTAGTGAGGGATACGGTGAAGCAAAAACAAAGATAACAATGGAAAAAGGGGATAACATTGGCCCCAAGACACAGCTGGATAAACAGTGGGAATGCAGTGAGGAGTTCAAGGATATCAGTGAAGGGCGCCTGGGTGGCTCAGTTGGTTAAGCGACTGCCTCCCACTCAGGTCATGATCCTGGAGTCCCGCGATCGAATCCTGCATCAGGCTCCCTGCTCAGCGGGGAGTCTGCCTCTCCCTCTGACCCTCTTCCCTCTCGTGCTCTCTCTCTACCATTCTCTCTCTCTCAATAAATAAATAAAAAAATCTTTAAAAAAAAAGGATATCAGTGAAGGAGGAGAACTCATGGGGGGAGAAAGGTCTCTGTTGGGGAAGAAAACAGCAAGTATTGCAGAAAAAACCCATAAATCATTGAAAAAAGAAAAAAAATCATGTGATAATAGTATATGACTTCTCTCTGCAGTAAATGATATTGACGATACAATACATCGTGAGTGTTTTGAATTTCAATCCTAAGAATTTGCCTGTAGATAAAGCATAAAATCAATCATGCTTACATCATAAAATGTCGATATTATTAACTTTGGCATCACAAAACTAAAAGTGCAAACAAGACAAGTGGAGGGTTAAGAGTCAGGGAAGAGAGCTGGAGCACTAACATTTTAGTGTAGACAACGAAGGGACACTCTGTGTCCAGGTACAGGTGACCTCATGAGGTACGAAGTCGTGACGTATTATTTGAAATCAGTCCACAGGGGATCACGCATCATTAGTTTTATGTGATAAGCTACTAACAGGCCAATCGGTTGTCATTTCTTCTGTCTCTACCCACCACACCAGGAAGTCTACACAAGAAGGGTAAAGAGAGATATGGTTTGAATAAGGATATTATTTAGAAATATTAAGTTTTCAAATAGACAAAACAACTAAGTTTTTAAAGTTTGATTGCTTTTGGAAAGACCAGGGCTTAAAAGGGAAGCATGTGTTTTCTTTTCTTGATATGTCTGTTTGCCCCCGTTTTTCAGTATGTGCAGGGACTCAGGGATCCTAAGTCAGTATGTGCAGGGACTCACGGATCCTAAGTCAGTATGTGCAGGGACTCAGGGATCCTAAGTCAGTATGTACAGGGACTCAGGGATCCTAAGTCAGTATGTGCAGGGACTCAGAGATCCTAAGTTAGTATGTGCAGGGACTCAGGGATCCTAAGTCAGTATGTGCAGGGACTCAGGGATCCTAAGTCAGTATGTGCAGGGACTCAGGGATCCTAAGTCAGTATGTGCAGGGATTCAGGGATCCTAAGGTGCTGAACTTATGTCAAAACACACTACTTGGAGAGACTCAGTGGTTAAACTCTGAAGTGTCTTCCTACCAGTTACATAGAAGACATAGTAATATTCTGAGTTTTGACACTTTCATAAAGCACAATCTATGCACCTTATATGCATTGTTCATGTAATATAGAATTACTATTAATTTTGAATCAGTAATTTATTTCCTTTACCCTTTGAGATCTGAAACCTGTCTCAAAATTAGAGGAATAGTGAAAGCTCTATGGCATCAGGTGTTCAAAGTTGATTCCTGGAGTAGGTAATTAAGGTTTATCTCCAACCCTCAAAATATCTTTATTTTTTTTTTAAGATTTTATTTATTTATTTGAGAGAGGGAGAGCGTGAGAGAGGGCACAAACAGGGGAGTGGGGGAGGGACAGAGGGACAGAGAGAAGCCGACTCCCCGCTGAGCAGGGAACCAGTTGTGGGCCCTGAGCCTAGGGCAGACACTTAACTGACAGAGCCTCCCAGGCCCCCAAATTATCTTTAAAAGACAAACTATAAATGTAACCAACCCCTGCAACTGTAGCATAAAGCTAACACAGCACTGTAGTTCAATCATTGTGAACTGGGCATGCTCTTGCGCAGGTGGGGTGTTGTGAAGCCTGCCCGCAGGAATTACATGAGGGCAAGCAACGTTCATCCCCCAATCCAATATAGAAGTTTAAAATTGTAAACTCCTGGGGCATCTGGATAGCTCAGCCAGAAGAGCATGCAACTCTTGATCTTGGGGTTGGGAGTTCGAGCCCATGTTAGGCGTATGGATTACTTAAATAAAACAACAACAAAAAAGAAAACTCCTTCTCAACATGGTATGGCACAGCAATATTAATCCCGGCAAAAGGAGTCAGCTGACATTACAGATTATCAATAGAGTGCGGTTACATTAGAGAATTAATTTTTTTTTTTAAGTGAGCTGTACTGTCACTGGTTCATCAAGCCAAGGCTAATAAGTCTATCCCAGCTCAACTTCAAAGGCCCTGAAACAACAGGCACGTTGGCCGGAAGAATCAACATGGTAGGACAAGAATGGCTTGGGGGCCAACAAGAGAGAAAGGGTAAACCTAAATTATTTCTGTAGCCTTCTTAAGAGTTATCCCAATTTGTAGGGTTAAAAATTGGAAATCAAAGCCCGATCACAGCAGGAAATTTAGTTTTCTCAACATGTCTGACGATAAACAGTATATGGGTCTCGTTACAACATCTGGATGCAATTTCAGCTACTCTCAATATATAATTGTTATTATCTTCATAAGTCCCAAGTTAAAGCTCTCCCAGAACTGCGAATGTTCGTATCAGATAAACCAGACCTGACAGAGTCATATCATGTGTCTTAGTCCACTCGGCCGCTATAATAAAATATGATACACTGGGTAACCTAGAAACCACAGATTTATTTCTCACAGGAGACTCATCCAAGAGGCTGGATGTCCAAGATCAAGGCACCAGTGATTCAGTGTCTTGTGAGAGCCCTCTTCCTGGTTCATAAAAGGTGCCTCCTCACGGGTGTACTCATAGGGCTGAGGGAGCTAGCTCTTTGCGGTCTCTTGAACAAGGACTATGATTTCAATATATGAGTTCAGAGGGGGACACAGCATTCATTCTACAGTCCCACGCCTGAAAGAATATAAACAAGGCTGTGAATGGACTCTGCCTGCCTCACTGGGATGGGGCTGTCCTCATCAGAGCAATGCCCAGCCTCTTACCCTCCCTCCCCATATTGGTCTGTTTGTCTTCTTCCTACACCTGTGAGAGCTTCTCACTCGTCAACGTGTCGACGGAGCTTTGCTTGTTGCCAGGCACCCCAAAAGGGTTCAAGGAGCACATTTTAAAGAAAATGAAGGTCTAAAAATATAGGATGGGAATATTATTAGGCTCAGTTAAGATAATTAATTTTTGCATGCCTCTGAGGGGAAAGCTTTAAAATGGTCTCCGACCCCACAAAGTTCATGTATGCCTTTGCTTGTGACATTTTAATTATTAGAATTTTTAATAATTAAGGAGGTATTCTTTAAATATTAAGTTGCCTTTTTCTCTGTTAAAATGACAAGATTACAGGAAACACATCTATGTTTCAAATAGTTAAACCAAAGTTGAGGTAAATGACCTGATTTAAGAAAAACTGATCAGGAACTGGCTTATGTTGGATCGCAAAAGCTAATTGTTAAATTTTCAAGAATTTTGTGAGAGTCAGATTTTAAAACACTGAGAGCTTAAAATTGGCTATGGGCAATCGCTATCAGGTCTCCTCCTCACCTCCCAAACTGTGTCAGTCATTAATCATTTATCAACACACCTCTGAATAAATTTTTGTTTAAGAGAAATATGTAACTATAAAGGAAATTAAATCTTGCCAGATCCACATCTATCATGCATTCAACAAAAGATTGGACCAAGACAAAACTGTGAAAATGGATCTGTATTTGCATGTCTTCCTTCCCTTTATGTCAGCCCAATTAGGGCAAAACAAGTATTTGTAGGTTTAGGTCTAAAAATAATTTTTAAATACCAATAATACCAGTGAAATACACCAGATTATTTAAGCTGCATTTTTTTGTTAGCCTCCCATAAACCCCTACGGCTAGCAACATCTCAGAGTGATTTGAAGTTCACTCCTCTCTCTTCCTCTTGATTTTTGTGGCCTTAGTGAATTTGAGGGTTTTCCACACTTGCTCTCAATTTTCCAAGCTTTTCTGGAAAACAAAGCTGCTCCCAGGTGAACTCAGGAGCTCACCTTTTTTCCCTCTCTTTCCTTCCCTCTGGCAACAGTAGCATTTTGTCTGGCCACGTACGCAAATCTCAAATCACCATAGGATGTACAGTTGTCTATACAGCAATACTCAAAGAGCGTCCGTGTGGCTTCCAGGGACCCATTCCAGACATACTGAATCAGAAATGATTCTCGTCAGACCCAGCGGTCTGCTGTGTATCAAGCCCTCCAGGGGACTCTGATGCATAGGAAGTCTGAGACCCAGAGCTTTTTACTGCACGATTTATAAGGACAGCGATTTGTACCCATTGCCCCACAGAGCACCTGGAAAACAAGAAGCATAGAGGAAAACATATTTTTTGATGAATGCATTAATTAATCCTTTTCAAAAAAAAAATCTCAATTCTAAAATGCTTTATACCAAAAAAAAAAAAAAAAATTGCAGATGGCTCTTAGTTCGTGAGACCACTCTCCCCAGATAGGCTTGCACTTTAGCATGACATGGATTGATTCCTTTTTAAGTCCTCATTTCCTCTGAAAAGGTATTGGGAAAACCAGGCAATTCTTAGCGAAGTGCTTCAGGATGCTGGCATCAAAGTGTCCAGAGTGGAGGAGAGAGCACAGCGATTTGATTTTCACACTGATCCTCTTAGAAAAAAAAGACATTTAAGTGGCTATGTTTGGTCTTCTCTTTGGAGTCCTACAGCAGATTTGTTTTTTCCTTAAAGAAAGATGGAAAAGCAGTAAAAAGAATCGAGATTAGGATCCAGACTGTAAAAGTGAGAGGGGAAAAATCAAAAGGCTTATGTGAAAGAAGAAATATCTAAGAGCAGCTTTAATCTCAGATGTCTCCCAAACAGCCTGCTTGCACACGGAGGCTGGCGAGGCACAGGGGAGCTCCACAAGGGCAGGTAAGCGGCAGACAGAGCCTGTCAGGCTGCCCTGAGTTCTGATCTGTCAGTCATTCACCCCAAGGCGTCCTTCTGCATCTGGTGTGGCGCTCAGCGTGTGTAATTGTTTCGCTGGGCTTTTCAAGAACATTAAAGAAGTCACAGAACCAAAGGGCTATAAGATAGTCAACAAACCTAATGAGGCAGTCTTGGCAATGTTAGAAAGAAGGCATTGAGGAAGACTTTTGTGTTTACCAAAAGAAATGTCTACATAAATTCTGTTTTTATTATTTCTTTTTTTTAAGATTATTTATTTATGCAAGACAGAGAGAGAACCAGTGGGGGGAGGGGCAGAGGGAGAAGCAGGCGCCCCGCTGAGCAGGGAGCCTGATGCAGGGCTTGATTCCAGGACCCTGAGATCATGACCTGAGCTGAAGGCAGATGCTTAACCAACTAAGCCACCCAGGCACCTCTGTTTTCACTATTTCTAAATGGGTGGTATAGTGACTTACCAGAATTGTCCAAACTAGAAATGAAAAAAGGATCTAAAAACCAGGGGGAAATGGAGAGAGCAATTAATTTACACAATGGGACAATTTTAATTGAAAAACATAGGGATGGTAGTAACCCTGTATCTGGTGTGTTCTGGAGTGATACAGTCATATCTCCAAGAAACAAAGGCAAAACTAAGTTTCGATTTCCTACTTCTCATGGTGAAGACCAGCTAAAATCTTAGTATCATAAATGGGCCTTTGTTACTGAAGTTTTCAAATGGTTTGTGTCTATATTTTAAAACATAAATGCCTGTGGCTATACTAATACATTGAAAATAAATTATTTTTCAGAATTTGAACATTTTTAATCTGATCTAGTAACTAGGAATGGCTCACTTCATTGCTCTTAAAGAATTCATCCTCATGTCCAAGAAGCAAGACTACTGGTTGTGGGAATATTATACACATCACTCTGAGAAATATCCTGGAAAATTCAACAGTTCCATAAGGGAGTGTTTTGGATTTGAAAATATGCCACAATAAAAATATTTGACAACTATATCAGCCCTCAACATTGTGGCTTTTCCAATGAAATGGTTCGTAAAATTTGGTGAGTAGCAGAGGGTCACGGGAGACATGTCTTATCATTTCTTTGGCAAAGTTTCATCCAAAAGAAATAATAAAAATTGGCATTACAATGTCACTTGAAAATTAATTTTAAAAAATCAGACCCCTCCTTTTTTCATGTCTTATCCCTACAATTTTATTTTAATCAACATTCTTTCTGTACAGATATAATCATATAAATATTTCTTAAGAAAGTCTTACATGTAGAACGGAAAATACCATTACGAGTAAGTCCTTAAGATGGCACCAAGCTAATGAAATCAAGTACTACCAAATGGAGACATTATTTAGATAATATATCCTATTATTTAAGTGATATTATTTGTCTTACCTCAAAATATTATTATAGAAAAACCTAGGAGACTAAGGATTTTGCATAATGATAGCTGGAAGAGGCCAACTGGAAATAATTAGCTCTGCAGCAAACGTTCAAGGTCTGTTATCAAACAGGGTTATTGAGAGGGTTTTATATCTCCTCATAGAAGCGGAGAAGGTAACTCCTTACATCATAGCACCCCCTGCTCTTCAATTTGTCAATGTTGTAAACATCAAAAAAAAAAAAAAACCCAAAAAACGTTTATGCAGCTTTTCCCCAAGAAAACTCTTGGGTCAGTGCCACATCAATTTTGAGAACACAGTATGTCTGTGAGAAACTTCTCTGAAAGCATGTTGATGTTGTACGTAAAACAAACCTACGAAATCAATGTGTACCATATCCTCATGATCTCAAGGTAGAAATACAATACTTCTAATTAGCACTGATCCCTATTACTCACTTCTTCAGGTTTCCTAACGTGCAGTTATTTTGTCTTTGTCGTTAGTGGTGACGTATGACCAAATAATAGTAATATACCACTGCTGATGACATCATCATATAATGTGCCGTACACAGTATTATTTTATCACAGTGAGAACAGTCCTAGAGTCACAATTCTTAAAGTGAGCAGAGTGTACAGGCGGGCAAAACTGTGAGCATTGACTTAGTTTAAACGTTCCTTCTCAGCAGAAAGAGGGAAGTGTTTTTATCTCTCTGTGTCCTATGATACCTAGATACACTTGCAAATGAACTGGTTTACTTTAAAAGAAAAATTAAGGGCGCCTGGGTGGCTCAGTTGGTTAAGCGACTGCCTTCGGCTCAGGTCATGATCCTGGAGTCTCGGGATCGAGTCCCGCCTCGGGCTCCCTGGTCAGCAGGGAGTCCGCTTCTCCCTCTGACCCTCCCCTCTCTTATGCTCTCTTTCTCTCTCTCAAATAAATAAATAAAATCTTTAAATAAATAAATAAGTAAAAGAAAAATTAAAATATGTAAGTGTAAAGTATATGGTAAGACACTACCATGTTCAGTTGGACCCGTATTCTGACAATTGTGAAGAATTCCCTGGTCGCATTACCTGTCGCTCAGGTGACAGAGAATCAAGTTCGTTGATTCAGTAAGAGCTAGTGTCTTTCTTCACATCTACAGAGACCAGAATAATCCTGGATTATTAGGAAACCCTACAGATAATCATCCTCTCATTATTTTTGTTTGTGCTTATTCTTTACTTAAAGGTAAATTGTCAACAGATAATTTTTAAATAATGCACAAATACTACGAAGAATATTAAATCCTAAAAGGATTTATTTTTTATTTTTTAAAAGACTTTATTTATTTATTTGAGAGAAAGAGTGAGTGAGAGAGAGAAAGAGAGAGGCAGGGAGAGAGCACAAGTCGGAGGGCAGGGGGAGAGAGAGAAACAGACTCCCTGCTGATCAGGGAACCCAACGCAGGGCTTGAACCCAGGACCCTGGGATTGTGACCTGAGCCCAAGGTAGACGCTCAACTGACTGAGCCACCCAGGGTCCCCCAAAAGGAAGATTTAATACACTGAAATGCATTTACTACTTTTTCAATAGTTCAAGTTATATTTATCTATCTTCTGATGCCTTCCACAGTCCCAGGTCACATAAGGATAGAATGATTAAATGTCTATGATGCTATTAAACCCACGCTTATCAGTTATTCTTTTATCTGATCTCCCATGGTTAGATCTGACTAGAATAACATCATGCGAAATTACATTTTGTTTTGAGTTACTAGGACTTTTAACTATGAAATTAATTTTGAATCACATTTTTCAAACAGCCTCAGTGAGGAGAATTTTGAGCAGCCCTTTATCAGGTAAATTAAACAACAGCTTTGCATATATAACCCAGTTATACATGCTCACCCATAAATAGGAAACATAACCTGCTTAGAATTAATTGACAACAAATAAATGGCCCGACTGTAATTCCATATCCATTCTTTGAAAAGCAAAATCACTTCAAAAATAGAAAACTTTAAAAGGTCTCAGATTTAAATGATGGATAATTCCAAGCAATTTTAGCACTATTTTTTTCATTTTTAAAAATCACCTGACTTAAACATGAATAAAACATCAACTACAGACTGGTCAAGTCATCTATTGTGAGGTCAACAATCATGCAGTTGAATTTATTTGTCTGTGATCTGAATTATCCAAAGACCATTAAAACAGAAATGATACCTGAGTCATTTTGTGGTCCTAGTCTTTACGAGCTGCCAGAATGCATCAGGGTCACCGTCACTTGAGCCCAGCATTTTCCTTCCCAAATTACCACTAAAAGTGCATTGTGGGTACAGGTACCCGTTTGTAATTTACTTTATAATTTTTGAAGTGTGGTAAACCAAAATTCTAGACAGAAATTCTCAAGCAAAAAAAAATTTTAAGTGGCATAATAAAAGTACATTTACCAGAGAGGAAACAAACAAATATATAAATATATATATATATATATATATATATATATATATTTTAAATCTTGATCATGTTCTTGCTTTCATTCATTTGGCAAGACAATTTTGATGAATATAATAATCTTAGTCTATAGAGCCCTTACTATGGGCTCATATACTGCACTATAATATTTTGATATTATATATCTATAATACTATAGTACTATACTATAATATAGTATAATATTTACTATACTATAATATTTTGATTTTATCTTCACTACATCCATACAAGAGAGGAAATACTATTTTATGAAACAGGAAATCAAGGTGTAGAGAGGTTAAATTCATTACTGTCTACGAGGGGTTGGCAGGCAGAACCAGTACTGGAATCCAAATCCAAACGACAAACGTAGTTGTAATTTTTTCTAGTAGGGCTGTCATAACAGACCATGTCAGACTGGGGGGCTTAAAGAACAGAAATAAATTTTCTCACAGTTCTGGAGACTGGAGTCAAAGATCAAGATGTTGGCAGGGTTGTTTGGTTTCTCCTGAGGCTTCTCTCCTTGGTTTGCTGATGGACACCTTTTATTTATTTATTTGTTTGTTTGTTTGTTTATTTACTTAGAGAACAAGCATGGGGGTGGGCAGGGAGGGCAGAGGGAGACCGAAAAAGAATCTTAAGCAGCCTCCATGACCAGTGTGGAGCCCACTGTGGAAATCCATCTCACAACCCTGAGATCAGGGCCATGAGATGAAATCAAGGGTTGGACATGTAACTGACTAAGCCACCCAGGAGCCCCACAGATGGACACACAGAGTTGTGTTCACATGGCCTATTCTCTGTGCCTGCACATCCCTGGTGTCTATTCTTCTTACAAAAATACTGACCATATTGGCTCAAGGCCCCACCTTTATGACCTCATTTCACCCTAATTACCGCTTTAAAGCCTCTATCTCCAAGTACAGTCACCCTGAGGGATAGGGTTTCAATTGGAGGTTTGGAGGGGAGGGGGTACAATTCAGTTCATGCGGTGCTCTATCCACTCTGCACAAGCTTCGACACCTAACTGCACGGGGAGCTTCAGATGCACAAAACATGGCCTCTGTCATCCAAAAGATCGATATCTAAGTGCACCCAGAGCAGAATGCATGCGGGTATCAATGCATACAAAATGCTGGGAGTGCCCTGGCCTTAAGCAGTTTCATACAGTTCTGAGGGGGGTCAGGGTTGTGCTAGTGTCCTGCAAGAGTCCTTTCCAACATTTGGGGTGTTTGGATAGACTTGGAAAGCATGTATTTATGCCGAAGACTGTATTTACCTAGACAGCTTATTGGATTAATATCATGGCTTAGTGTGACGTCTTCTTCCACTTGCCCCTAATGTTGGTATTGAAACTAATGTGGGTTAAGGAGGTATTGCAGGAGATGTGTACTTGTGGCAAAATTGAGTGATAAGCTCTCTCAATTGTCTTACAATATAAGCTGTTAAATTTTCCATGTCACGCTATACATTATCAGAGGCCCTTACTGGTGTCCATTAGTTGAGTCCACTAGGCTGAACTGGACATCTTTACTGCTCCCCCAAGCTTGGAAAAACTTTAGACAGCTTTCTTCCTTATAAAAATCCTTTACCGTCTTTTTTCTAGCTTTTACGTTAGAAATGTATTTGCATTTTGAATTGCAAATTATCTCTTTGTCCCTATAAAATATACATATCTCCTTAAAAATAATTTAACTGTTGTGCAACACAGGGAATGTCTTTCTCAAGGACCTGGGAACCATCTCTATGATATAGAAACATCTCAGGAACATGGTACTTCTATCTCCAACCTCTGTGGGAGGGTAGGGGCTTAACTTCAGTGGGTGCCTTGGCCCAAGTTTTTAAAACTGCTCCTGTTTAAAGATTCAAGAAAGCTTATTTTCCTTCAGTAAGGTCAACTAGAAAACAGGTGGCCTATGATCGACCCCACCCCAGTCTTGAAAATTCCCCAAGTTATTGAGTTTAATCTCTCTCCCCTATTGCTACAGGGAAATAGTCTCCTTTGTTTGTTTAACTTTATCTGGTGCAACTTGTACTTGCCAAGATTAATAAGCTGCTCATGGCCTGAGATCCACTTGGTTGACTTTTCCCTCCAGTTCAACAACCTGAGTCTAGGTGCCAAGAGGGATGACTCTACAATGTGCTACTTTGGGCAATAGAAGAATTTCTACAGTAGCATGAGATAAAAATCATTATTTCTACTACTTTTCATCACTGCCTAAAACACAGTAAGTGCTTACCTATATTGGCTTTTCTCATTATTCTTGACTCTCACATTTTCTTTTTCATAAACCATTTTTTGGTGACTCTTCATAGTTCTCTTAACTCATCTCAACAACAAAAAATAATTAAGGAAGCTTGTGGTGGGAGTGGGAGGGGGTCAGTGGGAGTCTGGAAAAGGCAATCTATCAATCTAATGGGAAAGAATATATGGAGAATTAGTGTATGACGTAGCAGAGGATGTTTGGGGACACACTGGTAGATAATTTATAGGGACCTCTACTCTCCCCATTATCCCCATAAGAAGAACCTTTGTATTTCTAGAAACCGAGCTATTACAAGTTTGTTGTGCAACATCATTCAAGTACCATCATTGGAAAATTAGAAAAGCGAACCATTCGTTGCACTACTTAACGCAAAAAGTTGACATCTATTATCTTATGTTGCTCCCACAAGAACCCAGTGAAACTTGAACACAAAGAAACTGTAGCTTACAAGTCATACACTCATTCTAAGAGAGAGCTAGGATTCAAACAAATGTATGCTCAGCCCCAGAGTTCCCAGTGGTGCATGGCACCATGTTGCCTGCTTCCTCCCCTCTCCTTCCATCACCACCAATCTCTTCACCTCAGTTCTCATTGGTTCTAACAGCAGTGCTGTGAGACAAATATTATCACCTCCATTGTTATACAAATAAATTAAAGAACAGAGAAGCTGCGTCACTTCCCAAAAGTCACAAATGTCAAAAATTGAAAGTGCATTCATCAGATTCATATCCGGGTTTGAGACAGAACTTAAAAGGTTTATCATGATTGGAGACAACAACAAAGTGAACCTGAGTCATGGGCAGGCTGATCTGAAAATAAAGTTCTCAGTGATGTCATTCAAAAAATAGCAAATGATATAGAAAAAAAATGTAACTGAACCTTATTATTTCCCTATCGGATGATTTCTTTGTTTTAAACTATTATCAATATTGTCATGCCAAGAAAAAAGAGAAAATAAATATTGAAAAGGGATAATTTCTATATTGTTTCCACTTTTAATAACAATTCATTTTCCGCCCAAATTATTGAATCTCTCTTGCTCAGAAAAAGAGATATTGCCTCATCAGTTGAAATGTCGTAATTCAAGATTAAGAAATGTATTTTAAAAAAACAAAAAATAATTTGTTGTGTAGTTAAAGCCGCCCATCAGCTGCATAAACAACAAAATATGTAATGTTGGAAACGTGTATGTAAATATGAGTTGTTTTCATTACCCCAGACCTGGTTTGAGTCTAGGCACCAAATGAGAGCACAGAAAGACTGAAGACACTGTGCTCGGACAAGAATGGGAACCACATCGAAGAGATGACTGAAATCCCAAGGGTTCAGTTCCTTATCTCCATCAGCAGGGTACTACCGGGCAGTATTGTCCTTTATTTTTTTTAAGTTGTCCCTTTTGTCCCTTGTCCCCCATCCAGCTATCAGAGCATTTCCGATGGTCTGCCTAACCTCAAATACACATAGTGAGATTCCCAAAGATTCTGTTTCCTCCCTCCACATTTTGTACTTCATCTCCTCCGACTCTTGTCCCTGCCATTCTGCTGAAACCCAGCTTGCCTAAAGTATAAAACATCCAAAAAGCTTTATGCTTCATCATGCTTCCTTCTTAAAATTGTTTCTCTGTCCACTTTGCTGGACACCAGCTTCGGCTTTTCTTCTTACCCCATTTACCTCTCTCTCAGTCTGCTCTGCTTGCTCCTCCTCATGACCTCATGGTACTTTATTCTCCCATCTGTCTATAGTCATTCCTAGATAACCTCAGTAACTACGCCCTTTTACAGGCCCCCCCCAGATGAGAGGATACCTTTTATTCTAGTTCATGATTTCTTCCAGGAGTTCCCAGCTTCCATATCTCACCATCTACTGCTTATGACCTCCCAAGTACATCAAGTGGGCAGCTTATATTCAATAGATCTAAAACACATTGCTCAGTACCTCTACCCCATTGTGGGTTGGCTTGGTCTATATCCATTGGAATTCTTCTCTAGTATACTGTGCTGAATGCGGAAGACTTAGATGCTACCAACTAACTTGTCAAGAGGCCCTTACAGTCAGGTTTCCCGATATAACCCACGGTCTGCCAGACACACATACTTGCACGAGGCTTAGAACTGGGAATGGACTTAAATGAAGCATGTACAGGCATGACTCGTGACAAAGGATGCAGCTCTCCGACCACATGGCTTTCTGCAGTGGTGTGGGAGCTTCCTCAGCACGGCAGAGACCATGTGATTCTATGCTGGGCCAGCATAACAGCTGATCCTCAAGCTTTTCTAAAGCTTTTGTCAGTTGCCAAATACCAACTATGAAATCCCTCTCTGCATAAACAAGCCAGAATGGCTTCTGTTATCTGCAGCTGAATCCTAACCGTAACGATCCTGGAACACACTCTTCCGATAGGCTTCTGCGTGGCCTCCTCACCCTCCCATGCGCCAAGGACTTAGCTCTGGGTGTCACTCTTCTATTTCTTTCCGATCCCATGCTGATCAGTCAGCACTCCCTCAAAACTCCTGTACTGTCACCATGCCAGTCCCAACTCACATCTTCCCACTTCCTCTCCTGCCACTGTATACCCTGCCACTCTATACTGCGCGGGCTAACCACCTTCATCTCTTTAAAACCTAACTCCTATTGCATCATGTCCCTGTTCATATGGCCCTACATAGTCACATGGAATGAAATCGGATCTCCTCAGCCTCAGCTGTCATGTTCCGGAAGACGTGGCCCCACCTACTTCTCTGACCTCACCACTTACCACTGTGCCCTATTTTCTGTCACTCACATACACCGAGCTTGGCCTTCCGGGCAAAAACTTTAGTTGTGCCTTCTACTGACACACCTCTGAATTGGTTTGAGATGGTTTGCGGTTTTGAATCATTTAGGTCTCTGCTCAGAAAGACTCTTATAACCTCCTAATTTAAATGGCAACTCCTGTCTTTACTCCCTCACCATCTATTATTACCTTATTTTGCCTCATTTCTTCGTCTGTCACTAAAGGGAAGTTCATAGTTTTATATTTGCTTATTTATCTATTTCCTGTCTCCTCCCATTAGGAATATCAACACCACCATTAACGTGAACTTTGTCAGTAGTGCTCAGCACTTTGTTTTCAGCACATAGAACAATTCTCGATTTGCAGGAAGATTTCAATAACTAAATGAATGAGCAAATAAATGAATGATGATTTTTGTTGTCTGAAAAGAACATAAATAATTACTTCCAGAAATAAAAGCCAGCATCAACCCTTCTCCTAGTTGATAAGTAGCCTCTAAAATTCATAATGAATATTGAAAAGTTATGTTAGTTACTATATATCTCACAATATGTAGAGGGACACTATTTGGAGGATGGCTCATAAACTGTAGCAATATTGTGTGTGTGTGTGTGTGTGTGTGTGTGTGTGTGTGTGTGTGTGGCAAAGGTAATCGAATGAGAATCAAGACCTATAACATTTAGATTCCAGGTGCTTTAAAGAACTTTTAAAACTCACTGCAACAAAGAAGGAACCAAGGAAGGGAGAGAAGGAGCTCATGTCATACTCCAGAAGCAAGATTAAATAAATTTCATGTGCTTCCAACACAAAGGTTACAAGTAATAAAGGGCAGGACAACCTCTCAACACTGAAGGTTAAAAATGGATTTCTGACACATGAACATCCCCTGAATATTCTATAGTTGGTGAGTGCTTTATGTATCTCTGGCCTTATAAAATAAATAGAATATGTTTCCTTGCACGCATCCTCCCTGGTCCAGCTATCAATTTCAAATGATTTACGCTAGCAACTTTTATAAGTGATTTCTTTAAAACGGAAATGTTCCCTGTGTAATTCCCACAGGCAGCAGACTAGGTTGTATTATACGCTCCTTATCTCTTCCTTCTACTCTTTTTTAATCTGTTTGCCATTTTTCTCCATGATCATTGCTTTATTTTTCTTGCTGATCTACCTTTGTTGTGGTTTCAGGGGCTAGACTGAAAAACAATAGAAACCATAGTCAATAAAATAGGAGCTTAGATAAGATTTAAAAACTCCATCTTTCCATTTTTATAATAATAACGTATTTTGTGTATATTACCATTTGTAATTTTCAGAACACTTTCAACATAAACAATTTCATTTAAAGTCTCATTACTACCTTCTCATACAGTAAGCAAGACAGATATTATCATTTCTATATTGTAGAAACAAAAACATCACCAAAAGACAAAATTTGTTGTCCTGGAAAATAAGTTTTGAGCATATGTGAACCTGTCAATCCTTTACCTGTTCACACATGGGTATATATGTTTCTTTCAGCCTTTATTTCAAAATCTGAAATTAAGTTAATCTAAGTGTTTCCCTAGGTGAATCAGCAAAGAAAACAGAATAATTATTTGTTTCAGAAAAAAATCTTTTCTCTTTCAAAATGCATGGAGTCTTTTTATAGCATTATTGAGGTATACTTGATATACAAAAAATGCATGTATTTATTGTATACAATTTGATGAATTTGGAGATATGCATACACCCATGATACCATTACCATAATCAAGAAATGTATAGATCAAACTTTCAGTGAAAAGATATTTTTATTTTTTTTAAAGATTTTATTTATTTATTTGAGAGAGAGAATGAGAGAGAGAGAGAGAGCATAAGAGAGGGGAGGGTCAGAGGGAGAAGCAGACTCCCTGCTAAGCAGGGAGCCTGATGTGGGACTCGATCCCGGGACTCCAGGATCATGACCTGAGCCAAAGACAGTCGCTTAACCAACTGAGCCACCCAGGTGCCCAAAAAGATATTTTTAAACATTAGCAACAAGCCCACTGGCCTAGTAAGGGCCTAACAAGGCACTGTTGAAAGAATAATGAATGAATGAATGAATGAATAGAAATGAATATTGATATCCAGGTACTCTACCAAACTCAGTAAATGCACCTCTCTACCCCAAGCTATCCAGTGGTTCTTCTCTCCTCCCAGTACCAATTCCCACTACAATATGGCCGTGATTTCAATCCACTTGCCCAGTTTATATTCCTCTTTCTTTCATTAGTTAGATAGTGAGTTAGTTAGTTAGTTAGTTAGTTAGTTAAGGAACAGATAATGTTCTGAAGAGTCATTTACCAACGTGGGTTTCTGAGGAAGCCCTAGGAAGTAATGTCAACCAAAATTCAGAGACTTCCCTCTCTTCATCTGCCTGAGAGTTTCTTAGAATAAAATTTGTTCAAAAGGAGATTGTTCTAAGAGGATCGTGTTAGCAAAGATTTCTGTGGACTTGGCTGATATGTAGATCAGGAACCACATACCATCCAAAACAGTCAAAGGTTGACAGGTCAGGCTGACACAAGGGCAACTTTGGGCCAGATTTTACTGAGACTTTCTCATTGAAATGCTGCACTCAGTAGTCAAATACTGCTCCTCTGTCCGCTGTTCAATTTCCATATTTCATTTATGAGAAGCTAGAAAAATTTCCATGAATTTCCAGCTAGAGTTGTACTTTTGAAGTGCTCTTTTCTGGTCCAATAGTGAACCTACCCTGTAGCCTTCAGGGCACTCTTTTTAATCAGGTTTTTACCTCAGTGCTGTAGGGTAAATTAAATAGGATGGCCATTAATTAGGGTTGCAGCTATGCACATTCCCTTAGATGTCATCACCAGGACCAAAGTCTCCATGACAGGGCTACAGCTGAAGAGAAGAGCTAGACTCTGCTTTTCTTTCTTTCTTTCTTTCTTTCTTTTTTTAAATACACACACAAAACCTTCATCTTCTATATAATTATGATGAAACATTCTTCAGAGAGCTTTCTGTAGGCTGGAGAGGAATGGAATATTTTAGGCTTCCTTATAGCTATAGTTAAGAGAGGCCCTCTGGGTACCTACTATAACCTCCTTCCTCTGTCTGAAGACTCCCATGTGTCAAGATTCAGAAAAGTTTTATATTATTTCAGAAACAGTTCTTTAACACTGTACCTGCTGCCAGTTATTTGGTGACCAAGAGCTTTTTTTTTTAGATTTTGTAAGCTGAATATGGAGTCCACTGGTCTTCTGACTTGATGCTTCCTAGAAGAACCCAAGGGGCTGATCCTAACTCACTTCTTGTCCAAGTTTCCACATGCCTGTTGAAATCTCTTACTTTGTAGGGCTGGACTTGACTTTGCACTGGCTCTAGAGCCATGCCTTCTGCTTGAAAATAGGACCCATTACATTTGTTGTACACCAGAGGCTAAATATGTGAGCACCTTTTGGGCACATCTTCCAAAAAAGTTCTTTTAAGAATAGAAGAATGTTATAAATACAAAAATCACATGATCCAGTTTTAACCTTGTTGAAACATTCCACGAAATTTTACTGCAAAAATATGTCAAATTATGAAATTAAACAATAAGGTATTTTTTCTTGACACTTTACACTTTCTTTGTACAGGTCATAACTAAATGCATAAGATGTAACAAAATGTATAAAATTAGAGGAATATGAAAATAAGTGTTTTCTATGATTTAGTGATAGCCATAATAATTATCTTGCAACCGAGTTTAACAAAATTTGGTGTGATTTTGGTAGCCCTCAGTGGAAAAAGAGAAAATAAGCAAAGCCATGAGATTAGGTAGCAAAACCTATGTATGCGGTTGTGTATACCTACACTGTACTGTGGTATAAGGCTTAAAATTAAGGCCTAATATTACGTGTGTTTTGACATTGGGGTAGAAAACTGGGAAAGCCTCCAGTGGCCAAACCACACCTTCCACTTCTCTCTCTACTCCCATGGGTAAAGTCCTCAGCCAACCCTCATCATGAAGACCAATCACAGTGCCTGCTTATCATTAAGTAGTGGGTTCTCTTCCAGGCCAGCCCAGAGAATTAATCAAACAAGCTAATCATAGCCAACCAGGGGACACCTCATCTTCTTGTTACTACCAAGCTTGCCTCCCATGGCTCCTGATGGCTCACTTTGTGCCTGAGTGCAGTCCTTGTGTGATCCTACCTGCCATGTGATGCCTCCTCTTCTAGGCTGTAAGTATATGTGACCAACAAATTGTTGTCAATCTCATCTGTTCAGGATCATGGTCATGTGTTCAGTCACCCCCATAACCCTAGGGAAGGTATCCTTCCCTCACCAGAAGAGTAGAGAAGAAGCTACCAAAACGTATGCATATCCATATGTGCTTATAAATGTATATTTCACAAATTGTTCTTGCATACATATTTTTCTCCTTTAAATAAAAATCAAAAATTTAGGACATTGATTTATGATGCCCTCCTTTGTTCTTAGTTTGGATGGCACCCCCATAAAATATTTCTTCCTGGGAAAACTTTGATCACCCTTTAAGAAGAACTAGCATTGTCTCACACGTGTGCTACAGGCAAATGGACAAAACAATAATCTTAAAAGTTGTTTCATGATGGATTAAATGCTGAGAGATTAAGAGGAACTGTTCTGTTCTACAAATAATTGAGCATACATATAATCTCTGAGAAGCAGGTAATTTGCAGTGAGCATTTTCTAGAGCTTTATTCTAAGCAATCCCTAGCAATAAAGTTGTCTTATCCATTGCATCATGAACTGCAGCCCCAGTTCTGTGTAATATGAACTAATCTAGGGTTAAAATGCAAGTAGTCAGGCAGACAAGATTGAGTTGGAGTGTTTTGAAGTGTGCCAAAAAATCCCTCTCATACAAACATTTCTTCCTATGCTGACTTAATGCCTGAAATTCCCACCATTGTATCCAATTCTTTTGAATGATTCATTCAGAAAAAAACTATGATTAAAGAAATATATTATCTGGTGTATTTTTTTTTAATTTTGTCTTTCAAAGCTAAAAGCATTCTCAGGGAAAGTGATTGAAGATCGAAGCATTTAATGTCAGTCAGAAAAAAAGAAAGGAAAGGCACCTGACTCTTGTGGACAATTTGGAGACAACCTCTGCTCACCTGTCACAGTGAGGTCAAAATCAAGGACTAGTGATGTCACAAAGGGAATATCACTAAAGACAAATACCTAGGCTATATTCTACTTAATTGCTCCTGAGCTTTAAAAAATTATTTGAAGTCAATTTCGTTTAATACATGATAATAATCTCATTGGGTTATTGCAATCAAATGAAATAATTTATACAAGATACATAGTATAAAGCATCCTTCCTAATAAATTCTCAATAAATAATAGCTATTTTTTGGTTTTGAGTATTTACTTGCACTATTCTTAGTTGTATGACAACAATGAGCTTTATTTTTCAATCATCCTCATTATCTTCCTGTCTCCCGGGTGATCTATACCATCTACACCTACTGTGTCTATTTAGATTTAATCTGACCCAATAATCTTGTTCTTATCCAGTAATTGTAAGTATTTAAATGCTAAATATCTTTAGATATTTAATTTAAATTGCATAAATGTCCAGGCCTTCAGCCACCTCGCATACTGTGTACTCCCTTCCAATATGGCATCTGGGTAAATGGGTGGGACGGTAAGAGCTCATGTGATCTCATGGAGGAGCTCTTTAGTTCCACTTCTTTTAGTCCCTTGGTTCTACTCATTTCAGACTGAAATGAGTGACTTTCTACTTCCTGTGTTTTTCATCCTGGATTTTCACCTATACATACACGCTATAATCTAAACCTCCAGACATGCCTCCAAAGGGAAAAGTTTACTGTTGAGAAATTCCTCTCTGCCCCAAATTTTGGCTTTCAAAACTCTTCTCTTCTTTAAAAGACCGGTCAGCATAGAGACTCAGTGTCCATAAATGGCATCTCTGGTCCCAGTGGAATAATTATCTCATTCCCTGTGACTACAAGTCTTATGGCTTAGCCAGAGTGGAAGGCTGAATAAAAACATGATATGGAAAAATAAAACGAAAAGGCAACAGATTAATATATACGTGATTTATCCCTATTGCAAATATTAATGCTTATTAAAAATTATGATAGTCACATATACTCCTAGAGAAAATATCTTGTTGCTGTATGTGAAAGTGAAGATTCAATTTGAAAAGCTTCAAGTGACTGTCCTTCAAACCAGCAGTCAAGTGCATTCTCTAACCAAAAACAAAATAAAACTTTTTAAAAGTCTAGTTGTGTGAATGAATCATAAATTTCTCAGGCCAGATGGTATTAAGTTGTTGCCTGCCAAATACCCACATCATTTACAGTACTACAGTAAATGAAATTAGCACTAGTTGGCACTTGGATTTGTCAAGTGTTAATTTGCTAGACATCCACAATCTTCCTTATGCTTGCTGCATGATTATAGCTGTTTTTATAGGTAGTTTTAAAAATGTATTAACATGCTTTTCCAAGACCACATTCATTTTCATGGGTATCTATGGTCCCTCTTCGGAGGTATACATAAACAAGAAGTAAGTTACAGAAGGAAAACTTGGGGACCAGGTTTTTGACAACTTGAACTCCAAAGGCAACTATGCTAAGTATGAGCAGTCCACTTAGATCAGTCACTTTAGCCTCTGGACTTTGATTATGCACCCTCTGCACAATAAAAATATCTGCTTCCTCAGTGGTTCCTTTCAACTTTAATGTTCTGTGATTATGGAATTTTATTCAAAGGTTAATTTTGACTCAAGACCAGATCTGTCTCTGAATGTTCTCCCACACTTCTAAGATGGCTTTCCATTTGCCATATCAAGGGCTCTAAGCCAGTGTTCTTAGCAGTTGGTAAGCATATCAAGGCATAATGAGAATTTGATTAAACCTTTAGATTCTTTCCCAGAAAAATCTTGCACACCATTTTAAGGGTTTGCTACATATATGGAAAACTTTGGAGCCATAAAAACAAGATAAAGTAGCTCTGGTCTTCTTATATATATTGAATATTATTTAATAGAATCTCCATCACCTACCCATTAGAAGCTATTATCATATTCACTAGACTGATAATATGCCTTTAATATTTAACATTTGATGTTTAATACAAAATTTTATATACGTGTGTGTGTGTCTAATTACAGACTCTCTCTCTCTCACCAGTTATCATTGCTAAAGATTGGTCAGTGACTATATTCATCTTAACAATATTTTTCACCCTTGTAAAGGTAGATGACCCATTTTCTGTCTTCATATCCCTCACCCTGTTATAGGCATTCTACAAAGATGTACTCTAAACCTGTCATAAATCTGCAGAAATATAGGAAGCTTGGGCTCCAAGATTTGGAATCCTGTGTCCTGTCCCAGGTCACCCTGTCAGAGTGTGACAGTCTGGTTCAGAGCCCAGGCTCACTCGGACCCCAGAGTCTTCCTCTCTCCATCACACTATGCACTTCTATTTAAATAAAGCCAATGAAATGATCATTTATACTGCTTGCTGTTCACAGCAGATATCTAGAAAGTGGGTTTGGAATAGGGAGCAGACATCTACATGATTTTAAACCTACCCACTAAATCTGATGCACAATGGAGCTCACCGAATGAGTCCCTGCAATGTCTAAAGAAGAGAAATAAGATAGTAGGGGTCCAGTTGCACAAAGTGTCTAACAGACCCATTGATACATTGCTTTACTGAAGGAGAAGCTGTCTTCCTCATTCAATCTCTGAGAACTTGAGAAGTGTATATAGTCTCCTCGGGAATCCGAATACCCGCCCCCAACACCAGTTTCCTGCTTTCCTCCCTCTGTCATCCATACAGGTCTGTGGTGAGTGTGCACATGTGTGTGCATTTGTAGTGGGGGCCCATGAGAAAATGATATGCTCCTCCATGCACCGTCGCCCCATCCCCTTCTTTCTATCTGACGGGGGAAGTGTGTCTCGTTTCTGAGAAGATGAAAATGCCGTTTGCTTATTATTAGGCGATATGAAGCTAAATGAATCACCTCCTAGAGCTGTTTTCTGCTCTCAGGGGGATGATTCCTGGTGTCTAGGACAGAAGCTTTGCTTCAGGCAGAAAATCTTGTTAGTTATCCCACAATTACTGGCCTTCCTGACAACTTGTATATCTTCCTAAACTGAATAATAGTAGTTCCTACGTGCAAGTAGGCATTGCTTTTTTATTGTTAGATTTAAGGTGGGAATTGAAAAGCTATACGCAGTTTAATCATTATCTAAATCTTATCTGTGTCTGTATTATACCCATACAATCAAATATTTATGTGGCTTATGTAATTCTGAGGCCTTTCATTTATATTCCATCAATAGAGGTAATTATTCTTATTTTTACCTAAGAATTCTATGGCACTTTCTAGGTATCAGGTATTAATTTTCGTTTTTACAAATATTCAATTATTGTATCCCTCATCAATCTGAGAGGAAGATGCTGGTATTTAACTACATTTTACAGAAGAGGAAACTGGGGCCCAAGGAGGTTCACTAACATGCTCAGGGAAACATAGCTAGTAAGTGGTAGAGCTGGAATTCAATCCCTAGGAAGTCTGGCTCCATCAATTTGTGAACTAATTATGAAACCGAGCACATCTCAGTGTAACCAGGCACCTTTGGTTGGCAGAATAACCCTCTCTATAAAGATGTCCACATCCCAATCCCTAGAATTTGTGAGAACGTCATGCTCCATGGCAAAGAGGAATTAAAGTTGCACATAGAATTAAGATTACTAGTCAGCTGACCTTGAAATGGGGGAGATTAACCTGAATTGACAGTGTATGTAGGTAGAATGAAAGAAGGATCCTTATAAGTGAAAGAGGAAAGCAGGAGGTTCGTAGAGAGGGAAATGTGACAACAGAAAGCGGTAAGGGTCCATGAGTCAAGGAATGTGGGTGGCCTCCAAGAGCTGGAAAAAGCTGGAGAAAAGGGGATTCTCCCCTAAAAACTCCAGAAGGAATGCAGCCCAGCCATCCCATTCTAGACTTCTGACCTCCAGAAATGCAAGATAAGAAGGTTGTTTCATTTTACGCCTCTATATTTATAGTAATTTGTCATAGCAGCAAAAGGAAACTAATACAAAACGATCAGTCATTTCTAAATGACATTCGAGTTAAGAATGCAGCCCTCAAAGTTCAGATTCACAATTTACTGGGTATATGAACCCCAAGCATTACTTAACGATTCCCTCTGGAATCATGTAGAAGATTAAAATAGAATAAAGATAAAATAGATGATGAAAATATGTAGACTCTCGTGTGATTGTTAAAATAGCACATGCAAAGCATCTTCTGCAGAGGGCTGAAATGGAATGTATACACAAATAGAATAGTAGTGATGATGTTGATGATGGTGGTTAATAGAATGTTAGCATGGGATGCAGGATTGAATCAGAGATGTGGATTGTGTATTTGGGAGTATCCCTGTTAGAGAGAAGTGCTCTGGTAGTAGACTTGATTTCAAATCCAACTCTGCCACCAACCAGCTATGACTTAGGCAAATTTATTCAAGCATTAAAACTTCCAGAAATTCCAAGCTCATAGAGTTTTGGGGAGGTCTAGTTGTGTGGACATAAGTAGAATGCCCGGAATCTAGTAGGCATCAATGAACTGTCCCGGGCGGTATTATCACTCACTCATTGCCCCATGCTGCAGTTAACTGTAGATAGCATTCTAATAGCTCCAGCAACCACCCATCCCCTTTGAAGTAATGAAATCATTTTGGAATCTGCGGCTGTTGCCCAAACCCAGCGTGGCTCTCATGAATGTGTTCTGTGTTGTGTGTTTTCGGTAATACTGAATATCTAGTAGTACTCAAAATCAAAATAATACGTAGTGATTCTGCCAAAAACAGAGTTATCTAAGACTAAATCAATAGCTGGGAAATCCTAGCAGCAATAAAGCACTGGAATTTGAGGTTGCCCTGAAAAGTGACAGCTTTTAGTAGGTCCACTGCATATCTATCAATAGTTCTGCTCATTAATACAGTCAGCCAATATTGATTTCAGGGAGAGCGATCATATGCTAAATTGACAATTGCATAACTGATTTTGCTGGGGCAGAGGAAAAGAAGAGCGAAAACCACCTACCAATCAACGACTGTAGCACTTTGCTGACTGCCTTTCTGATGAGCCCTGCATCCTTGGTGCCAAGTTCACCTTGCTTGGTTTAGTTACTTAAAACGGAAAAGGAAAGGAAATGTGACTTCAGGAAAATATCCAAACTAATGTGTCCTCAAACGATTTACTTTCCTAATATTTTGATGCCATTTTATATTTTCATATTTTACAATAACAAGCTAATCAAATATAAAGAATGCTAATTATTATATTTGCAAATGTCTCAAGTTCTTAAGTTTCTTTTGGTGCTAATGAATCCACTAAATGACTCATCTGCCTATTGCACCTAAAACTGTAACAAATTTTTCTGCTCAGAATATTCAATTATAAAATGTTCATTTCAATTATGGCACCTAGTAAACATGCCATCAGAGACCTGAAAAAATTTCTTTGAATGGGGATAAAGTGTGTCTCTGTGATCATTATCACTTGAAGACATGAATTAGAAGTAAATAATACTGATACACGATTGGCATAATATTACTTCCCTGTGAGACTGAGTTATTTTAGACTTTTTGAGAATGAACCAAGTCGGGATTATTTTTGCTGAAATATCTGTTTTTCAGATATTCGGAGAGGCTGTGCCTCTCTCTGTCAAACGAATAAATAAAATCTTCAAAAAAAAGTAAGCTCATAATAATAAATATCATATGTGTGTAAGTATGAAATACAGTGCTCTATGTTCACTAGATCAGTTGCCTGCTTTCAGGGGACTCCATTGCATATAATGCACGTGTGTACAATGTGTGTAAAGGTAGTGGTCGTGGTAGTACAAACGTGTTTGTGTACAATGGGGTGGGAACAAAAGTCCCTTTATTGCTAACAATCGGCATGACAAATCCGCCAAAAACAGCAGTCAGTCTTCAGCTTTTGAGATAGGGTCGAATCAAGAGAAATTTTATGAGATCCTAATCCTGGAAATTATTTGTGTTTATAGAAATGATAAAGAAAATTAATAAAAACAGTTGGGGAGTCAATATCATTGGTAATTAGTTCTTGTCAGGACCCGAAAATGATTATTTTCTTGCATGGATTTAATTGCCTTTGGGAAAAGATTTCTACTTATTAAAATGGATTTAAAGACCACTGTGGAAATTAAGAGATTCTCCTGCAAAGGGTGCATGTGTGTTTGCTCAGTAAGTTATAGCAGGATACAAACAAAGCAAACCAACTCTGTCTGGGTTACTGGCTAATGAAAACACTGACAGGCTAAAGCTACTTAAAGAAGGTCACAATCTCAAGGGAACTGATGAGATCAAATGGGAAGAATGACAGTGAAGCCCAGGGAATCGGGGTGCCTGAGAATCTCAGAGGGTTTTTTCATTCCCTACCATCTGGTAGAAGAATCTCCATGCTTGTTTTTTTGTTTGTTTGTTTGTTTGTTTTTATTTTTTTCCCATAATTGAAGTCTAACATACAAAAGCCATACACATTTATTGTATACAACTTGATGGATTTGGAGATAAGTATTTATCTGTGGTTTCAAGTAGAGCTTAGAATCAAAGCAGGGGAGCCTGGGTGGCTCCGTCAGTTAAGCGTCTGCTTTCAGCTCAGGTGATGATCTCAGGGTCCTGGGATAGAGCCCTCTGTTGGAGTCCCCACTGAGCCAGGAGTCTGCTTCTCTCTTTCCCTCCACCCTTCCACCTCCCCCCGCCCAAGCTCATTCTCTCTCTCTCTGTGTCTCTCAAATAGATAAATGAACTTAAAAAAAAAAAAAGAGAGAGAGAGAATCCCATAGCAGACGGATTGGAACCAGATGTTTGTAAAAATTTTACCTAGCCCACTGAGGGCCAAGGAGGAGCTGAATCTATGCCAAAAGAGAAAGCACAGCCTGGACTGAAAGACAGAGCACAGGTCCTCAGGCCGGTCCATGTTGGCGTGGGTGGGGAAGGTCCAGCCAAGTGTCACCTGCAGTTCACTCCAGTGGCTTGCTGGCCAACTGTGTGTCAAAGGGCAGAGAAACAGTATTTGCTCAGACCCCAGTGCATCCAACTTATGTTTTTTAGTTTCATTCTTTCTTTACAAATAAAAATGTTTGTAGACTATGGACTCTGAGAAACAAACTGAGGGTTCTAGAGGGGAGGGGGGTGGGTGGATGGGTTAGCCTGATGATGGACGTTAAAGAGGGCACGTTCTGCATGGAGCACTGGGTGTTATATGCAAACAATGCATCATGGAACACTACATCAAAAACTAATGATGTAATGTATGGTGATTAACATAACATAATAAAACAAAAACAAATAAAAATGTAAATAAATATATTCCAAAGTTTCAGAAACACTATTTGAGTGCTCAAAACACCAGTAAAAAGGGAATGTGATTAATAGATTAATAGCTGAACCAGCCAAACATTAAAATGATAAGTTCTGAAAGACTGATACTAAAATAATCAGGTCATGGTATTAGTCAGGATGGGCCTAATAAATAGGGCACCCAAGATAAAATGGAATGAGTCACCAATACAATTTTTGTGGAAATGAGTGGTAAGCAATATACTTGAGTTTATATTGCTTATGTTAACTAATCTATCTTTATATTGTAAAAGCATTTACGTTTTCAGTTGACGTTCCTATTCTAATATTGCATTTCCTTATGTCTTTTTTCTTCTTAATTTTTGAAGAAAAAATGTCTTTAACACATGCTATACAAATGATTCATGGTCATTATAACAAAATTTCAAGAAATACAAAATAGTAAAAAGGAGAAGAAAAATACCTCAAATTGTCCCACTCAGACCATTTAGTACCTATCTTCTCCGCTTTGAGTCCATACTTCTATGAAGGTAAAAGGAAAGATGCCCCGAAGGATCGTGGGATGGGAAGCTAATTAAACTGATGGACAGATGGATTAGATTGATTACCCAGTAATGGTACCACACATAAAACTAATAAAGGTCATCTTAATGAAATGTATTTTTATTTAAATTAAATGACTTTATCAAGCCAGCGAAAAAAAGAAATTAGGGTATAATTGGAAGAGTTGCTGAATTTTATCCGTAGGCTTCATTATCTTAAGAATTCTGAAATCTTGTATTTATCTACATTTAAGAAAAGCAAGCAGAACAAGTCTTTATGAAGGTTTGGTCACTGCTTTTACTTTTAAGTATACATAATTTAAATTATACATTATGCATTACATTTAAATGTTATGAATGATAACAGAATTAGCACACTAATTTCCCTTCCTATCTCTTGAATATATTGATTATACTTTTGCTTTTTGAAAATGTATGGCCTTTATATTGTATTATGTGGCCCTGATTCCTATGATAATTTAATTTTGGTTATCTATATAGAACAATCCAATAATCCTTACCAGTTCCTTTCCATAGTTTCTGTACTCCTGAATTATTTTTCTTTTATTTACCTCTGTACCTCCACGTGGTCTAGTAGACTTTTTTTCAATTTTCATTTGTTTCTCCTAAGACATACATATAGCTTTTGATTCATTGAGTGGTCTATCATATGTGTAAATACAGATTTTTTGGCTTGGAATTAAAATTCTCAGATATCACTCTTTCCCTCAGAGAGTTTCCCACCGTATCATTTCTTTCCTCTGGAATTGTATGCTGCTGTAGAAAATATCAACCACTTATTCACTCAATAGTGAATAGCAAGTTTATCAAGTGCCTCCTATAGGCTAGACACTAATCCAGGAGCAGGAGTGAAATGAGTCAAGATCCCTGCCCTCGCAGAGATCACTTCCTAGTGGAGAAAGACAAAAATAGATGAGTAGGAATGATGCCAGCTTGGATCAAACATGTAAGGCATTGGTTCCTGTCCTCTGGCCTTTCAAACTGGACTCAGCCGAGGTTCTTACTTTGGCTAGAGGAGCAAAGAGAGGGACTGAGGGAGAGCTCCATGGCCAGGAAATCAGGCAATCTTTTCTCAGGAAAAGAAAAGGTGCAGATCCAGTTCCACATCCTTTTTATTCCCCCAGCCTACCTCCCTCAAGGCAGGCAAATTTCAGCCATCGAAGCAGATTGGCCAAATCACTGTTTCTGTCCTACAAGTGACAGACAATGACAGGACCCAGAACCTTCCCTCTCCATAGTGAAGCTGAAGCCTACAAATGCTGTCAGGTGGCAACAGACTCCAGCTGAGATTTGGAGGCCCTGAAAGACAGGCAATAATACATGTTGAAGACGTTGAGAAAGTGGGTGCCCCATACATCGCTAGTGGGAATATAACATGGCACAGTGACTTTGGAAAATGGTTTGGACGTTTCTTAAAATGATGCACTTGGACTTACTACTTATGACTTAGCAATTTCACTTCTAGGTATATGCGCAGGAAAAAATGAAAATATACACTCACACAGCAATCTGTACACAGATGTTCATAGTAGCATTACCCCTACTCGCCAAAAAGTAGAAATAACCCAAAGTCTATCAACAGATGTACAGATGAACAAAAGTACAGATGCATCCTGCAATTTAGATGAACCTCGAAAACGTTATGCTTATGCTAAGTGAAAGAAGCCAGTCGCAAAAGACTTCACACCATATGATTCTATTTGTATGAACATTCCCTTTACTTTCTCAAGTCAACCCAAATCTACACCTCAATAATTGTATGTAGAAGCTGTTTATTTGTTCTTTTTTTCCTGAAACAACTATTTTTTACCATTGATTTCTTTGTTTGTCATTGCCTCTTTCAGATCTCTAATAACACCTAGGTTGGTTCTCCTGCCACAAAACCACATCACCTCCTACTCATCTTTGGTTCATATATCTTACCCCTGCTTAGTCTCTTCCTCCTCAAATTTAGCATAATTAATTAATATACTTAGAAGCAAAAATAGTCATATAAACTGATAATTTAATTAGAGTTTCTCCCTATGCCAAGAGGTTTCTTTGGTGGGAGGTGGGTGGCTTTTCCCTTCCCCCCGAAATGACTGAAATAGTTCAAGAAAAAGCCTAGTCATGACCTTATTACTGGACTACTGGAGGCAACACAGCCATTTGACACAACTGGCATGTCAAGAATATTCCTTAGGTGCAATAGCTGACATCTGTCTCGCATCATGGAATTGAAAGTAAGAATATCAGCTGCCCATTCACATTCCACAAGGACAAGACAGACAGGAGCTATGAAAGCCATTGTCTTTTTTTTTCTTGACTGAAAAAAGACATGGTATTGGCAGCATAATGCTATCTTTTTACTTCCTTTTTAGTTCTTACTAAAAGTCAGGTGCTTTTCTACACCTGACATTTTATCTCATTTGATCCTCACAACATACTAATTAGGTAACAAACATGGTAGCTATTTAGAGATGACTTAATTGAGATACAAGTACCGAGTACAAGTACCAAGAAACCAGTAGAGCTGAGATTTAAAGACTACAAGCTGGTTTCAGGGAACTCCTTCATTTTAACTGCCCTGCCCTGTCTGCCCACCATGGGGAACATGAGGATGTAGATTCTTGGCTTTTCCAAGGAAGGGATTCTCAAAGTAAACCAAAAGCTGCAGAGATAATAAAGTGTAGTGACCGGAAAAATTCTCACTGAGACTCTGGGAACGCTAATTTTCTAATAAATCCCTGGTGTCCTATGGTTGGGTTTTCCAGAACTCTCTCGATTCCTACATTTCTGGGATCTGCTAATAAGCAGTAGATTTAAAGAAGTTAGAAACCATGACTATGCATAGACTCTGATACATTGAAGTGCTTTTGGTGGTTTTGCGATGTCATTTTACTTATGGATTGATGGTGAAGCAAGTTGTAGTGGGTAGACAGCCAATTGGCAGCAGTCCCATAGGCAGATAGTAGGAAACCCCATTTCTACCCTTCTGCAAACTTGTTAGTGATGCTCTTCCACATGAACAGGAGCCTGAAAGTTACTGTCACTTAACAACACATCTTGGGACAAGTTGCTGTCCCAAGTCATGCTCACTTCCACTTCCTCTTTGCAATATGAAAAGCCAAGAGTAAAGCATCAGCCCTACCCAGACCACGGAAACATTCACGAGGGGTGCTGCAATGAGTTAGCTACCAGAACAGTCACTGAGAACACCACACGGTTGGAGGGTAGGGTTCTTGCACATGTGTCAAGACCAGAAATCATCTCTCCATTTGTCAGAAGTCTGTACATTGGTTGGTTGAGTTGGGTTCTGCATCGTTCCTTTATCCCAGGTCTGTCCACTGACCCCACTGGCTAGCAACCAACCAAATCAAGTCCTAGGTGAAACTTGGCTGGACATTTTCATCCCATTGGTGCTTTGCTCCTCACCTCCCCGTCATGTCTACCCAAATTTGCCTCCAGACTTGTGTTCCTCTCTTTGGGCATAGAGTCAAATGCTCCTTACGGGGCTGAGTAATTTTCACACTTTCCCTCTGATTTAGAGGAAAGGGAAGAGAGGAAACAGGACCATTCGAAGGATGGGGTGCAGGGGGTATTAGTAATGCAAGTTAGTAACATGATGTAATAGGACCAAATGAATTACTATTCTTGAGTGTGGTAAAATTATTATTGTTTTTTCTTTAGATTGTGAATAAGACTTGTCTGCTGTTTGTTTGCATGTTTAGGTAAAGAAGTCTTCCTTGTTTTTTGACATCACACAAAGCCCAAACTGGAGGTTAAAAATAATTGAGGGGCGCCTGGGTGGCTCAGTGGTTAAGTGTCTGCCTTTGGCTCAGGTCATGATCCCAGGGTCCTGGGATCGAGCCCCGCATTGGGCTCCCTGCTCAGCAGGAAGCCTTCTTCTCCCTCTCCCACTCCCCCTGCTTGTGTTCCCTCTCTGTCAAATAAATAAATAAAATCTTTAAAAAAAAATAAAAATGACGGAGGGGTGTCTGAGTAGCTCTGTTGGTTAGCCGGCTACCTTAACTCAGGTCATGATCCCACGGTCCTGGGATCCAGCCCTGTGTCAGGCTCCCGGCTCAGTGGGGAGTCTCCTTCTCTCTCTCCCTCTGATGTTCCCCCGTCTTCTGATCTCTCGCTTGTGCTCTCTCTCTCTCAAATAAATAAATAAAATCTTAAAAAAGAAATAATTGAAGGACATTAACATTAGATGTAGAATTCCTGTGACTTCTGTGAATCCCTGTGGCCCATTGGTGTATCCCCTAGAGGTCTGTTGTATTTGGGTTAATTTAACCATATTGTGAAAATACCTTATAAATTGTTATTTATGATAATCTGGTAGCAATGAAATTATTATCTTATAGTCTGAAGTATGCAAATTCTCTGAGCTGACAGTTTCAGCCTCATGTTACAAAATAATTAATCAGACCACAATTATGATTTGTATAGTTATAATTAAAAGACAAAAAGTGAATTAAGGTATTTTTGCCTTTTGAAGTAGTATAGCACATAAATTCTTTAATGGTAAATAAATAGACAATTTATATTTCTACGTTCTGGAAAGGTAAATTTTTACAAAGTTGATTATAATTTGAATCTCACATGTCTACAAAAGTGTACAGGTTCCACACAAAGTAACGTCCAGGGATTGATCTAAATATCCCTCAAGTTACACAAAATCATATCAATCTTTTGGAGTGATGTCAAATTTATGCTGATTTACAAGTACTACAGAGGAGTTTGTTAGATTTTATAAATGGTTCTCACAGGAGTTGTACACTGTTCTTAAGGAACAATACATATTTTCTCTTACAATAAAAGCAAAATTCACTGTTGGCTTAAAAAATAAAACCTCATAACAGAACTTAAATTAGGATGGTGTATGTGTTCTCCACACACTTCATTTTGGGTATGATTTTTAACTTAAATCCTTAACATGAAATCATGTAGCTGATTTTTGAAATACATAATATTACACTGTAGGCTAACTACTTAGTAATAAAGACTGACAGTATTCCTACAAGAAAAATCTAATTACATTGGGTTGATTGCCAAAGAAATTGCTCCACAAGTAAAGTCATTTTATTGATAATGTTATGTAAATTACCACAAGGAAAGTAGCAATCGAAGGGCTACTTTCACTGTTACATCAACGTGTGTGAACAAAAGAACTTATAATTATCCTGCCTAATAAACTTAAAAGAAAGTTAGTGACATGTATTTTGTGAATTTTACACTTGACAGAACTATAAAGTACCGTATAAAATCCAATTAATTCTGTTAATTAAATAAAAAAGAAAGAATAAAACAAAGTTAAATTATTCTTTGAAGGAATTTACTCCTTTACTTGTGAGTCACCTTTTATAAAACCAAAATAGACAAACCTTTGTATAAACTTTGTCTTCATGTGTCATTACTTCAGTACTTTAGCTATTGAATGTGACATTCAATGGAGTGGTTTCAATATACATTGCAAGAAATATACCCTTCTTTTTAAAAAAAGGCTTATCTTATATTACCTAAGATCTAAAAATGCTTAGAGGCATAGTAGCCATAACCTATGACAGGAACTAAATATTCATCAACAAGGTATTTATTTGTGCTACATTTACAACATGATAAAAATTTTCTAAATTTCTAATTAACATATAGGAAGAATTAAGTAGTCTAACACCCATAAACTAACTTAAGGCTTATTATGTGATAATGTATATATCTATCATAATGAATTATCAGGAAAAAAATGAGCAAAACTCCTTGAGCCTGGTGGTTACCATTTCCTATGTGATAATCATTCTAATTCTCAGTCTTTCCTGAGTCAAATCAAGGAAGGAGGGAAGGTAGGTCTAGCAAATTCTCCCTTTGGAAAATGTCCAGCATTATCAGTTAGTACCAGGATTCTTCTGAGAATAAGGATTAACCCGTATAATAGAGAGGGACCAAGGAGAGCTCTGAGTTCAACATCTCTTCTGAATGGGGTGTCCCAAAGGCTTTATACCAGAAATGGCTAGAACAAATGTTAAACACTCCAAGGCAATGGAAAAACCATTAAGTAGCCTGAGCCCACCTCAGTTGGTATGATGGACCTTGGGACTAAGCCAGAGTAAAATTGAATTTCAGACTGAAAGAAGGTAAGAAATTTTTACTCTTTCAGATCAGTCATTATGTTTGATTCATTGTATAATTTTAATAGTTCCAGTCAGAAACCATGTAATGGGATACTAGACATATTCACTCAACAGATTATACAAATAAATCTACTCCTCTCCTACTTTATGCCCCAAAATCTGAATCATCAATTTTTTGAGCTCTTACAATGAAAAGCCTTGGGGCTCAAAAATGGCAGGAGGGTAACTTATACAACATTACAGAATTAAGAAAGCCTTTAAGCCAGAAATGGCAAGATCAAGGGTTAGGCACTTAGAGACTGGAAACCATTAATGGCCTGAACCTGCATGTAAAACAGCCAGATATTAGTAGGACATCGAGTTTCCTTTTCAATCTTCTTTAATGAAAGTTTAATTACTATCTTTTGGTGCATCTAACATCTGCCTGCAAAAAATAAAAATATAACGATGTGCCATTTTTGAAAAATGTCTTTGTGGGTGACTCTAAGATCACCTGCTGCCAATTTGAGGGAGAGTTTTTCCAAACAAAACCAACAAAAATGAAATTGGCTTATTCAAATACTTGAGGACTAAAATTATTGATCGATCTATACCATTTTTTATTAATATTTAAGAGAAGCTTCTTGATTTTGTTTACATCATTCTTGTATATTCTATAGCTGTGGACAAATGTATAATGACATGAGTCCACCATTACAGTATCATACAGAGTAGTTTCACTACCCTAAAAATCCTCTGTGCCCTGTCTATTTATTCCTTACCTCCCTAACCCACACCTGGCAAACACTGAACTTTTTACTGTCTCCATACTTTTGCCTTTTCCAGAATGCCATAGAGCTGAAGTCATACAGTATGGGGACTTTCAGAGTGGTGTCTTTCACTTACTGATATCCATTTAAGGTTCCTCCTTGTCTTTTCATGGCTCAATAGCTCATCCTTTTCAGCACGGAATAATATTCCGCTGTCTGGACCTACCAAAGTTTATTTATCCATTCACCTACCAAAGGACAATTTGGTTGCTTCCAGGTTTTGGCAATTATGAATAAGCTACTGTAAATATCTGTGTGCAGGTACTTGTATGGACATAAGTTATCAGCTCCTTTGGATAAATATGATCTGGAGTGTAACCACCAGAACATATAATAAGATTATGTTTAGTTTTGTAAGAAACTGCCAAACTCTCTTCCGAAGTAGCCGCGCCATTTTGCATTCCCATCAGCTGTTCATGAGAGCTCTTGTTTTTCCACAGCCTCAGCAGCACTTGGCATTGTTGGTGTCCTGAGTATCCTGGCCATTCTCGGAGGTGTCCTGTGGCATCTCATTGTTTCTTCAATTTACACGTCCCTGATGATATGTGATGTTGGCATCTTTTCATATGCTTATTTGCCAACTATTTATCTTCTTTCATGAGGTATCTGTTAAAGTCTTTATCCCATTTTTTAATCAAGTTTTCTGATCATTGAGTTTTAAGAGTTATTTGTATATTGTGGAATATAGTTCTTTACCAAATATATCTTTTGCAAATATTTTCTCCTGGTCTCTAACTTGTCTTTCATTGTATTGACAGTGTCTTTTGCAGCACAGAAATTTTTTATTTTAATGACATCTATCCTATCAATGATTTCTTTCATGGATCACATAGTTGGTGTTATATCTAAAATTTCATCACCAAGTACTCAGTGCTATATGTAAGTGATGAATCACTAAATTCTACTCCTGAAACCAAAAATAGTAATAATAATAATAACAACATATATATAAAATAAATTTTATTTGAAAAAATAATAAATAAAAATTGCAATTCATCACCAAATCTAATGATATTTTATTTTTAAAGAGCCAGCATTTAGTTATACTCATCAATTTTATTTTTAAATTTTAATGTATTGATTTTATTCATAATTATTATTAACTTTCAATATTTTCATGTAATAATATTTTATTTTTTCTAGCTTTTACATTAAACCTTTAATTTATTTTAAATACTTTTATGTAGTAAAAGTATTTCTTAAATAACAAAACACTTGAAATCACATTTCATAGGCATTACACAATGTGCTCTCATTTTGATAATTTCTAACCTTTTCGTCACATTCTTTTAATCTTTAATTCAAAAATGGTTAAAATTTGGTTGTGCTATTATTGTTAATTTTTAATTTTATTTCATTGTGGTTATAGAATGTGCCTTAAAGATCTCTGTTTTTTTGGAAATTTCATTGTGGCTAAGTACATTTTGTACCAAAGTTAATCTTATGCTCAGACCACCAGGCCTGATAATTCAACTTACATGAATGTGATTTTTTTCTGAGAAATTAAGAGATTTGTGTACAAATAATTTTATCACCACTTAGAAAAAATTGCAATCAATCAAATTGTCATAGTATCCATAAAGATGGCAATTTTTTGTGCAGCTATTAAGAAACCATACTTGAGAGTCAGGAATCTGGAGATCTGGGAATTCCCAAGGATTGTGAACTGCTAATGGAAAAGTACATAAAGCAAAGCAACATACTCTGCAAATACAGAAAATTATTTATCTATGCAAAAAATGACTGATTTGTACATGTCACAAAGCTAATTATAATTGCTTTGTATAGTATGTTGGGCATTGTATGTCTTACCTTACTGATTTGGTTATTGGAAAACATCTTAGGCCAATAAATATTTCACAAATTACATAGTGTGAGACCCATTCACTAAGCCACAGAAACCAAGATACCAAACTTAACTCATTCAGCCAACGTCTCCTAACAGAGACACATGTCCATAGTAGGTGCCTTTGACCCAAAGGATACAAAAAAGTGGACAGAGGAGGAGGCTTTGCAGGGAAGACCCTACTCTGAGTGGCATTCTCAAAGGTGTTTTAGCTCACAGCTATGAGCTGTGGTTTTTAATGCACCTTTGTTGGGAAATGATCAGGCACAAAGAGCAAATACCAGAATTTTATTAAAGGATTATTGCGGGTTTTTTAGGCATGCAAACAAAAGAGGAGTTTGTATATAATTTCCACATTTCCCAGAATATTATGTCCATGTCCTTGAGGATGAAACTGAGGACATTGCAGGGAGCTTCAGTATTAAAACAAAACAAAAAGTCTCAAAAGAGATCCTATTAAAGTAAAAATTAACCTAAATAGATATGTCAAGTGGATCAGAGACTACTATTCCAAGTTTGAAATACATTAACTTATGTTTCATTTCTTTTTCAGTTACATTATATAAGCTTCTTGGTATTTGTTACTACACATATAAATGTGCATATTATCTATAAGTAATAGATTTAACCTTATAACATTGAATTTTGCAGGTCAGAAAATGGTCAAATAACAGCAATTTCACATCATGAACACAACAAATGTGAGAGAAGCCTTATCCAACACAGAATAGATCCTATGTATACAGGCAACATGAGGAAAGGAGTTTCCATCTAGCAATTGGACTGGAAATCGACTAGAAATTGACAAGAGTCCAGTGCTGAAACAATCATGATCACCACCAAGACTGGACCCCAGCTCACAACCACGTTTTATCTTTAGGGATGAACAGGAAGCCGACATAACAGCACTATTCTAACTTGGTCTTTAAGAGTAGCACGGAAGAATCTGGTGCTCCCACTCCTCTTACACCTGAATCTACCAGGTCAGGACCAGAGCAAGGTTTCTGCCACTCTGCAGTGCTATTGCACCCCAGTACCTGCTTACACAAGGAGAGGGACTCATGCTTCTCTACTCACAAAGTTTAAAGTCCCCATGGCCCAAGAGTTGGGGTCCCTTTTCCAGAATCTAATATCCAGCCTGTTAGGGTCTCTGAATGGTCCTGAAATGAATGGGTGCCTGGATTCAGAGTGTATATTCTTATTTAAATTCATCAGGTTAGGTGCTGCCTCAGCAGGTCAGTGCATGCTGTCAGTGCTTGTGTGTACATTTGTTGTGCATATGCTTGGCACTGACTTAACTTCACTTAATTCCCAACATGTACAGGGAACTATACCAAGAGTGACATGGGATTTGGGAGGTGTTAGGGGGTGGTATCAAACATGTTGTCCAATTTCTGCCTCCAGGATGCTTATTGTCCATTTTGGGAGGAAAAAAAAAACATTAAAATTGAAAAATAGTGAAAACCACAAGTGATGCTGGAGTGAAGAATAAGATCACAATTTGAAAGCTATAGAAAAGCGTGTGCTTAATGGATGATGGAAAGAAATCACAGTGGCCCAGAGGTGACAAGGATGGCTTCAACAAGGAGAAATTTGGCCTCGCTAGGGACTCCCAAATGAAGAAAAATTATATGAAAAGAGGCAAAAGGATGAGAGAGAAGATGTATATATTCAAAGCACAGTGATTCAAGATGTTGTTTGGAGTGCATGGTTCATGCAAGGAAGAGTGGTGGAGATCAGTTTGAGAAGAACATCAGCGCAAGTCCACGTTAACTTGTACCAACATCTGCTCCGACCAGTTGCTTGTCTGCTGGAACCCGTGTCTTGAAATCACAAAAGAAGAGGACACTGCTGAGGAGGGACCTGTAGGGCTCTGAGGAATCTACCCATATGTCTTCCCAAGAAACTCTTTGTTTGCTCCTCAAATCAGCTGGGACACAGAGGTTTATTCTTTTCAGAAACAAATACCAAAAACACAGACCCTTTCCTTCCTTGGAGATTGACTCACCCTAACATGTTTGGGCCATCATTCCTTCAATTTCTGTAGCATTCTTATTCCTGATTAATCATCTGTCAGGAAAAAGAGAAGTAGACACAGTTCTGGAGATTAGTACATAAGGAAGAGTTCTTCTCATACTGAAAAAAACCTTGGGATTCTGGGGGCCTCCTTAAGACATGCAATAGCAGCAATAAATTAAAGGCAAAAGAACCTCCCACTAATGAGTTAAACTTAAAAACCCAAAAGTCACACATGATAAAAAAGGCATTGAAATTGCTTGAGTCTTTATAAACAATTATATAAAACAAGTCTTTACTTGTTTTACCCAAGTGAACCTATTTTTTACATTTGTTCCATGAATCTAGAGGAAACAGTATTGTGTGGTTTTGATCTCCTGCATTATAAATCCCCTGCAATTTATTTAATTAAAGATTTTGTTTCATATTGGCAAGATTTTATTGATTTTTAGATGTCTTCATTTGACTGTTATTGAAAGTTAATGGCTGAGCCATTTGGGGTTGGCTTCTTTGCACCATGAGTTACTCCACATGAGGTATTCTCAGCATTGGCTTCACATCAAAATCCACAGATCTCTTAAAAGTCCCAAAGCTCAGGCCAGGCCCCAAATCAGAACCTTTGAGAGACGGGTCTAGGCAGCAGTATTTTTGAAAGCTCTCCACATCCAACATGCAGCCAAGACCGAGAACCACCGTTCTACACCAATTTTTCCCAACTTATATTGGCTGAACTTCGAACATCTGAAATACACTCTGCCTTATCCTTTGGCACCAGGACACAGTATTGACACTTTAGATGACACTTATGTAAATCAGAAACACATATGCCATCAATTTATTATGACACTGCATAAAAATAACCCCAAACTCAGCCTAACAGACTGCTGCTCTGCTGAAAATATATTAAAATTCATTGACGTTTAACACCAGATACTTTTACTATGGTGTCTTCTGTAAAGAAGAGATGATTTCTATGATAAAGTTTCGATTAATGTTAAAATACACATTGTAAACTGAGGCATGGTTCTGTAGACAGAAGGCTAATTTTGTGAGCTTTCAAGAACATTCTGTTTCCAAAGCACCAGAGTAAACAACCACAAATTCCTCATTAAAATATTAAATCTATGGAAACATTTGAGACCATCAAAAGTAAAAAGAATAGGGCCTAGCTTATTCAGTTTGGTAGTGTACATGTCAGTTATGTTTATAACTGAAAGTAAATTGTGATGTAATTATTTCACTTTTAAATTTATAACAAATAAAATTTATAAATATAAAATTATATGTTTATAAAGCAAAGCAAAAGGAAGTATTTAAAGGAAATGTATTTTTCTTCTGATAAGTAAATATAGGAGGCAGCAAAACCTAGAGGCTGAGCACCCCTATGGAAGTAGACTCCAGTGGAAATCCATACTCATCCATCCACTTAACAGCTACTCGGTGTCTCTGTGCCTCGTTATTCTTATCCATACTATGGGAGTAGTAATAGCATCTACCTCATAAATGTCTTTCAGACATTAAATATAGTATGTGTGAAATTCTTGAAACAGCACATGGTAATTGCATAGCACCCAAACAATATTATTTAGTATTACTGCCATAAAATCTGATGTTCTTTGGGGAGGGACATTTTTTGCAGTTAATATCTAATAATTTCAATTTTCCATTGTTAAAAGGCCACCTATTTATTTTGCAAATGTAGCTGATGCATTTTCTTTAAAAAAAAGACAAAGTTTATCATGAGATTAGAAACATTTTAAGGTAATGAAACTTACTTAGATTATTACTCCAAGAAGAGTCAGCATATCCCAGTGGCTATACTTATATGATTTAGGCAGACAGCCTCAGCTAGAATTCTGATAGTGCTTTAATACTTAGCTTCTGTCAACTACAAATTTGTCACCTGTAAGACTGCATTAATTAGAATTCTTACTTCATCGTGTCATAAGGATTAAATAAGATACTGCGGTAAAACACCGAGAATACTGTCAGTATATATTAAACACTCAATGAAAAATAAATGTTTTTATTATTACCAGCATCCTGAACAACAGAGGAGTCAATATGTGAGTTTTGGTTGTTTTATTTTATGTTGTTTTGCAATGGCTTGAAAGTGTTAGCTGGCATACTGTTTAGGTATCACCCTACATATATCCAACAATCCACAAATGCACATGCCATCAGTGGAAGTCACTCTTATATCAGTTAGAGTAATCAAGAATCCCACATCAAACTGCTTATACAAGAAGGAAATGTGTTATCTCATAAATAGAAGTCTCCGGGTAGGGACTGCTCCAGGGTAGGACACTTTGGGGGCTCATCATGGAGCCAAGTTTTTCCCACTTCTCCGCTCAGCCCTCCTAGAGGTGGTTCCGTGCACCACAGGCAGATATACCAGCATCCAGAGGCTAAGAAGTACTTCTCCCAGCATTTGTTACTTAAGAGCCAGAAGGCCATTCCCAGGAGCCTTCACTTCCCATTCCTTGAGAGGAACTAGGACCCATCTATATTTCTAAACCTATCACAGGACAAGAAAGAAAACGGCCTTGCTATTAATGGATTAGAACAATGACAAATAAACTCTAGAGGCAGAAAGAGCCCCACCTACCCTGAGGTGTGTCAGAGGAATGATCACCATGAGAAATGAGAGCTCTATTTTGGGGGTCTGAAAGAGAGTTTTGTTATATTCCCAAGACAAGATAGTACCTTTAAGTACCCATGCAGTACTGGATACACAGTAGGTGCTTAATAAATAGTATTTTTTGTTCCTGAAAATGCCAAGAAAATGCTATCTGGTGGTCATGACAGAAAGATGAGTGAAACAATCCAGGACGAAGAGTCTTGTTCAATGTCATATGAGACTGAAGTAGAACCGAAGAGATGAACTGAAAACTTGACTCGTGCTGTCTCCTAACTCAGGGTTTTTAAGGCATATAATTTATGAGACATTTTGCTTCTAAATGTCTTATGTTAAACCATGCATAAAATTATATTCATGAGACATATTTTTTCATGAATAACCATTTCATGAAATTGTTTGCACATTTTTACAAAGAACAAAATAGTCAAGGCTTAAAAGCGAGAGAGATGGTTTTTAGCTGTGTTGACCGGGCAGCTGCCAAGCATTAGCCGGTCCCATGGAAATGTCCTCCAGAAAGAAACTTCCTAATACATCGACCTGAGTGTGCTGTAATGGCAGAGTCCTGAGGAGAGCTAACTGCTAACAGAACCATAGCATTTCCCAGATAGTGATGAGCAATACAATTCATCTCTCTGAAGATGAACAGCATGACCACTAAGTTCAGCTGCAACCCCAGCATCACACCTAAGTCAACCGACAAGACCAACAAAGGTGCCTAAATCTGCATCTACCACAACATTCACATTCTTTTAAACAAGTTAAGATATGAAAATCAATCTCCAAAAGACTAAGAGTCTTTTTAAATGTGATTTATAAATAGTGTTCCTACACAGATACTTGGGGTACATGCTGACTCTGTGCCAGGAATAAGGTTTGACTCATATAAAAGAATTTTAATAATTTTAAAGGCTGAAATATTTGTTCTATACATGTTAGCATAATTTGAGGCACAAAATATTTTTTCCTAAGTCTTTACAAAATAAGGCTCTGAGGTGCTTGAACTATATTGATAACATCATGGCACATGTCTGTGAGGCGCACACACTGTCTATAAATGAGTTTTAATTACTGTAATAAACCTCAGAGATTTTTTTTAAATGTATTCTTGGGAATCACTGGGGTTGTTTCAGAAAAGTTCATCAGATCCCCTGATTCCAATATTATAAAGAGCTAAATAAGCACCAGGCATTGTTCTTGGTACTTTAAATATACTAACATTTAATCCAATAACAGAGTTATGACATGAGTGTTATTATTATCCCAACTTTATCTATAAAGAGACTGAAAAAGTTGAGGTTTAATACCTCACATAGGAAAGTATCAAAGTCTGGGTTTGACCTCAGGTAACCCAGCTGAGTGCATGCTTAGCATCATGCCAGAATCTATTAGTTTTCCCTGATAAAATTGTTTAAATAATGGGGCACGTGGGTGGCTCAGTCGGTTAAACGTCTGCCTTCAGCTCATGTCATGATTCTGGGTTCCTGTGATCGAGCCCCGCATCAGGCTCCCTGCTCAGCGGGGAGTCTGCTTTCCCCCTGCTCGACCCTCCCCCTTCTCCCCCGCTCACGCCCTCTCTTGCTGGCTCTCTCTGTCTCTCAAATAAATAAAAAAAATTGTTTAAATAGCATGCAGCTTTTAATTGCTAGACTGATATACACCTTTTTGTTTGGGCATATAATAACATGAAAAGGACCATGGCATTGATTTGTTATTGAACCAAACTAATAGTCCATTTCTAAAAACTGATGAAAAATGTACTAAGTCTGTAATTAGTAGGAAAAGAAGGATGCCAGCATGCTCTTTGGGATGTGAAGTTAATCATCCACATAAAGTATTTTTTTTTCTATTTGGTAGGTAATTAGAGTATATTTAGTACGGGTATGGCATCAATTTTCTTTGTTACATATGACTAATATCCTAGTGTTTTGCATTTCTTAAATCTTTTTCTTCATATCAAACAAGTAAAGCTTTATTTACAACCAAAAAGTGCTTCAAGTAGCAAGCACATGGAGTAGAAAAAAAAAAAAAAGATACAGATATTAGTGTGTGATTCATTGAGTCTGGAGAGAAGAACTAGACTTTACATTTTAACAAGAACCCAGATGATGCCCATGCTGCTAGTCTGGGAATCAGACTGGGAATGACAGTCCCCTGTGATAACACACAAATGCATGGATTTCAATGGCCTCATGAACTGCAGGTTTATTTCTCACTCATGTCAGCACATGTCAGGGGGTGTCTTCTTCATATTGGAGCTGCTCCCCCAGGAACATGACTTCTATGGTCACTGTGGCAAGAATCCGAACGGTCCTGTGAGTGAGCTGATTTTCAATGCCAGGGCAGGGGGGCTCATATCATTCCCATCCACATCTCATTGACCAGACCACCCAGGGCCCCATCTAACTAGAGAAATCCTCCTTTAACCATGGGGCATGTGTTCCAAGACCCCCAGGGGAGGCCTGAAACCACAGATAACACCAAACCCTGTATCTACTATGTTTTTTCCTATACCTACATACCTACCTATGATAAAGCTTACTCTACAAATTAGGGACAGGAAGAGATTAACAACAGTAAGTAATAAGAACAATTATAACCAACTGTAATAAAAGTTCTGTGAATGTAGACCCCCTTTCTCTTAAACAACTTGGACTGCGCTCACCTTTTTCTTCTTGGGATGATGTGAGGTGATGAAATGTCCCTGATGAGATGCAGTGAAGTGAATGATGGATGTGGGCAATGAGGCATAGTGCTAGGGTGTTACTGACCTCCCGATGCTACACCAGGAGGATTATCTGTTTCTAGACCTTGGCTGATCAGGCGTAACTGAGACCACAGAAAGCAAAATTATGGGTAAAGGGGGATGGGGATGCTGTATGAGGTCAGAGTGGGAAATGTGGTCTGCCTGTGCACCCGGGAATAAGTATATGCATGAGGTTTGGTGAACACTGCGCTGTGTCTACCCCAAGATTTTCTATCCACTGAGCCAGCCACATGGGATGGAACAATGATCACTCGTTGATAACTGTCATTGTCAGGTCACCCTTATGTTTAGCAGAGCCTATTAAAAGCTGCACATCACAAGGCTTTATGTTCTTCCCTATAAATAGCACAGTGCCTTCTATTTTAACAAGTGTTCAATACCTGTTGGATGAATACATGATATATACTCTACATTTAAGCAAGTCATAAAGTCCAAAAAGCATTTTAATAATGTTCCATAGATACCATATGTAAATGTATAACAGCTAACATTTTTTTTTCACATTTGCAACCCACGGCTGAGCAATTTTCATGTATAATCTCATTTAATCCTGATAACATCTGTGCAGAGTAAGTTCTCATTCTTATAGCTAAGATCTGTGAAGTCTGGACCAAAAAATCTCTCTTCTTTGTAAGATGTTCATGAACATCGTGGCATGAAATGTCAGGCAAAAGAGTTATGGTTTCCAGGCAGAATTAATTAATAAACAAATTAATACACATTTCTGTCAAAGTCTCAGCTTGCTAATGAGTTAGTATATTGTGTATGTTGATACACTACTAGTTCTTATTAATTTAACTTCTCTACCAGAAGCGGATGCTTAAAGCAGCCCTGAGCATCCCATAGAGCTCACTCTCTATTCTCTCACACGTAATAGAAAATATTTTTTATGAAATAACTTACTCAGAACAAAGCATTTAAAATCCTATATGAGGGGTGCATAGCTTAATTTTTAATAAACTGAGCACACAGTGACCAATATGTCAGAGAACACTAGCTATTGCCAGCAATAACTGAGAAATTCGTACTTAGTGACTCCCGGTAGTAACATTAGAAAAGCATAGACACTCATAACAAACTTCTGGTAGCATTTCTTACCCTCCTCTTGATTTTCTACACTGTGACATCTTCTGATACTCCTTTCCTTTCTACACACCTGCATCCAACAAACACACACACACACACATATCTGTGGACAGAAATGTAATCATAATTAGAATAAAGACATTTATATTTTCAACATCAGAAATCTGGAAGATAATTGCCTCATTTTCTCATGTACATCACTTGTAATCAATGTAGAATCTATGAAATTATTAAGAAATTATGCACTTATCTTGGTTTTAAAAATTAGAACATTTATTATCAAAAAATATTAGGGCTGTAGCTACTATGTTTGCTGAGAGCATAAAGCACACTGTGGTCTTTTTACTGTAGGTATTCTACATGGTTATGCCTAATAATGTACTTATATATTTCTCTGATAATGCAGTTATGTGGTCAGGGGAACTAACCAGTGGATATATCCACATGCAACCGAATTTTATTATTTTATTAGTTTACTTCTGCATCTCATTTTGTTTAGAAGAAAGTTTGCTGAATTGTGGGTTCAACCAGACAAAGGTTTTGTGGTTCTCAAGTTTCAGATGCATGCTCTATTACCTTATCTACCAGGTTAAATTTGAGTCTAGTATTCTAATATGATACCTGCTATGATCATTGTTCCCATCCATTATTATTCCAAGAAAAGAAAGTAATAGTGGTAATGGTCTTGAGACCAATGCTATGAAATGAAAAGAGATTCTGGGGTTTTATGTCTTTAGAATGAACAGAGTGTGAAAATAATCTTTTTTTTTCAAATTCTTTATTGCATTTCACAAAGCAGAAAGAACTGGAGGATTGGAAATCAGATATCCAAGTTCAGTTTACCCAAGATACAGTCAGAGAAATGCACAAACATACTCTTTCTACAGCATGTTGTTTCTTTGATTTTTATTTTCAACTGAAAGGAGCTGACTCTCAGGCCACACCGGACCCAGACTCTTAGAAACCAAAGGGACAGGAAGGGAAGGTTACTAACAAAGAGGACTGGTCTAATTATTGGCATTGCCCCTCGGAGCTAAATTCCGCTGTGGGCATGGGGTCTTCATCTCTCCCAACACATAGGAGACATGATAGGATTTCTGACAGGATCTAATCTTAAGAGATGCTATCTATCAAATTAAATTGTAAGAATTAATCTACTTTGAGAACATACCACATTTCAGATTTAAAAAAAAATGTAGTTATTTGAAATTAGTTTCTGTGGATTTCCAAACATCAAGCACAATTTAAATTTCATTATGGTAAAGTATTGTTTCCAATCATTTTATTCTTAGACATGCAGAGGGTATATATTGGTGACGGTTTCCCTAGATTCGTACTTTACTTCTTCCAAATCCTTGGGGTGACTATGGACTTGTTAATAAAGCACACTGTGCCTCAGTATTGTGACCTGAGAAATGAGTGTATGGACCAAATTATGTTCCCTTAAGATTCATATGTTGAAGCCCTAACTCCCAGGACCTCCAAATATGACGTTTTTAGAGATAGAGCCTTTAAACGGGAATTAAAGTTAAGTCAGTCAATATGGGTGGGGGGTAATCCAATATGACTGGTGTCCATATAAGAAAAGAGAAAGAGAGAGAAAGATGCGGTGTGGCGGGGAGAGATATATTTTACAGAATTTGGCTCACTTGACTGAGGATCCTTGTAAGTTGGGAGGCTGGAAATTCAGGTAAGAGCTGATCTTGAGGTCTTGCAACCTGGCAGGAAATGCGGGCGGAGTTTCTAGGTTACAGTCTTGAGGCAGAATTTCTTCTTCAGGAAACTTCAATCTTTGCCCTTAAGGCCTTCCACTGATTGAATAGGGTCCACCCACATAACCAAGGCATCTGCTTTACTTCAAACAAAATGCTTGTAAATGTCAGTACCTTCACAACATCTAAGCTGGTGTTAGACCAAACAACTGCGTTCCACTCCTTAGGCAAGAAGACACAAGGTCAGCTGTCACACAGGGAAATGGAAAAACATGTCAACCATAGATCTTTCTCTCATTTACAGGATAATTAACTACAAGAATAGTGAACAGAATGCCACCATCCTATCCCCAAGACAGGCTGAGTCTGTCTGTTTACAGATCACTACAAAAATTCAGTTAACTTGATTTTAAAACTGAAGCCATTCCCAGGGCGCTTGGGTGGTGCAGTTAGTTGAGCACTTGGTTTCAGCTGGAGTCATGATCTTGGGATCCTGGGATCAAGCCTCATGTGGGGCTCCACACTCAGCGCAGAGTCTGCCTAAGATTCTCTCTCCCTTTCCCTCTGCCACTCCCACTTGTGCTCTCTCTCTCTCTCTCTCTCAAATAAATAAACAAATCTTTTAAAAAACAAAATTGAAGCTACTCCTAGGCTGATAGGTCTGAGCAAATCACTTAGACTCAGCTTAAACCAATATTGTGATACTGGGACTGTCTAAATTATGAGATTATCTAACAAAAAAATAACATCCTGTATTTAAAAATTATTTGTATTATGCAAGTCTTCTCATGGACTTGTTTACTCCTCTTATAACAACCCACAATGCCAGCAAAAACTACGTGCCCAGGTCCAGGTGTCAAGAAGACAACAAGGCATGATTAGATCATACCAAACAAGATCAGGGTAGATTCATTGTCCTAGTAACGAGAAAAATGGACTTGAGAAGTGGTTAGTGGAGGGGTGACCAACCCAACTCGAATGAAAACCTGTGTGTCTGAGGATGTCCCCTCGTATCTAGAGTTAATGCAATAGGCTGTGCAATGAAATATGGATGAAGACCCATTGTTCTTGACCATGGTTTAGTGCATTTCTGGCCATTGCCTTTAGTCTTTCTGTGTGAAATCATCATTAAAAACACAGACAAGGATGGTTTAGAAAGTTAATTTTATTCTTTTTTTTTTAAAGATTTTTATTTATTTATTTGTCAGAGAGAGAGAGCACAAGCAGGGCGAGCAGCAGAGGGAGAGAGAGAAGCAGGCTCTTCACTGAGCAAGGAGCCCGATGTGGGACTCGATCCCAGGACCCTGGGATCATGACCTGAGCCGAAGGCAGACGCTTAACAACTGAGCCACCCAGGTGTCCCCTAATTTTATTCTTTTATGAGGGATTAAATAAAAATTGGTCAAAAACTTTTTACTCTCTGCTTGAATTACATAATTGTAATTGTAATTATTACCTAATTTAAGAAAAATTCTTTACTCTTGAGTTCTTTTATATGTCAGTGATTTTTGATGTCTTGTAAATGATTAATATGGATACAATTGCATAAATTTTGTTTCCTATCTTTTAGATAAGAGGCAAACAGATTTGACTTGTGTATCTTAATCATAGAAAAACACTTGAGATACAAATTGCACATGCCTTCATTTTTCTTAATGAAATTTAAATATAAAAGTAGCACTTATAAGGATTTATATTTAATCATCAATTCCCTCTTCTCAAGAAACCAAACATCTAGTAATTAATCAATGATTGTAACTCAGTGCATAAATAGTCTCTGAAATATGCAGAAGCCACAAAAAGGAGAACTCTACCTTGCAAAGTCTCAAAGAGGAGACACTCCCTGTGCTATGTCCTACAGAGTAACTAAGAGATTTACTACCATGTTTAATATCCAAAGGACAACGGATTCCTTTTCAAAAAATAAAATGACTATAGATTGAGAAAGAACAAATTAAGGTTAGAAAATACATATTAATTCTAATTACACAAATTCTGACATGTCTCTTTCTAGGTACTGTTTGAGAGAGGATTATAATTTATCGAGATTATCACCTCACCATCATCCAAAACACAAATATTTATTTTAATGACCTCAAGATAGATACTACAACTCTCAGTCATGCAAAATCAAAGATGTGTGGGTAGCAATGTCTGGAGTGTTTTGATTTTAAAAAAATGCAATCTGGGGCAACTGGGTGGCACAGTCAGTTAAGCATCTGGTTCTTGATTGGGCTCAGGCCATGATCTCAAGGTCGGGAGACTGAGCCTCACGTTGCACTCAGTGCAGAGTTGGTTTGAGATTCTCTTTCCTTCTCCCTCTGCCCCTCCCACTCAGGCTCTCTCTCTCTCTTTCTCAAATAAATAAATCTTTAAAAAATGTTCTAAAATTTAAAAATACAATCTACTGCACATCCAGATAATAGGTACTTGTATAATAATAATTGAGGGAATATTTATAGATGGCAAATAACTTCCTTCCACTTAATGCAATACATAATCCTTCATAAAATAATGTGTTACCCATTAATTACACACATGTCTCTGTGATTATTTGAAGGATTGTATTTGAAGGCAAAATATTAACAAATTATATATACAGTACATTTCATTTGGTAGGGGGCATTTCAAGTATTCACTGCTGAAAAAAGTTAAATGATATATTCCAGTTCATATATCATTTACCAATTTACCATATATCAGTTACCAATTTGTAACTCTGTAATTTTCATTTTTCCTGTGAAAAGTAAATGGGCAGAAATTCTGCTCTGTCCCCAACAGTTTTGGGAAGATTGATTGTGTATAGGATTGATTTGAGAAGATCTAGATGAGCAGAACATTAGTTGAAAATAGTTTCCCTTCAGGCCACTGCTTTCCAGTGCTTCCAACCACAAGGAGAAAAACATCCTGGTTTGCTGGGATTTGCCCAGTTTTAGCCAGACTATTTCCTCCACGAGGAAAATCCTCAGACCCAGGCAGACCCCAAGGGCTAATCATCCCAAGATTAGGGTATAAAGCTGAGAGTCTGAGGGCGGTGTGTTTCTGTGCCTCCTCCAAAGACTCCCACAGATTCAGGGAAAAACATCAGATACTATTGAGGAGACACTAAGATTTCTAGAACATTATCATGGAAAACATATTCAAAGTTGTATTCATTCAAACACCCACATTACCCCAAAGAATATATTAGAATAATAAACAGGAAACACTATTAAAACAAATGGTAGGTTAATACAGTGTTTTCATGGGTATTTTTAAAATAATCTTAACTAAGACTTTTATTAGGAATACCCGGCAATAAACTGTTAATAAGGACATCTGTTGAGCATTTAGATGGTAACTAGGCACATAAAATTTTAATCGGCAGTTTCTTCAGTATTTAAGACTATATTGCCATCAACATATTTTTCATAAAGAAAGTCATGCACTACTGTCAGTTATATTTATTACACGAAGGAACATTTTAATATAATAATGCAGATGTTTTCATTCTATAAACCCCAGTGGTACTTAAAGCTGGGATTTTATTACTTGTGCCGAGGGCCAAACAAAGCTATAAACCTGCTAAATTCTAACTCTTCTACTGCTGTTGAGTTGTGCACATTTGAGTTGTAAATTACAATATAAAGTAATCAAGTATGTATAAAAATGGTCGTCATGGAAGCAGGATCCCGGATTCATAAGATTTCATAAGAAATCAAAAAAAGAATTTATAAACATCAACACTCTGCTCTGGGTTTATGAAATTCTCTTCCCCAAATATAACACCATTCTAATAACTTAAGAAATGGTCTGTCAATCAACACTACATACATTCTCTTCTTCACATCTCCTTGATTCACAACTTACTTCCAGAAAAATCATATTAGCCACCCTCTCACCTCCATCTTCTACTTAGAGTGACCAAATGCTCCATGTTGGGTTATTATGAAGGTATGAAAACCACTCAAAGGACTCTCTCTGATGACAATTTGTAACACACACAACATTTAGAAATACCTATTGCAAAATAGCAGACTTTAAGGATAGGAAATTCTTCGGCTCTGAGCTAGAACAAAATAGCAAAACAGCCACAAAAACCACATACACACTGAAACATGGAATTTTGTATATGGAAGTACATAGAGATGGTGATAAACTTGAGAATAGAGTGGCTTGTTTTCTCCAAATTTTTTGCCATCCCTCTATAATCATATTAGTAGTCTTCCATAAGAAAAATAAATTATCTTAAACACTGCATGTATCATGAACTTTAAAGCAGTATCAGGTTTTTCTTAGGATTCTTGGCAACTACATGACAAGGTGTACAATTTCTGGAGTGTTTCATTTAGTAAATCACATTCCCCTACATTACTAAAATGAACAAGAGTGAGTGAATGTGGCACATATCTTAATGTTACAGATTGCCTCCAATAATCACTTTATAAAATGTAAATTTGTCATTATTTATACATTTGGAGGAAATCTATAATTTTGGCTTTGTAAAATAATTTTTCTTTCAAAATACAAGGAGTTTGGAGTCAGTCGGTTCTTACACTGAATCCCAGTTCTGCCACATATTGAATGGGCAAACTTTAGTGAGTTATCTAAGCTTCCTGATCTTTAGTTTATTTACTTATAAAATAAAGATAATAATATCAAGCTAATTGGACTGCTAGGAGGAAACATGAGTTGATCGTCTACAAGCAACATAGCACCAAAAGTGGAACATAGAAGTATCTAAAAATTGGTAATATAGTGTTCTCAGTGATTCATGATGATTATTTTCATTAGATATTTTTATTGTTATGGACTAAACTGGAAAAGGCATTTACTAAAATTTTCACAAAACTATGTGTATGGATTATAGGTGGCACATCTTGTATTTATGAAATGTTTTTGGACAAAATCACCACAGGCAACTTTATTTGTAGAATGTGATCCAAAAATCAAGAAAAAAATAAATGAAAAGAGCAGAATCTCTATTATGTTAGTACACAACATATACCAAAAAATACATCAACATTTACCATTGGTCATTTAATATGAATTTTCTATAAAAATGTACGATTTACATCAGAAAATAAGCTATTTTAAAAGAGTTTGAGATCCATATTTTGTGGTTTATATTCTTGGCTCTTTAAAATATACACTCATTATGGAAAAAGCGTAGATGTCCTTCAACAGATGAATGCATAAAGAAGATGTGGTATATATTTCGTATATATTCAATGGAATATTATGCAGCCATCAAAAAATGGTATCTTGCCATTTGCCACAATGAGGATGGAACTAGGGAGTATTATGCTAAGCGAAATAAGTCAATCAGACAAAGACAAGTATGATATGATCTCACTGATATGAGGAATTTGAGAAACAAGACAGAGGATCATAGGGAGAGGGAGGGAAAAATGAAACAAGACGAAACCAGAGAGGGAGACAAAGCATAAGAGACTCTTAATCTCAGGAAACAAACTGAGGGTTGCTGGAGTGGTGGGACGTGGGAGGGATGGGGTGGTGGGGTGATAGACATTGGGGAGGGTATGTGCTATGTTGAGCGCCGGGAATAGTGTAAGACTGATGAATCACAGACCTGTACCCCTGAAACAAATAATGCATTATATATTAATAAAAAATATACATATACAGTCATGGGGCACCTGGGTGGCCCAATCAGTTAAGCGTCTGCCTTCGGCTCAGGTCATAATCCCAGGGCCCCAGGATTGAGACTGGCATGGGGCTCCCTTGCTCAGCAAGGAGTCTGCTTCTCCCTCTCCCTCTGCCCTTCTACATCCCCCTGCTGTGCACACACACTCTCTCTCTCGCTTGCACACTCTCTCTCTCAAACCAATAAAATCTTAAAAAAAAAAAAATATATATATATATATATATACACACACACACAGTCATGAATTGAATTTTGGGTTTCCAGGGGTGCGTGTGTAGCTCAGTTGGTTGAGCATCCAACTTTTGATTTCAGCTCAGGTCATGATCTCAGGGTCCCAGGATCAAGTCCCACATCAGGCTCCTCACTCAGCGGGGAGTCTGCTTAAGGATTCTCTCTCTCCCTCTCCCTCTGTCCCTCCCCCGCTTGCTCATACACATTCCCTCTCTCTCTCTGTCTCTCTCTCTTGCATGGATGAATGAATCTTTTAAAAATTGGCTTCCCAAAAAGAGTAAGTTTCCTTTATTTTAATCATGAAATATCACTCTATAAATATACTTTTTCTAATGAAAGCCATGGTCTAACAAACGAATGAGTGACATCGATATATATTCAGTGTAGCTCTTTCTAAATAACAAGAGCAAATGGTCACCTGGCACTTACTATGGGCTGGGCACTAAGTGCTTTACACAGTCCTCCCAACAACCTTAGAAGGTAGGTACTATCACCATCTACTGCACAGAGAGATTATGAAATTTACCTACTCACAGAGCTATGCAGTAGCAAACCTGGGTTCTGAACTCAAGTCAAGAGTCGATGCTCTTCACCTCTATGGTACAGAGACTTTCCGAGTAATGGAAGCTATGAATCATTGACCATTATGACTATTTCAGAAGACACAGGGTTTATTATACCAGGAAAGTGAGATACCCTGCAGGATATGTCCACGGATATCCAGTTTAGTGCAATTCCTAGAAGAGTAATGCATGCTTCGTTTGTATTAAAAGATATATCTAGATTAAAACAGTGATAAGTGTATCTAAAGAACTCTGACATTCACTCCAATGTGTGTGTGTGTGTGTGTGTGTGTGTGTGTAAGTAAGTAAGTAAGTAAGTAAGTAAAATAATGGTGGGAGGTATAGGAAACAATTATTGACAACTCTGGAACCTGTATCAGAGCACTGAGAAACACGGAGGTGCCCTAAGTGTGTGGGAAACGTTACTGTAAACTTTAAATATGTTTAGTTAGAAAATATGTCAGTATTACCACATATTTGAAATATTTTGAGCAAGTATTCCAAAATATATTTTGAAACTTAATGTCACAATAATTAAGTCAGCTCAAAATGAAAAACTCAGTTGAAGTTAAGAAATTTTATTCATCATTTACCTTTTTTGGGGCACAAAGTTCAATCCTCCACTCCAAGTAATACAGAGAGAATTAATGTTTTCCCCCATATAGAGGAGTTGCACAGATGGAATCCAGTGTCACTTACCGACACAGGAAAATAGAATGGTGTGCATCTTGCAGAGAAGGTATAGAGTTCATCCTTTGAGAAATCAGGGTCAGAGGGAAGGAACAGGCTATAATGAGCTAGGAGTTTGAATGGTTATTTTTAAGGATGAGAGACATATTGATAGGCAGAATCTATAAATCTGAGCATGTAACTGAGAAAAGGAATAATGAATTAATAAATTAAGGGCTGAGTTTCCACCAAAAGAATAAGAGCAGAACCCTTAGGGAACAGGTAGAAAAAAGGGTTACATACAGGTTGAGCTCTGTTAGGGGCAAAAACTGGGGAAAAAAAAAAAAACATGCAGAGAAATTCACCATTAAGAGATGGGTAATTATTTCACTTGAATTTTCTTGGCTAAGAAAAGTATGGAAATTAGGTCAACTGTGGAGTGAAAGTCGACTGGGATTATGCATTTGAGGATTTTGAGGTTTGGAACGGCAATGTTGGAAAAATTACATACAGATTGTACAACAGCCCAGCTGAGGTTTGTCAAAGATTAATTCATGTGAACCCTCCATGTTCCCACCATCGCATGAATATATGGTCACAGAATGTTGGAACTCGATAAGAACACTTCCATTAAATTCTGGATTCTTTGGTTATTGACTGCACATTTATTCAAGGTACTTAAACTTCTCACAGACTTGCCTGTTAATAGAGGTAATACATGTACAGTGTGATTCCTACGCACTCCCAGGAATACCAGTCAGCCGTCTCTATGTATTTCCTGTCTACAGACTCTGGCGCCCATTCAGGGGTGGTTGCTACACTCAGTATTTGAGGAGGGATCAGGAGGCACTATTCATCCATACATGTGCTTTCCTAGGGCATTGCTGTATTTAAGAACACACCAACATGGGAACAGAACTTACCCAGAGCTGATCACTGAAAAGACAGGAATTGAAAAGGGAACTGTGAAAGATTCCATGCAAGAAGGAAAGGCTAGATCCCATCGGAGGCAAAAGAAGCTAGAAAATGCAGATGAGAGAGGAAGATCCATTTTCATTGAGCAATAGAATCATGAAGAGAACAAAAGGCAGTGGAAATGGAAGGTGCACAAAGGGGCTGGAGATTGGAGTTAAGAAGGGGAGTTTTAGGGTTTCGAGAATGATTTCAGGTAAAGCAGTGTTAGTGACCACACAGTCAATGAGCCAAGTGGCAGTGGATGGGGACAGAAGAGGAGAAATGGGGAATCTGCTAGCCCGGGCTGAGGAACAACAAACAAAGTTTTCCTTTAGTTTGTCTGTCCATAAAATAACAACCATATTTGTATGATGTTTCAACTTATGAAGTCATATTTGTTATGAATTATTGATCCTATGCCCCTCTATTTAATCACTACTCCCATGAATATTGTTTCATGCTCTTCATTTTAAAATGAAGCTTAGGGAGGTGACGGTAATTACTCACATGCAGAATATCAGTCCATAGTGTCAAGTGCCTATCCTGAAGATCCTACACTATTTCCACGCATTCCTGAACACCACTTTCAATTCGGCCTGAGAACTTGTTTTCCTCTAAAGCAGGAAAAAAAAAAAAAAATCAGAGAAAGAAAGAGGAAATGCATCTCTTGACAGGAAAAAGGATTAAACACTTTCACATGTAACCCATAAATTTATGTAGCTGGAAATTAAACATAGAGTTAAAATTAGGGTTTATTGCCTACTACCTCCCTTGAGAGATAGTCAGATCACAACAATTCATCCAAATTTCCAGTGTCCATAGCAGTGTGGTCCTTTCTTCTTTAAGAAAGGGAAGAATGAACAATCTGCGTTGCTGGGTAAATGGACTAAATTCAATAGCTCTGTGACATCACCTAAAGTTAGCATTTCAATAGTCACTATTTTTTGGTTCAGTGTGGAGATACTCTATGAAATATTTTAACAAAGGACATTTTAGAGTTTGAGCGGTACTTGATATATATTTATTATTAGCTGACAACCGGTATATTTTTATATAAATTTTTATTAAAGATATAATTTAAGGTAAGGGGATCATGTAGTTTCTTGGTTGTCTTTATCAAATCTCTCTCTCATCAAATGTCTCTCTTTCTCTCAGCTTTTGAATGAGAACACTTCACCTTCAACGTATTATGCAATTTTCTTGAAAAAGACTTATGTTAGGTTCATTTCTTTTTGTTGATGATATCATGTCCTAAATTAGGTTTTATAAAAGTTTCAAATCTCTCGTCATATGAAAAGACAAACTTGTTCAATTAAAAAAATATTCTAAGCATGTTTATCACTACAGCAATACTGTTACATAAAGTCCTATCGAATCACTTATCCAATTGTCAAGTGCAGAGATAAAGACAAAGCAAAAACAACCTCTCAGGAGTGAGCTATTATCTAAAACAGAGCTACTGAATGAAAGTTTTCAAAATTGCTATTGGCTGAGGAGAAAAATAGGAGAAGAAATAAAGACCTCCTCAAATCTGAGCATAATATATTTAAAAGTAAAGATTTGATTTTTTTTCTAACTCATTTCACAATCTGTCCTCCTGGTCTAAATTATGCCACCTTATCATAGCCTACTTTCACTTCCCTGCATAGTATGTCACTGCCATAAAGATAGTAACCACAATTTTCCCAGTTCCTTTGGAATTAACCAATTTATCTTACACCTTGGCCATTTGGGGCTATACAGTTCCTCTTCTCTAAAATTCCTGAAAGGCTAATCTCATGCCCTTCTTTCTAAGAGGAAGCCTATAAATGAAGTTTGAAAATTCCACAATGACCTCAGTTATTTGGTTCAAAAGGTTCACAGGTGACTGCCATCTATGGTGGCATATCTTGTTTTTGACATCTGTACTATGTAAATGATATGGGAAAGTACTTACCTACTTTCCCCGGTGATGTGTGAGCGCGTGTTTACAAATCACTGGGACAGAAAACGTGGCTAGGGTACGAGTGAAAAGAAGTCACGCAGGGGAAAAAATAAGAAAAAGGGAAAGAAAATAGAGTTCCCTGCTCTGCTTTTTCTTGTTTTTATTTGTTTCTTTGTAATGTCGAACTTTATACATCCCTTGTTTTCTCTTCAGATTTCTTCAAAGAGCCATAATCACTTTCCGGAACAGCCCCCTTGCTGTTACATATTGTCAGATCATAAAAGGCTAAGGAAAAGATAAATTGGAAAGGGCTCCTTCAGCCCCTCTCCCACCCTTCCTGTGCCCAGCCCACCGCAGCACTCCCCGCACCCCAGGACCCCTACTCCGTGAGCAGGAGGGTAAGTCCTAAAGAGCATGGTCAGGAAGGGGAAGGGTTGATAAAAAGCAAAGGAACAAGGATGGTTTTGATTCCAGCCTGTTCCTCATCTACAAGACAGTGGTTTGACTTGTGGTTTTGTTTTGTTTTGTTTTTTGCCAGACCTTCTTTTTCTGAAGGTCTTCTCAGCACTAAACTCCACTGGAAAATTGCACTGCCCTACCCAAAGGGGAAAAAAATCAAATAGTATTGCAAGACAAGACTACTATAATATTTCAATGTTAACTATTTCCAGGTTTAGTGTTGCTTTTCCTTTCTATTTCTTTTTTCTCCCCTGGTGTAGCTATGTTTTTACTGGGCAGAAAAAAGACAGAATCCTGTTTTTATACAGTTTTGGTAGAAAGTTCTCCAGATCCTCCTGACCTCCTTCTAGGACCCAGCTGCACGTTACTGACCCTGCTTCTCAGCTTCATCACTTAACTCTCCTCTTTTGCCAGCCTAGCCCCTGGAGCAGTCGCGGAGCTCCACAGGTTTGGGCTTGGATGAAGCACACTGCATTCCATCGCATGCTTGCTTGCCTAGAGCCTGGACCCGGAACATTTCCCTGTGAGTCCCACGCAGCCTGCACTCACACTGGGCTTCACTGAATGCGCAGTGACCAGAGGACCAGCGACCAGAGCTGCTCCCCGTCCACTCTTTACCAACCGAAATTCAAACCGTGCATTGGCAAAAATGTTGAGATGAACGGAGGAGGTTTTAGCCTACTAGTGTATAATCTTCCTCCAGGAACCTGCCCTTTAGAGTAATTCTGTGATCCATTTCCTTCCTATTACTTCCCACTCCTTTCTCCAACCCAGTGAAAAATAAAAAAATAAATAAAAGAGCATCCACATATTTCTAATACATCCTTAAACGTTAGTAATCTGCTTTTTCTTGTTTTCTAAAGGTCCTCATCTTATTCATCACTTTTATGACATAATACACATGTGATGTTATGTATAGTAATGGGTTAAGGTCTAACGTTAACTACATCTTAGTGTACCTTATCGTAAGTGTAACAGAGTCTTCTCAAATGCAACTTCATTGAATCTTTGAACATAAAAAAGGAAATTAAAGCTGAGTGCAGTTTAATTCTGTCTCTGGTGGCAAAAGGACTTTGTTAAACTAATAACAAAATTAGTGGTTCAATGTGGAAAGCATAGTAAATTAGTAATTTACACTTTAATATTTAAATACAATAAAACAGCATGGTCACAGTCTTTTGATTAACAAATTAGTCTCATCAACAAACTCTACATTTATAAAATAATGTGGTAGAAAATTCTAAGCGATGATCCATTAAAATACACATATTATGAGAGTAACGCTAAATTAAATAATATTTTTGCCAAAGGCCCTTCGTAATTTCTGTAGTGCCTCAGGATAAACATCATGACACGATTTACAATGTATTGTTTTAAGTAAGAAATTGATGTCTTGATTTATAACTGAGTCACATGTCTTATTAAAATTGATGATAGACATACTCAGATATGAAAGAAAAGAATTTAAGGAATGCAGTTATTAAATTTAATTTTTTATCAGAAGATACTATTTAGAGACATGAACCATATTATTTTCAAAAGAGGCTAATGTCAAAAACCTACTATATGAGGACATATTCAAAATTTACAGAGAGATGAGAAAATACTCTCTTATACAGAAAAGTTTTGAAATGCTTAGTTTATTACCCGCTATCCAGTACAATCACGTAAAAATAGATAGGTGTTAGGGTTTTGATATTTATCTTTACTAACTTTATCTTAAGTTCATGCATTCTCATGCATCAGAAGGAGTTTTATTAATAAGTGCACCACTTGTTTGCCTTGCCCCTGGGGCTACTGCAAGAGCCAGCTCAACTGCCCCATGCAGTAGCCAGGCGCCCACAGCTAAGGGACAAGGAAAAATGATTTTTCCCTGCTTTTAAAGGGGTTGGAGGTTGCTGTCCCTCTTCCCTCTGAAAGGTCATCCTTGGAAATGTAAGGCTTCTGAAATCTAGCTCTAGCCCTTTGGTATGTAAATAAAATCTCTGCAGGAGCTGTTAAGAGTCTCAGCTTTTAAGATCAAGAGAGGTCTGTCTCCAAGTTCTAGGGCTTCATCTCATTTTTTTTTCTTTCCTGTGGACCAGGAAAGGAGCGTTGGGATAAGAAATGCTTGGCTGACCTGGTGCTAGGGACCCCTGGTCCCAGACCCATCTTTTTTTTTTTTTTAAAAGAGCGATAGCATGCGGGGGCGGGGGGTGCGCACGCGCCCCTGTGAGCAGGATCCGGTGGAGGGGCAGAGAGAGAGGAAGAGAATCTCAAGCAGACTCCTCATTGAGCATGGAGACTGATGCAGGGTTCAATCCCAAGACCCTGAGATCGTGACCTGAGCCGAAATCAAGAGTTAGCCACTTAACCCACTGAGCCACCCAGGTACCCCCCAGACTCATCAGTAAAGAGTCTGATCAGCCACCTATCCGAAAACCAGAATCCCCATGGATGCCCCACTCAAAGTCACAGTGAGATGGTGCATTGCCCCAGAGGCCCACCCAGTGCTGAGGACCAGGCTCCGGCCCAGAGGCTAAGCAGAGGTGGGGCCACCCGAGGCCAGAGCCCAGGAATGAACTGCAGCAAGCCCAGGCAGCAAGTCTATCACCTCCCAGAAAGCCAAAGGCAACCCCACATGCCCCGTCAAACTCCCAGGCAGTGACATGGACTTCAAGGCGCGGAACCCTGGGGCCCCAACTCTAAGTCTGCAAAGGTCCAAGGCAGCAGCATCTTGAACGTATGGCTCCATTACACATCCTTGGGGCCCGTTGTTCCTCCAGGGAGTGAGGTGTCTAGAATTTGTTTCAGGAAACCTTCCTGCCTGTACCTAGCTTTTCCCTGGAGAAGAGCCCCAGGACATTCATTGTTCTCTCTGACCCAGCCCAACCTCCAGCACCCTGAAATGTGGGGGCTGGTTCCTCCACCCAAGCCCTTTAGTCAGGAAATGTTCTCCACTTTTGGACACCATGGTGTTCTTGGCCTTCATTTCTTGGAGACCAACAGAGGTCTCCAAATTCTAAGGTTTCATCTCTAACCATAAATACCAAGAAAGAAAATTTTCTGGTCTCAGGTCTCCTGGGACTTAGTCCAGGCTATAACTATGTGGCCCTATCCAAAACAAAAGAGAAGCTTTATTATCCTTTCCTTTTGGGGTCAGAGAAATTAGCTACACAAATGGCTACAGATGTAATTCTTCTGATATTTGAAGAGCCTTACAGGGCTGAGTGTTCTACAAGAGCCCTGAGAAAGCCAGGGAAGTTTTAATTTCCCATAATATCCCTCAATATTAAATAATTCTACTTAATGGATCTAATTATATTAGAAGAAATTGAAGAATGATAGCTCTTTATTTAAAGTGCTTTATATATAAAAGCAAGATCAAACAGTTAAACGAAAGAGACATTCAACTTTGAAACAGAGAAAAGTGGTCAGTTCAGACATTTTTTAAGCATTTAGAAACATATTTTAAAATCATACTAATGTCAAATCCTACACTAAGTAAGTAACTACTAAGTGAAGTAACTACTCCCTTTTTCTTTACTAGTTCATGACAAATCCATACTTTTTAAAAACAAAAATAACTATGTATGGTATACAGATTAAATAGAATAATGAGAACAGTTTGGGGTCATGCGATGATAATTTAAATATATCCTCTTACATATGTAGTTGAGGATGTTTATGTGTTTGAAGTTCTCATGTTTCTTGACTTCCCACATAGTAATGCAAATTGCTAATAAGAGGTCATTGGGAAAGATAATTTGCAAGATGCATACTTTGGTGTCATCTGTTTCATCCAATATGTCTTTTATTAATTTCAAACTCCTAATACATAATAGCACACTTTAGTCTATGATAAGGTTTTTCATCACTAGAGTTTATGCATATGGAGTAACTGGCATAGAGTCTACCATATCATTAACACATAATAAATTGCAGCATTTGTTGTTAGAGTATTGTTTGCTCATGCCTTTTGCGAATCTGGAAAAAAAATAAAGTCAAGTGTGGAAAAAGAAAAGTTTCTTTATGGAAAAACACAGCCCAGGGCCCTGATGGTGTATCATCTAATTAGGTGAGTCATTAACACCTCGTGATACTAAGGCTTACCTACCTAAGTGTTAAATGTATTTAAGAAAATCAGGGAAGTTTTCTTCTATAGTAAGATTAGGAAGATAAGAAAGTATTTTAGAATTATCACATGCTAAAATTTTCCTCAGTTGCTGAGTAGGGTGTAGAAAATAACCTGGGTGCTCGGGTACTAAAAACAAGCTCAATGAGAAGGCCCCTAATGAATACAGATGCCATACGTTTGCTCTCCTAACCTCCTTATGGCTACAAGCAGGCCTGCTTGCCACTCTGCATACACCTTTTTCTTTATTATACTGACTGTCCTCCTGACTCCTGATCTCATTTAACTGATGTAGAAATGGATGTTTGAAAATGCAAAGGTTCCTTGTGTTCCCTGTTAATTGACATTATCAACAGGCTAAGTATTTGCAAAGAATTTGCTTTTTAACAAAATGGCTAACCATCCATCCAAAAACAGACTGCAACTCCCAAATATGGAATTCGATATGGGAATATTAGTAAATGACTTTGGAGCTCATTGAAATGCTTTGTTCACTCCCTTTTTTCCACAGAATTGACTAGTAGATAGACGACTTCAGCACTTCTAGGAAAAACTGTGGGTTGTTCTGATGCAGAGCAGAATGCTAGGGCAGGAACCACTGAAGACTGGGTGGTGCACCATGTCTCTGCCATGGTGGCCAAAAGTGTTCTTCAGACAGTCGCACACTGACATTACTAGCTTCCATCTTAACCACATGAGTTTAAAAAAAAAAAAAAAAAGCAGGGGTGGGGAGGCTCTTATTTTCATCAAGTGGTCTTGCAGAGGTGTGGAGATGAAACATTTGTTGGTCCTCGTCTACTAGTTACTCCAAGAAAGTTTTCTCCATAAGTTTTTTTTTTTTTAAGATTTTATTTATTTATTTGAGAGAGAGAGAGAGAGAGCATGAGCGGGGAGGGGCAGAGAGAGGAGAGAGAGAATCTGAAGCAGACTCCGTATACTGAGTGCAAAGCCCGAAGGAGGGCTCCATCCCACAACCATGAGACCATGACCTGAGCTGAAACCAAGAGTCTGACACTTTACCAACTGAGCCACCCAGGTGTCCCCTCATTAAGTTTAAGAAAAAAAAATCCTGACAATCAGTCCTAACTGGGGTTCTTATTAGCAAGCCGGCAAAACCCAATAAGCAGAAAGAGTTGATCCCTTCAGCTAGGAATGGAGCCATGGTAGGAGGGCTTTGCTGATCAAGGGAAAAGATAAGATCATGAGAGGCAGTTGTTAGGTGGTACTGGAACAGGGTCCCATGAGAGAGGAGGTTCCTCACAGTATGGGACTGGGTAGGGGGCTTATGGCAAGGAGGTCTCCAGCCAGAGTGGGAGGGGCAAGGGAACTTGCGGTGGGGGGGGGGGATGCGGGGTGGTGAGGGGCAGGAATCAAAGACCTGGCTTGAGTCCTGGTGGTGTCGCTCAGCAGTATGGTGGGGAGTCTCTCCTCACAGACTCTGAAGGACAACTGCTTGTGTCTCAAAGTCACAAGATTATTCTATCAATGGCCACTAGATGCTGAGTATAGTTTCACAGGCTGTGCGGAGCAGACAGGCACTAAAATGGCAAAATATCTGCTTTCTTGGACTAGTACGAAAACAATGGAATGTGTAAAATTTTGGATATGGAGCCTGTGGGCTTTTGAGCTAATGGGTGTCAGCCTACTGTGAAGTTACCAAAAAAAGCCTGGAAGCCAATATACAGAGGTCATCTTTGGCTCATTTATATAACAAGCCACTGTCTCACAACAATGAGAATGACAGTCCCCAGTGCCATATCTTGAGTTTGAGGACTTTCCCAGGATGAGAAAATAAGGATAAAGATGAAGATCCAGAAAGCATGGTATTAATATAAGTCTGAGTCAAAAAATCACTAACATTGAGTGTTTTAGAAATTAATTACCTTGTCTTTGACCAAGCGTATAAATGAAAAGTCTCTCACTCAGATTATGTTATCTTATTACAATGGTAATAAGATAAATACTTATTAAATAATTTATTTGTTTTCCAGTATATTTTCTCTTTATGCTTTTCCTAGGCAGCATCTCCAGAACAAATTTTCTCTTCTTTTCCTCCAAAAGCTGCTTGACGTATCTTCTTTTTCAATTTTCTTTTCAAAAAATCTCCAGATTTCCTGTTCCTGGTAAAAGTCATTCAAAAGCTGCTCAGCAGAAAATATTAGGATTTTCTTTCCATTCCTACACATTCTGGCATTTAGTCAAACATTATAACATTACCTAAATTTCCTGAGCTATTGGAGGGGAACAATAAATAGTGATCCTATATATCACCCATGGGACGTGGGAATACAATGCCTGCTGCAAATTGGGGCCCAATCAGAACATCAGAGCATACTCTCCCCATTTCCCTCTTACCAAGTTGAAGAGGGCCAAGCTACAAGTTAAAGCATTTTATCAATGAAAGTAATAGTACAGAAAGAGACTCTATCCAAGGCACAGCAAAAAAGGAAGACTTAAATCTAAAAGTAGAGCCAATATTGAGACAAAAATCTGCTGACAAAATAATTTACTCTAAATACAATTGGTACTGGAGGAATTTGAAACATGTAGTATGTTCAGAGTAACGATAGCAACAATAAACCTCAACTCTAGCTCTATTCCTGATAAGGCTAATTCAATACTCTGCAAAAAAGCCCTAACAGAAGAAAGACCTGAAAATTTCCAGGCTTAAAAGATATTTATCTGACTCTCTGTCATCCTACACAGAGAATTTATGAGGAAAAAAAATCAAGGAAAAGAAAAACAAACCCATGTCAGCAGACAAAATAATCAACACAATCAGGCTCAGATATGACAGAGATATTAGAATTATCAGAAAGGGAATTTAAAAATGTATATTTAATATGTTAAAAAGCTTTAATGGAAACAAAGGACAACATGAAAGAGCATAAGGGCAATTTTATTAGAGAGATAGAAACTATAAGAAAAAAAACAAATGAAATTTTGAGAAATAAAACACAATGTTTTATATTTTCTATAGGCTCATCAGGCTCACCTTAGCCAAGATAAGAATCAGGAATTTGAAAATAGATTAATAAACATTACCCAAAGTTAAAACATAAAAGAAAAATAGTGAACACACACATATACACGCACACATATGTGGGAAAACACCAAATATGACTAAAATACATGAAATTGGAACCCCATAAGGAGAAAAGACAGAAAGAGAGATGGGGACAAAGAAATATTTGAAGAAACAATACCCAAGTATTTTCACAAAATTAATAATAGACACCAAGGCACAGATCCAAGTAGCTCAGAAAACATCAAGCAAGAAAAATAAAATGCCCACCTGGATTTATCAAAGGCAAACTGCTAAAAAGAAAAGCCAGGAGAAAAATCTTACAGGTAAATGAAGACAAATAAATATGGCAAACATAGGAAAGCAGGTAATAATACAGACTTCTCATAATAAGCCCAGGTAAGCGGAAAGACAATGAAGAGGCAAGTTTGAAGTTTTGGGAAATTATAAAAGCCCAACAGTCCAGATTCTATATCCAGTGAAAGGGTCCTTCCCAAATTAAGGAGGAATAAAGTCTCTGTGACTGAGATATACTAGGAGAATTTATTGCCAATGACCTGCACCACAAGGGATTTTAAAGAAAGATTTGAATGCAGAGGAAATTGAAAACATTGATCTACACAAACACATGAGAAAGTGCCAGAAATTGAATAAGTTAAAGTAATTTTAAAATGTATTCTTTCTTATTATCGATTAAAAGATAATGTAACTGTCTAAAGCAAAAAAGGCAACAATATTTTGTGTTTGTAATGCATGTAAAAGTAAAATATATGACACAAGTGACAAAAAAAATAAGTGGCAGGGGTTATTGTGAGTATAGTGTGGCAAGGTCCTTAAACTGCATGTAAATTGTTTGAACTTAGTTTGATTAATAAAGATGCATATTTTAAATCATAAGGAAATCACTAGAAGCAATTTTTTTAAGATTTTACTTATTTATTTGACAGACAGAGATAGCGAAAGAGGGAACACAAGCAGGGGGAGTGGGAAAGGAAGAAACAGGCTTCCCACTGAGCAGGGGGGCCGTTGTGGGGCTCAATCCCAGGACCCTGGGATCCTGCCCTGACGCGAAGGCAGACGCTTAATGATTGAGCCACCCAGGCGCCCCGCTAGAAGCAATTTTTAAGAGTCATAAATAATACCCTAAGAATAGAGATAAAATGATATCATAAAAATAATCAAAACAGTGCTCACTTTGGCAGCACATATAATAAAAATAATCAAAACAAAGGTAGAAATGGATGAAAAAAGAAACAAACATAATATGTATATGTAACAATAAGCAAGATGTTAGATCTTAAGTCAACTATATTAATAATACCATTAATGTCAATGGTCTAAAGTCACCAATTAAGAGACAGATCATAAGTTTGGGGAAGAGGGAGTGGAAAATGTCTCAACTGTAGACTGTCTACAAAAAAACACTACATTTCATGTAAAGGCATAAATGGGTTAAAAGTAAGAGAAAAGAAAATTATATGCTATATTCCAACACTGACTAGATAAAGCTGCGGTAGCTATGGTGGTATCAAACTGGTCTCCTGAACAAGGATCCCTGTCTGGGATAAAGGCAGACATTACATAATGATAAAAGAGTAATTTTCCAAGAAGACATAAGAACCTTTAACGTGTGTACGCACAGAGTTTTAAGGTCCATGAAGCTAAAACTAGGATTGAAAGGAAAAATAGGATTTCTAACAGTCAAATGATTTTGAAAAGGAAGACAGAAAGAATTGTAATGATTCACACTTTTCATTTCTGGACCTGGCATAAAGCTGTAGTCATCCAGACATTTCAGACATACAGATGAATGAAACAGAAAAGATTCTAGAAGGAGACTCACATGTACATAGTCAGCTGATTTTCAACGCGGTACCAAAGACGTTCAATGGAGAAAGCATGGTCTTTTCAACAAATGCTGCAGGAATTTATGGATATTCACTTGCAGCAAAATATACATCTATCTCTTTCTATACCTTGCTCAAAAATTAATTTAATATGGATCATAGAAGGTGCTCTGTTTGTAAGTGTGTAACAACCAACTTTCTGGAGGGATAAAGCTTTCAATTTTTGCATTTGTTGATTTTCATGGCTGTCATGTCAATAACACTGACATGGCTATTCTTCAGTTAATAATATCATCAGGAAATTCACAAAAGTTTATGGTTTTAAGAACTGACTCTTGAGAGGCAACATGGTATAGCTGTCTAGAGCACAGCACTTACTCCTAAACGAAAAACATAAACTAGAAATGACCCAGAGGAATTGAAAAGAGAAAAATTTCGTGGGTTTGTAGAAGGCAAAATTTCTTAAATACAATACCAAAAGTATGAGCCATCACAGTCCCAGGTATTTACCCAAATGTAAGGAAAACCTGCATTTAAGCAAAACCTGCTCATGAATGTTTGTAGTGGCTCTGTCGGTAATTGTTGAAAAATAGAGCACTGTTCAGCAATTAGAAGGAATGAATACAGATAGATACAAAAATAGAAAATCTTAAATGTGTTACATGAAGTGGAAGAAACCAAACACAGGAAAGTACATGTCATAAGATTTCATTTATATGATATTTTAGAAAAGGCACAACTATAAACCTGCAAAGATCAGTGGGGTCTAGAGGTTGGACATGGAAGGAAAGGCTTCCTGTAAGAGACAAGTGGGAATTCACGGCAGTGATGACATCCTTCTGTGTATCGATTGTGGGGCTGGTGGAGTTTAGACTCCATAACTGTATCTGGGCCCTCAGGACTGCAACTTAGAAGGATGGAATTTACTATATATAAATTATGTTTTAATAAAAAAAGGGAAAAAGTTAAATATTCTCCAAGTTTTAAAGTATCAACAAGAACCAAACATATGAACCAAAATATGACCACCAAAAATGTAACATGCGTATTTATTTAGGAAAAACATGGCTGATGCTCTGGCCTCCAAATTGTCTCAGAAATCAGACTAAAGTTGCATTTTTCATGATACCGCTGTTTTTTCTTCGGAAGCTACATATGCTGAAGGTGGGAAATTATGACAGGCTGGAACGAAACGAGTAGGTATTGGGCATGTCTTTTATGCCTGCACAACTAAGCAGTGTTCAGCTATCACACTACCGCGTGCATTCTTACAAGGGACGAGGGGAAGCCGAAAATGTGAAATGTCAACATTGCATAATTCAGTTTCTCCAAACTATAAGTTTTTCTATTCATGTTGCAACAGCCTCATTAGAGTGACTTAGATTTGATCCTACGCTTTTATTCTTAAAACTGTGAAGAATTCACCTTTAAGCTCAATTCCAAATTCTTCTTCATGTCTCGTGGGCCTTTCCTCTAACTTCCTGTGTCCTCTCCAGCGCTCCTCCTCAGGGAGGCTGTGCTGATTAAATCGTACCCATTCCACTCAAAGTTCACAGGAGCTTACATATCACCTCCCCATGAAGGCTCCCCTACAGGGAGGATGATTGTTACTCCACTGTGTCTCTGCTCTGGGGCCCTGTGCCTCTCAGTGTCCTGACAGTTCCTGTACAGAGTGGTAATTACCTACCTGCTTAGCAAAATACCCCCAAACTGCATGCTTCATGAATCGTGACTATTTATGTCATCATTTTACCCCAGCACCGAACCCTAATACGTAAATAAGTAAACTATTTGAGCCTGGTTGGCAAATATATTAAGCCATCAAGTTAAACACTTCAGTGCTGGTATTTAATTTGGCATTTTCTACTTGGCCAAAAAATATTATTAAATTCATAAATAAATTTTAACCTCAGATATATTTAACTTACAAATGTAATGAATAATTGATTTATGGAGCGAAAAGGAAAACTTTTGCAAGACAGGCATCTGGCCACAATAATCAATTAGAGAAAGGAGCTTTCAGCCCTTACTGAAATTTTCTGAGGCCAGCTCCTAACACAGTATGATGCCATAATCCATAATCGTATGCATCTCAAGCCAGTGAGTCTGGACTCAGCCCTTGGCTGGGATGGCCAGCAGTGCTCTCTGAACAAGCTGACTAACCTCTGCTTCAGTTTTCTCTACAATAGGCCAGAGAAAGTGAGAGAACCTGGCTCATGACAAGATATAAAATGTTTGGACTCCAGGATGGCACCTGGTACCTGGCAAGCTTTTAATAAACGCTAGTCATTTTCATTAGTGTTATTGATTAGTCTCTTGAGTGAGAGTTCTAATAGAGATGCCAATGAAAAAAACCTGCTAAGAGTTAACACTTTGCTTTTACGTTAACGTGTTTTAGGTAGAGTCTGAAGCAAGTTTCAGAATCCAACAAACCTGAAGGGAACCCACAGGCATGCCTATTACAATTAAGATTTAAAGAGCATTTTAATGCTGTAAATAAACTGTATCCTCCAGATGTCTCCTGGTTATGTTAGTAGGGGTTTTCTGGAAATCTATCTCATGATATTTTACAGTTCCCTCGTTCCAGGATTGGGAATCACAATCAGCACCATGATTTAGTGGTTCAAGCATCAAATTCGATTTGACAAGGAATATTAAATCGGTATTGTAGCAGATTCGGTTTTATGTTTTGAACCTAAAATCCTGTTTAGTTAGATGCAAAATAACAAAACCCACTAACCATACATATTAATTTAAAATGAACCAGTCTTGACAGGTAAAATTCTTTCACTTAGAATGCCTCATGGAGGAAAGCAGAGATAAAGCGTCCCATCTCCGACTCCCTGAAAGTCACACTATAAACAGATTTGCCACCTATTAGAGATGCCTCTGTTTCAAATCAGAGTTTAACAATATCTGAAGTGTAAACGATTTTCACTAAGAAGAACAGATTTTACCAAGATAGAAATCACACTGCATCCCTGATTTCCCTAATCCTATCATACATGCCATTATATTGCTCATCACCCACATCCAGAACCTACCCCAAGCTGTCACCTAGTCCATCCTCCACCCTCTGCAGTCTCCCCTGTTTTTGACCAAAGAGCTCCAAAGTTTACATGCATAAGTCTGATACCATCAGATTGGGTCTGATATTTGCATAAGTGTAACAAGAATGACAATTGACTGCACAGGGATTTTTAAATTTGCTTTGCTGGAACTTTTCATGAGGGACCACCTCTCTTTGCAAGTTTCTCTTGGCTAGAAAGCCAAGCCAGGAACCCACCATCACACTTCACCTGCAGTACCTACAGATTTAGGTGAATTCCTCTCTTCCTGAGGTCCCCAAAATATCCTCAGTTTCCTGGGCCCGCCAGGAAGTGAATTTCCTTCCTCACCTATAAGGATAGGAACCCCAGAAGCCAGGCACCAGGCCGGTTTTTCCAAAATGACTTTGTAAGCACTGCCTCCTTAAAGTCAATCTTAGTTCCATTAAACTTTCTGGTCATAGCTGATTCCATGCACATCATTCTCAAATATGACAGGCCCGTCAAAGCCTTGGTTATATAACCATTTTTTTTTCTAATTATGTCCTATTATAAAGGGAACAGATTCCTATGGAAATTATGCAAATAATTCCATTGCCATGAAAATGAGCACATTAAATAAGAGTCTCCAAATTCTGGAGGGATCAAGCAGGGAGAAAAAGATAAATGTTTCAATTCGAATGTTTTGCTTTCAAAAGTATAATCCATTAAATTGTTACAAGTTATAGATAGCTTAAGAGGAAAGCAAAAGGGGTTCCTTACATCCAGAAAACAGAGCATTAAAGAACCATCACTGTTCCACACAAAAACTGTAAAAAAAACATATATTATCACTCTTCAGTCCCGTGTAATTAATTCTTGTTCTGCTTGATCTCGGGTTAGCAGTTTTATGAACTTGTCAGCTTCTCCACCAGAGCACTGAAAATCCTTACTCAGTCCAATGGTATGGTCCGAAGTATGTTTAAGCAGAAGTCTGTACCCCAGCGGCTCCTAGGTTGCTTAGTCGTTAAGCGTCTGCCTTCAACTCAGGTCATGATCCCATATCAGGCTCCCTGCTCGGCGGGAAGCCTGCTTCTCCCTCTCCCACTCCCCATGCTTGTGTTCCCTCTCTCGCTGTGTCTCTCTCTGTCAAATAAATAAATAAAATCTTAAAAAAAAAAAAAAGAAGTCTGTACCCCAGAGAATTTGTCATAGTTTTTTCTACAGGTCTCTGAGACAGTCCATTTTTATTGAAGACAAAGCATTCGGGTCTGCAGCTGATTGCAAAACTTTTGGAAAAGAACCAGAATAAAACAAAACCTAACTGTGGATGACAAAAGACTTTAACTGACTATGGTTAAAGAATTGGTGAGAATTCATTTGACAAACAAATTTGGTTATTTCTGTGGCATATAACAATTTTAAATAATAACCAGAATTATGACTGATAACATTATACCAGGACATATGGACAGCAAAGGCATGGGCTAATTTCTCAGAACTTCATATAGTTTCTGAAATATTTATATTAATTACACTTACTCAATACATATGTAACCTAGGGAAGGTTAAGCATCACTTCCTATTTGATAAGAATTTTCATGCAATTGAACATATCAAATGCATTTAATTACTCTTTTTGCAAGATGAAAAGACAAATCCGTTGAGATTTTCCAGGGACCCTCTGAGAAATCTCAAAGCCAGTTTGAGATTATAAAGATTTCATTTAGAATTTAATTTGGAAAGGCAAAATATCAAAAAATGTCAAAATTTGAATAAATAAAATTAATTGAACAAATAATATCCTAGGTCTAAAAAAAATAGCTACCTATTTAACCAAAGTAACAATAAAATAATTCAAAAGTAAACATAAAAAATGATATGATGGTAAGAAAGCAAAACAAGACAAAACTTACCTCATTAAAAAGTGAGAAGATTCACTTCTCTTAAATCATGAAGAACATAATGAAATCAACACAAAGCACAGGAAATTGTTCTAATAAGACAAGAATCTTGGTTTCCTAGGTGGATTACTAAAAAAGGTAACAAATCAACAAACAACAACAGCAACCACAACAAAACTCCGAAGTTTAATAATCTCTTATTGAGAGAAGACCAATAATCAGAGAACACTTCGTTGTTTTAATAGAGAAAAAGCCAAATTCTAGTTTTGCATTTATGTACTATAAATACTAAAACTCTTAAAAAGAAAAACTTATAAATAAAACCACTTAATATTATCCAGCTTTGATATCAATAGATAAGATTCTTTTTCAAGACTCCTTTTTCCCAAACTGCCTGTAACATTCTTACACATTCAGTTTTCTTACTCATTCAGTTTCACCTTTTTTTTTTGTAAGATTTTATTTATTTATTTGACAGAGAGAAACACAGTGAGAGAGGGAGCACAAGCAGGGGGAGTGGGAGAGGGAGAGGGAGAAATGGGCTTCCCCCTGAGCAGGGAGCCCAGTGTGGGACTTAATCCCAGGACCCTGGGATCATGACCTGAGCCGAAGGCAGACACTTAACGACTGAGCCACCCAGGCGCCCCTCACCTTTTATTTAGAGCAAAATTACTCTTTTCCCATTCCAAAACCACACCCTGCACACCCTTTGCGTACAATGCTATTTCACTTCACCCTTATTATTTCTAGTAGTTTTATGTTCACATATTGATTATAATGTTTAACCATTAGCAACCTTTACTTCCTACAGAGAAAACTAGGGAGTAAACAGTTGTGAATTCTGTAGTAGACTGCCAAATTTTAGGAACATACATGTCACAATTTGTATAGGTATATGCTTCCTTGTAGTGTAACTTTTCAATGTGGCAAAAAGAACATGTTTATTAACAGACTCAAGTATATTTAACTTCTCTATGCCATATGAAAATAAGAAGGCCAAAGCATAAAAAAAAAAACTTAAATGTAGGCTTAATAATGAATGTTTCAGTAGGTTCTCTTACTTAGAAATTATGAACCGGTATCTATGACTTAACTCTAAGGTTGCAAGTTACCAAAAGATGTTGGAAATATTTTCAGGCAGACATGTGATAACAGTAAACAAAACTGGAATCATCTCTAGTTATTTTTGTTAATTCTTTTTATAGCATGTGCAGGTCAGACAAGTGTCACGAAAGCAAAAACCTAAAAAAAGTTATATGGGGTTTCTTTTGTTTGTTTTACTGCTATGTTTGAAATCTATTTATCTATCTATTTATCTCTCTATCTATCCTATTCACGTGTACAAGTCATCAATTGTCACCATCAATATGCCCTGATATATTTTTTTCCATACATTTGTGACTAACGGGAGTTATTTTAATTCCAGAATGTATGTCCTTGGAGTGAAAGCTAGTGCTCTGAAGATGATGCGCTTTCCCAAAAGATGCAGGAAGGAAGGTGCCAGGACCCACTAGAGAGCAGGGATGTAGCAGCACTGATTGGTTCCTCACCTTCTGTGGCTAAAGCCTGGCGAGATGCATCATGTTAGCGGAACTCTTATCTTGTTTCCTAACTAAGGGGACAACCACCAGGGTTGGCAGGATAAACTCTTATGATGCCAAAATACCATCAATAAACCACAGCTCTGTGTTCTTCAGTGGTGCCCTTATGATGTCACATTAACTGTCTTACAGCACTATAAGCCTAGCTTCATAATATTTAATCTGCACTAAACCATCTCAAGTCATCAATGGAAAATTCTCAATATCTTGGATTTAAAAACCTCAAATGATCAAAATCTACATTTATTTTATGGTCATTTGCAATTTTATTTTTTAAATACCTGATCTCACTGGGAAGGAAAACATCCCTGCATGTAATTGTTATACTTCTAGATAATGTATCGTGTTTTCTGTTGTATTAAGTAATGCAGGGTCTTTTTGAGGTTTTCTATCTGGTGGTAGAGCCCAGCAAAGAACCCAGATAAATACTATGACACAGTAGGTAATCACCTTTTAAAACATAGCACTTCATTACTCACCAAAACCAAGCCACTTATTATAAAGAAATGCAAAGTTGTTAAAGGTACATTTTGCCTTACCTTTTTGAATTGGAATGTGCCACTTCTAATATTTTATATTATATAAAAATACATAATATATTATATGTGAATAAGTGTTTGATGTAAATCAATATTTTGTATTTATATAATATGTAATTATATAAAAGATAAAATGGGAGGTACCAAAAAAATAAAACGAAATCTCAGAAAAACATTTGGTGACATATTTTGTTTTGCCTCATTATTACCTACCTCCTAAAATATATTTTCCTCAGATTAAAATATAGTAAAAACACTTAATCCAACCAAATGACATTTACCATTTTAGAAATCTACTTTAATTCTGTCCAATTAGTTTTAATTTTAATTTTAAAAACTAAATTTTTAAAGATAATTATGCTTTTAGGGCAAGAGATCTAATCGCTTAAAGAACTCCCTGACTCCAAGTTCTAAGAGATTTCTCTCACCAGAGGTTAAGCTGAAAACCTTCATGAACAGCTTGAAGGCAAGATGCTCCATTCAAGCATGGCTTCTTTATTTTTGCACGTGATTTCTCAGGTTTTACTCTAGAATTCTAGTGACCTGTGCCCATTATATAACATACAATATTTTCGTTAAAATGAGCTCTTTGTAATTGTTATGTTTGTGCATTTTCAGTCCTGTCTTCGCAGAAAGTTTCGGCAAGAAAACCAAAGGGAAGAAAATGATTACATTATCGTTTTCTGCATGAAAATAGTGACAGTCCAAACTTCCGTGTTTCTGATACCACGCGGTCAGTAAATTTACAGTAGCTGTTGTAACTTTTCTCTTATGATTACAATCAAGCAGTTTTTATGTTTGCAGAGTACGTAGCTAAACTGTCCTGTTTTTTTTTAAACAGTTTTATTGAAATGACTATGATGCAACCATTTTGATTAATCGTCACATATATAGATAACTTATTTAAGGAAATCCTTTTCTTACTTTAGCTCATTCTGAAATGTAGTGTAATGTTATGCATAGGGAATAGGTCGTGAAGTTAAAAAGCCCATAGTCAGATTCCTACCTCTGGGACTCATCTGCTCTGAGGTCTTGACCACATCACTGAATCGCTTTAAACCATATTCTCCATCACCTGTAAAATGGTGGTAATGATAGTGCCTACTTTGTATGCTATCATAATGATTAAATGGAAAGATAACTATAAAGCACTCAACACAGTGCATGGCATGCGTAAAGGGTTGATGTATTAAGGTTTATCATCAAGAGCAGTGATGGCATCATTCAGCCAGTATGATTCTGGCGTCTGTAATTTTCTCCCATAAATAGGAAAGGACTCCATTTTTCATTTGTACTCTAATCTTTATATTAGCACTTTAACTAATAGATCCTTGAAGTATTGGTGGGGGGCATAGAAACTTGGAAGGCCATTCAGTTCACTTTTCTGAAACACTCAATTTTGTTTGTGGTTATGTTTCCAAGATATTTGCAATATGAACAATGGAGATAAAAAATAATTTCTTGACCTCAAAACATCAAAAACATCTTTCTAGTTTTCAAATTATACAATGATGACAATTTGCATTTAGCAAAACTAAAGCCACATTTTTGTCTTTCTATAACTTGATGTAAGGGAATTCCCAGAGGCCTCTCTCTGGAGCTTTTTTGCATACTAATTGTTCAATGGTTTAAATCACAGCAGCAGCACCATCTATTGGGGACTTTTTCCTGAAACAAATGTTTCTGCAATTCTGGAAAAAAAAATATAACAAAATAAATTTATGTTCATTTCAAGTCTTCATTGAGATAAAAAGGAAAGGTTATTTTAGTAAATAATTTCTTCCAGTGAACATATCGGAAATTGGTAAGAATGGTTAAGTCAATATTGCATGGCATCCAGGGGGTGCAGTACACTTTGAGACATTAAAAAAAAAAAAAGGGAAAATTAAGTATCAAAAGTAATAGGCCTTAGGGGAAAATAAGTCTTCCTTAATTATCACAGTCTGATGCATGCATGCCTTTTCCCTGATAAATGATTGGGGAGATATGACAATCTTGTCGAAAATCCAGTCTCTTGTCACTCCTTTGTGCCAAGGTAATTCAGATGTCATGGATGAAGAGTAGATTAGGCCATGATCCACTGATCATAGCTTTCTGTTGGGTTTATAGCACCAGATGGCTTCATTAGTCTCAACAGTTCTCAATCTCTGTCTGTCAGGGAGACCAGATGTAGTATCTACCTTCTGGAGAAATGCATTCCTAAGATTGAATACAAGAAATAAAATAGGAAACAGACAAAAGAATTGAGATACTTACCCAAGCAAAGGTAAGTGGCTCCGTCACCTCCCCTTCTAGAAAAACAAGGTTTCAATGCTGGTGCAGCTAGAGGTACAGGGAAGGCATTTTGACAGGGGTAAGTTTTGACTATAAATATTTGTTTATATTCAACTTTCACACACCCCCAGACACACACGTGTGTGTGATTATATATTAAAACATACAGAATTCATATTTTTGACCAGGGCAATTTGATCTCACATTTATTTTTTTGCTTGTCTTAGGTTAGATCTGTATTCGTTAATATCTTGTAAAATATGCCAAAATGCTGGGTATGGTCCTCCATCCAGCTCTGTTCAGAATGGACTTCACATCATGCCTTATTTTTATCTCGCTTTAGATCTGTCTTCTAAGGATTCAACTAATTCTAGCATGCCTTCTGTCTTCTCAAGCAATTCACCACACAAGGAAAACAGAAATAAAACTGTAAAAAAGGGCTATTGTATTTTAACCTTCATGTGTAAAAACAGTGGAAAGTCCCCATATCTGTCCCATCCCACTTTAATATTTCAAGGTTAGTTTATGAGCTCTAGTCTGCCATATGTCTGCCAAATACCCAACCATATTCAGTGTGGGAGGAGAGGCCACCAGGAACTTTTTAGTTGGAAGATTAACGGGTGTTCAGTATTCAGTGTCAACACCCAAATAACATTCTCCTTTTTGTGTGTGATAAAAGTAAATTACATTATTACTTTAGTAAACTTACATTCAAATTTCTAAGGTTCCCCCTACACACACCCAGCCCCACCCACGAGTTTACCATGAGTTAACCTGGATACCCTCCAGGCTATGTTTTTAACAAGAAATTGTAAACTCTTGGCACATAATGTGTGTCTTTATTTTTCTATCAATGAGCATACTACCTGGCCCTTAAGCAGCAATGTGTAAATGTTACGGAATGAAAAGGAAACATTTACACCCTGATCACAAAAGAATGAATTTCTTTTTATAACTATATAATTGCTTTCTCCACTGACAGTGTACAGTTCCAGAACAAAAATATGCCATGACATCCTGACATGGTGCTTGGGAATATGAAAAAAAAAAAAAAGATAGGTATCACATTTTCATGTACTATATTCAGCGATAGACTTCTCTCTAAAAGTATATCAGATAGTTACATGATTGTTAAAAAAAAAAAAGATGTTAGCAATTCAAAGATAAATATTGATTTTAAGGTTAATTTTAAAGCTGATAGGAATATTTAAGATCCATGCAAAACATTGTAAAAAATCCATGTAAACAAAACATTGGAAATGAGGGATTTAGAATATTTGCCAATTTTCCTAGTTAATTTGGTTATACTTTAAATATTATTCTTATCTTAAGTCAGTTCCATAGCAAAGCACCCAGATTCACAATAAATGCTCATTTATAGTATGAAGTCAAGGAAATGTTAGGATGCTGTATATCCGACAGGACTTTCAGAGCGTAAGAGATTTATGGAAGCATTTTAAGATGAATAAAGTAAGCGCAAACAGACTTAAGCAAAATACTCAGGAGTTCCACATCCCAATGTATGCCAACATTCTCTAACCCAAGTAGGGTTTTTGTTTCGTGTTATTTTGTTTGGCCACCCAAAACAAATTCAAAAGGAGAAATCAGCATTCCTGAAAAATATGAGGACACAATGATAAAAGGTAAGGCACAGTTAGTTTGCAAGCAATGGTAGTGGCTCATTAATAAGTAGCTTCCATTCTGTTAGGATAACTCCAGTGCGAAGTAGCATTCTAACCCCGGGGAGTCCTGCCGTGGGCATTAAGAAGAGGGAATGAAGATTTCTTCTCCAAATTAAGTTGTCAGGGAGCTCATTTACACTACACGGTGAGTGTATGTGGGAGAGCCGATGCAGATGATGATTTATGATGCTATAGACACTTAGGTGATTTTGGTGATAGAAATCCACAGCAAAATCCACTTAGGAAGATAAAACAGAGCTCCTATTATCTGTGGGAGGTAAAACCACTCAGCTTTTTGCCCTTACAAATTTCAAGTTACCCTACTGGGTTTAGGAGTGGAAAGAAAGCTCATTTACTTAGAATTCAGATTTTGGTGGAATGTTATACAAACTCACACACAGAACATTTTTTTTTTTAAGTTTATATTCACTGGATCTACTTTAAAGGCATTTTGAAAAGACTTTTCTTCTTTTTTGAAGGGATGGGTGAGGACTGGATCTGACCAATCCCATCATTGATAGCTGTGTAAGGTATAGACATTTAAAATATCTAAATGTGAATGAATTGTAGCTCTCCATCTGCAAAGGCAGTAAATACAACTTTTGGTGAAATCTATCCATAAAAATTAGGTTTTAAAAGGCTAGGCAAACACATAAACATACTTGATTAATAATGTACATGGCCATCATCAGCTAACGTCTTCATAGTGTTTTCATAAAAAAAAAATTCTGAACACCAAAATCCTAAAATGATAAAAACCAAAATGGAAATTGTATTTTGCCTTACTTCAGTATATTTGGTGTATATTTGCTCCTTAAATGCCAAGAAAATTAACTTTCAGAGTCTTATGAGAAATACATTCTCAGGCTTTGATCTTAACATGTTAATTATGTTTGTACTCTCCCATTTTAGTAGCAAAGTGTCTGCTTTAGAAACAGAGTCCCACTGACAAGTAAATTCCTACATAAGCAATGTAAAAGGGCAAATCCTCATTGTAGTTCTCTGGTTAATCTAGTTTTATATTTTTTACAAGTATTTGTACAGAGTGCACAGAGAAACCTTTAGAATGATTCAATGTAACCTGCTTCTATGAGTTCCGTCATTTATTTACACCACCTTAAATATAATGTCACAGCCTTTCATTCGTGTGCATTAGATTATTATATACTTCTTATGCTGTAGAAATATAAACATTAACTATTCACAGCAACATTTTCTTATTGCAATATTTATTTCCTTATAAAAGATTGCAAAACCATGGGGACATAAATTGACAGCACATTCTTTGCTCCTTTTGCTATATACGAGGCATGCTGGAGCAACCGATGCTTTTGTTTTGCTTGTATAAAATGATTCAACAAATTCTCCTCTCACCTGTTTCCAGATTCCAGGAGACCGTGGTCAACCTATGTATTTTACTTTATTCACTGATAAAAATCAGGTGTCTATGTTCATGTACTTACAGGCAAATGATCTATATGTTAACAGTTACTATGTATGGTACTTGGTATCAATGTCCTTAAGATATCAAGGAAGTATTACAACTAAAATTAAGGATTCAGCAAAGGTTTTGGTTTGCTTTTATGTCTTTCCTAACTCTTCTGATGCTTGATATCACAGGGTTTTGCTAAAAAACATTTTTATCCAAACAAGTAAATATGTAATCTTTACAGGATTCCATGAGTGTTCACACCAAAATCTGACAGACTTTGCCTTCCTCTAAGCAGTCATAGTAATCACAAACTTTAAAAATGTAAATAATTTCATTATACATGAGTTCATTGATCAAAAATATTAGACTGCAAAAAGGGCTCAGGAACAGATAGTAAACAGTTTCTCAGGACCTAGGGTTGAAGCAGGGTTGTGTTTCAAATTAGAATATATTTTAAGTTAAAAAATAGTGTTGTTTTAAAGGCATTTACAGTTTAGTAGGATTAACATTTATTGACTAAACCAACTCATTATTATAATGCCAAAATATTGATAACTCAGTTTTTCCTTGTGTTATAAATATTACAGTGTATATTTTTATAACATGTTGGTATCACATCCTGGAACGGAAAGGGAGGCGCACAGGAGTCAAAGAACATAATTAAGAATGGAGTTACTAGGAAAATGCAGGGATTTCAACATGTTCATATTACCATCATTCTGAAAAATCAAATTAAACTTCCAAAGTGCTACAGTTTTAATAAGCTAGTGGGGATTATGGAATTTTAGCATCACATAAAATATCCTCTTGTCAGATGTTCATTTTAAATACTTTTAACAAACTGCATGTGGAAACATCCGACTTTCCAGAAACACCCTTCCTGCCACATAATGCCTCTTGTAATCAACGGTGTCTTGCACATCTGTGTGACCTCACAATACCTGTAGCCTTGTGAGTTGGGCAGGACATGTGGGGGCTCCTGCCCTTGCTCCACAGATGGGAAAGCTGAAGCTCAGAGGTAGGGATGCTCAAATCAGACTGCACATATTCCGGATGTCACTTTCGTTCCCCAGTTAAAAGAAAATATATTTCAAATTTTGATCTGACCTACATATTTTTGTAGACCACACACAGGAGCGTCATCTCCCTCCAAGATCCTTAGCCAGACAGAACTCGGGCGGCAAAACAACTTCAGAAAACCTAGTCATGGCTTCTCCCTAATGTAGTTTTTGGCATCCAGATCCAGACAGAAATAAATAAATAAATAATAACTGGCAGGAGTGGGATTAAACAGGATGAAGCTTTTTTCCTCATACAAAATGAACTCCTGAAATATGCTTATTTTTAGACTCATCAATTTAATAACTTATTTATTAGACAGCATAACCAAATAACAACCTGTATGGAGTAAAGCTGTAAATACAAACAAATATGTGCATTACATATTAGGAAGCAATAAAAATAACACGTACGCATGTGTTTTTCTATCTCTGAAGGACGATATTGTCCCCTAATGAAATTCGCTGCTTGTCTGGAATTGAACGGTAGGTTTAAAAAATTAGGGACAGAGGACGAATTCACTAAGGGCAGTAAAACACAGAAGAAAAATATCTGCTAGCATCCTACTGCTTGCATCAACAGCATTAATAAACAATGCTCATACGTAGAAGGTTGTCTCCTCATCACAGAGGCAAAATACCCAAGTGTTTTTTGGTTGATGTTTCTTGATTTTTCTTTTCCTAACAAAATAAAATAGCATTTTAGTTCAAATTAAATTCTGTACCTTATTATGCTGTCCACCTAAGGCCAGTAAAACTTAGACTCTTCATCAAACTGTCTATTTTTTGCACTTCTATCATCCTCATGGAGTTTCTTATTTGAAAATGGAACCCAATGCTTCCCCATGTTCACATGGATCTTAGAAAAAATTGATGCTATATTAAAATGTCAGTTTCTTTTACATCCATGTTCACTGATTTAAATATTGGATTGGGACTTGACCACATCAATGATTATATGTGATGAAAGCAGATTGCCTATCCACAAAGCCTTTTTAATGCTATCTTTTTCACGTTATCTCCCCCCAAAATCTTCTCGTGTGAAAAATACATATATATAAACTGAAATGTACTTAAGTGTGCAATTTCCATCTAGACCCATAGCTAGATCTGCATATGAGAGTGTGCATTTGAGTGTGTGTTTTCAAGAGGCATGGTGTGGAACTCCTTTCCCCGAGTCCTCGGTCCTTGGTCTTTACTTCCACACCTTGTAGGAGTTGGGAAACGATGCGAAGGGAGAACAAGCCAGACATCAAACCCATTTATTCTGAATCTTAAATTATGACTTTTTATCATCAATATTTTGGTTACATTGTGACACAAAGGACAAATTAACATCCGCTGTGAGGTCTCTTCTTCAATTGCTTTGGGATTTAGTAACATTTCCTTGGCATATGCATCCTGCACCCATCGACTCCCAGCTGTATTGTAATACTATTGTTGTACAAGGGGTCAAAGAAGAAGGATTTGCAAAACTGCTCCCAGGGTGCCTCTGCCAATACCTGTAACCTCTGTGATTTGCAGGTGGCTTCTCACCAGGGGTCCGCAGGGAGTGTCAACACGCCTCTTCCCTTGGCAGATCAGAGGAGGATCCTGAGGGAGACTGGCTGGTCCTGTTGGCTTTGAAGCACCTGATCCTGGTGTGCTGGCGCAGAGGTGGGTGCAAATAGATGGAGACAGGCTGCTGGCAAGACCCAGGTACACTGGACCAAGAAAGCGTGTGTATAGGAGACTTGGTCATTACAGCATCCGTCCTCATCAGACGTGATTCAGGCCACCCAGGAACATCAAGTTCTTAAAGTATTCCAGAGCATTAAAAAAAAAAAAAAAAAAAAATTCCAGCTTGTTGGTTCTAAAGGTGCATCTGAGAGAATATCTTGGAAAGAAGAAGAATTGTCCATCTGTTATTTGTACTTTGATATACAGGTACCTTCTGTTTGGTTTGGTCTCAACCAAAACAAAATACATAGGTATATTTTGTGTTGTTTTGTTTGGTCTCATTCAAGAATTCAACATACATTTGTCTCCCCATCCCAGCACAAAAAAATAAATAAATAAATAAAATAGAAGTAGGGGCAAGGAGGGAGAGCTGAATGTGGAAAGAAAAGTAAAGCTTTTCCAGGAAACGAAACAAAACAAAACAAAACAAAAAAACCACACACACACACAGACAAACAATACAAAGCAAAAGTCGAGGTCCAATCGTGCAAAATTTGCTTCTCCGGATAAAGCACTTCTTGACAGATTCACAATGTCCCCTTCCCCCTCCCGAGGCCTCCCGTCCACCCTGGGGGAAAATACAGAATGAAAGTGAAGCCATTCTTTTTCTTAAGGCTGAACAGACACACAAAGAACACATTTCAAGGACTATCCGGCGGGTGGTGATTTGCAGGGCTCCTGCTCTGAGCCCTGCCTGCGACCTGCCATCCATCCTGGGGTCAGCGGCACTCCTCGTGTGGGGGCAACAATACAACGGACAAACAAAAGAAGAAAAGTCAATGGTCCCCACAATAAGATCCAATATTGACTTTACAATCACAGGAACAAACTGCTCAAATCGATAATTTCCTTTCTCCTTCAGACCTTGTCGTCTAAAACTAATTAGAAGCCAGGTTCCCGAGGAATGGTCAATATTCAAAGAAAATACTGGAGATTTAGAAGGAAATCATTCTTCTACCTCAACCATCTGACGGAGGTGGGAAATAAGTGGTCCTATTCTGGCAAGTTCAGGGAGTTGAGGAAGGGCAGATTCCTGGGTCCAGATCACAACTTGTCCCACCGTCTGGGGGCTCTGTGTTTATAGAGGAAAAACCAAAAAGCCCGAGAACGTGGAGTACTTCCAGCCTCCCATGAGGTTCCCCCTCTCCAGTTTGAGATGCACTTTATCTTCCCTTTCCATCAGCAGCAGGACCCCGTTGCTGGCAGCTTCTCTGGTAACGTCCTGGTCTCCTGCAAAGGCTGAGATCACCGGGTAGCCGTTCTGCATTAAACTGACCTGCGGTGCAGAGGGTAAAGCTCAGCAGACCATGCAGGACTCCACGGGCACACACTCGTTCTGTGCCCCCCCCACGCCCCTCTGCCCTTTCCATGGAGCCACCCCAAGGGCCTGGCCCAGAAGATGCGACAGCTTCTGTGCTGGAGACCCCATGGTCAGCCCGCTCCCTGGTCGGTCCAGATGCACAGAGGGTATGACAGGACCTGCAGCCATGGGGCGGCAGTAGTCCGAAGCTGAAAGGGTCCACGCAGCCTCAGAGCTACCCACCTGGATGGTTTGTCTATTGTACACTTTGACCACGTGGAAGCTGAAGCTATAAATCCCTTTTCTCGGTGCTACAAATATACTGGAGGCAAGATCGAAATGGTTGCCAATATTTACTAGTACCTGAAAAAGAAGAGGGAATACAGCACAAACATAGCAAGCCCCTCCCTCAGCATCTGTTTTACTCAGACTGGCAAAATCACCAACACGGGTGCCTCCAAGGGGCCGCACAGCAGCACCGGACACCCTAGGCAGTGGGCCAAACCTGCCCCCCCATGCAGGGGGTTGTGGGGGTGGCTGGCGGTAAAATACCCTACACCCAGAGGGATTGGAGGAGAATTCGAATGGATTGTAATTAATAAAGGTGTTGAAAAGTGTATCTTATGTGTGCATTGAAAAAGTGGGTGCAAATTTTCCACACTGGGACAAGGCAGAAAGAAAGGAATAGAAGACAATAAGGTGGTCGGTAAACAAATGGAATTGAGTCTGTGCAGAGGTTTGTGGGATTCCGGGGCTTTCCACGTGAAGTTTACTTTCACAAATAGAGTGCCACGCCAGGCTGAATGGAGAGAACTAGACCAGGGCTAGGAGGCCAATTCAGGGAAATCACTTACATCAGCTCAAGCTTGGCACTTGACTTCATGTGCTCCAGGAGAGAATGGACTTCGAGGGGTTCTTGTCGCCTGTGACCCCAGCCCCTGGGACCCTCCCTGGCAGCACACAGTAGGTGCTCAATCGCAGGTGCCGAGTGGAAGACCCGGGTAGATGAACACTCGCTGCACCTGTTTCCTTCACTTTCCTCTGAGTAATGTGTTTGTTCCCTTGGCTGAGCTCTGATGTCATGCAAATAAGCTTGAATAAATGAAGGGAGTGGAGACAGCAGTTGGATACCCTGAGCTCAAACTACAGGAGCGTGCAAAGACTAATGACAAAATTAGCCGGAGGATGTGAGGTCACATGATCCTGCAGATGATTTTTCTCAAATGCAAGGGGGATGAGAGTGTTACAGTGTCACAGGCAGAATTTGCAGAGTGGAGGATCCCTCATGATGACCCAATTCCCTGTCAGGTGTTTAGGGCAGAATTTGGCCACCTGTCTGGATTCCGTCCCCACTTCTACTCACACACAAATGCACAACTCGATTACAATAATAAAATGGCCTGCTTGGTGTTCTGGGCTTTTAAAGCAAACAGCCAGCAACAACAGAACCCTAGGTTAAGAATCCTGTCGTCTGCTCAGAAAATAAATTTCAACCGAATACCTCTTGCTGTTACTCCTTACACACTCATTGTAGCCGAATGACACGCAATCCTCACAGCAATGTGCGATCTGCCCACGACAACCGCTGTCACCACTCGGGAAATAAGCCCGCACCAGCTTCTTCAAGGAGCTCAGGGCACCACTTCATTCCCTCTCGCCTGCAGGGCTCACACAGACACTCCGGGCTCTATTGTTCAAGACCGTGATCTGCACAATGCCTGCTCGCCATCTCTTCCAGCCTAGGCTCTCAGTCTGCCTTACGAGGCTTTAAAAAAGAATAAAGCATTCTCCCTCCTAGCCCTCGGAGCTGTTTCTTCCAACTCAACTACCTCAACTCTTTCCCATCGGTTTTAAATCCAGGAAACTGGTAAATTTAGGGCCCTACTGTTGATGAAAGAACACCCAAGGAGCCCAGAAAGGCGGGTTTCACTTACTTCCTAAGTGGGGAACCAGAAGAACAGCATTTTACCCGCCCTGCCATAGTTGGCTCATCTATAAAATTAGAATCTTACTACAACTTATCTTGCCCTACATCACAGAGTTCTCTTGACACCCAAGTGAAATGATGGGAGGTGACTAATGATAACACGTGAAGAAGAACGTATTAATAGAGTAAATAGAGAGCACATACCCATTTTATTGTTCTCTGATTTATCTGGCCATAATTAAAATAAATAGTTTTAGTTTTTAAAGAAAACTGTTTAAAAACAGATGAAGAAGAGATTCCCCCAAAACCTCAAAATTTCAAGTAGATAATCCTTAGCAAGTATTAAAATAAATTAATCCTCTGGCCTAAAGATAGACAATGGTGTGTGTAGGTTTACCATCACTGAGGTGTGAGGATTGGTTAACAGAAAGGAAGTCAATTAAGTGTAGCCAGAGAGCCCAGTACTCTGTTTTAGCAGGAAGCATGTTGGCAAAAGGAAGGGACTGAGCAGGTAAAGTTTGGGAACCACTATAATTTTTTAAACTTGTTCCTGAAAAACAACAGACACCAAGACAGGAGGGCACAAGAGGAAGGTCACAACCTCCAATCCTGAGCCCAAAAACCCAGAGAAGGGATTGCCAAGGTCTGATCATTTACTGACCCTTCTGCTTTGAACCAAGTGAGAGAAGTTAGGTGGCCTAGGTTAAGTCATCGATCCTTATATTTTAATCTATATAAGCACACTATATGTAATATTTGTGTGTTGTATATATTTGTACATTACAGCATATATGTTGTATTTACTATCTATTCCATCTATGTAGTAGCACTCTATTTTGTTTTGAATTTATATAACCATCCCTGCTATTAACCCCTACACTCTTCCCGACGTTTTTCTTGAAGATAAGCATCCTCTCCCCAGTCCATTCCAAAATAAGCAGTAGGCACTGATTTTCTGATCCTTGGCTGAGACCTTTGGAGAACCCCCTTTTGGGGTGTGTTCTCAATGCACTCAGTCCCCAAGTTGGCCACCTGGATGACTGAAGCCCATTTACCACTAACAACAGCCCCCATCCCAGCGAAAAGTAAGCTGTGCAGGTTCCTTTCGGGGAATGCGTTTCAGATTCCTTAGTTTTAAAGGACTGTCGGTCATCCGAGCTGCTAGTGATAAAAAGCTACAATGTGAAAAAAGGGAAATGGTAAGGAGAGCTTACTCGGAAAGGGAGAAAGGAGAAAGGCAGGGCAGATCAGAGAGGCGGGGAGAGCCTGGAGTCCCCAGCCCGCGCGCCCAGGCCCCCGCCCTCTCTACCCCGGGCGGGAGGCGAGGTGGCAGGCGGGCCGGCTGACCTGGTCGAAGTAGATGGTCATGGTGCGATTGCTCATCTCGGACGGCTCGTGGTTGGTGCTCCGCGTGGCGGAGAAGGCCACCTTGGCGCTGCCGGAGCGCACGGAGATGCCCAGGGAGGAGGTTACCGCGCCGTCCGCCGACGGGCTCGAGTCGCACACCACCAGGCACTTGCCCTCCAGCACAATGGGCTCCGTGTCGTTCTGCGCCCGCACCGGGCAGCCAGCCGGCAGCAGCACTAGCAGCAGGGCCAGCGCCGCCCCCAGACAGGAGCCGCCGCCAGCCGGCTCGCGCAGCGCCCCCCGGCGCCCGGGCATGGTCAGCGGCGGCCCGCGGGGGCCCCGGCCGGGCGCCGGCATCCGCGTTGGCGGGGGGGCGGGCGGCGCGCGGGGGCGACGGCGGACAGGGGCCGGAGCAGCGCCGGAGGGCGCGCAGGGCTGCGTGGGGCCTGGGGAAGCCTCCTTTGGCCTCGGTCCCCTGCTCTGATGGTCAAGGCCAGGGTCGTCCTCAGAAGAAAGGCGCCAGCGGACCTGTCAGGGCAAAGAAGCCGAACCCTTAGACTGGGAGGTGAAGCTGTGGGGGGAGGGGGGCACGGGTAGCAGATGCCTGCAGCGCAAGGGCCCCTCTCCCTGGAGTCCACCCTCTTAGTCCCGCACACAGCCACCCCTTCCCGGATTGACACAACAGGTCCGAGGAACGCCCTGGCGCACTGGGCAGGGCATCCCTGAGGACTCCTGGGTGGCGCGCGCCAGGGGTGCGATCAGGTAAGGGGCCCGAGGTTCTGCAGGGCCTCGGCCCTAAGACACGGTCGGTGACCTCAGAGACGCCACCCCACCCTGGCCCATTCTGCAAAGGCGGAGAGGGGCTAAGATGCAGGGAGAGAGAAACTACTTAAGGTTTATCGCCTTCATTTTAGTGGCATTTTCTTGAAAGCCACACCAAGAAACCTTTTTCGGTTCTCTGCTTTCCCTTTCATCCTCTATTTTTCCATCCTGGATATTAATTATTAATTATTATTATTATTATTATTATTATTTTAAGCAGCCCACGTAGGTAAGATCGTATCCATTTTCCGCATAAAAACAAATCCCAAGGAAGCTCCTTAGGGTGACCAAGATTAGGAGAAAAAAATAAAAAAAGAAGAGAGACTCTAAAACCAAACACCCACTTCCAACGTCCCCGGCAGCCCTCAGCGAGCTCTTCGGAGAAGCCCCTGCGATCGCTCTCTCTGGCGCGGGACCAGAGGATTGCACCGATGAGCGTCCCAAGCTTGGCTTATTGTGCAGCTTTTGTTCCTAGACTCCGGGCCCTTTCTCTCCGGCCTGGGAGGCAGCCCTGTAGCTTTTTGCTAACTTGAGCGCGCGTTCGCACTTTTCCCCGGCCCTCTCTTCTCCCACCAAACTAGACAGGCCATTTCAGTACCCAGTCGGAGAAACGAAAAGCGGAGAAGCCGCTCCCCTCACCGCCCACAGCCTCCGTACAACTCCTCCAACAGTCTACCTAACAAGAGAGAAGTTGTTTCTCCAGGAGTAGCCTCTCCGCAGCCCCAGTACAAAATGATTTCGATATTCTCTCTCTTTCGCCCTCTCCAGAACGCAGACTCTCGAAGTTCCTCATTAAAACACATGCATGAATGCAATTAACGTGCGGATCGCGGAGGACAGGCTTGGGTTTTGGTTACCTGGAACATCCATGATGAGCGAGCAGCGCTGTCCGCGAAGTTGTTCTGCTTAAAGAAGATGAGGGGAGCTGGCGGGAGGAGACTCGGAGCGCAGCCCTTCTCCCAGCGCCTGGCCAATAAACCGCGCCGCCCCGCCCTGCCCCTTTCCCGCGACGGCCCGCGCCCGCTCCGGGTACGCCCCACGCCGCGCACCCTGGTGTCTCGCGCCGCGCCCAGAACCCGCACGCCGGGTACCCCTCACCGCGCCGCGCCGCGCCTAGCCTCGGATCCGCATGCCCCGCGCCCAGCATCGCAGCGCGCGTGGCCCAGCGCCGGCACTCCCAGAGTCCCGCAGCGCGCATCTCCGCCGACCCTCGCGCCCTGCACCGCGCAGCGCCCGGAACCCGCACACCCCGCGCCCTGCGCAGCGCCCCGAGCTTCGCACGGGTTCTGTTCCAGGTACCGCACCGGTTCTGCACCGCACCCCGGCCCACAGTCTAGGAGGGCCTTCGCGCGCAGCGCGCGCAGCGGGGCTGTCTCTGCCGGGCCCCTCAATCCCGGTCTCTTCTCTAGTCTCCAGACGGCACAGCCATCGCGATCGCCCGGAGGACTCCGCGCACTGCCCCCTCCCGGGCTCGGCACCCGCTCTCCGCACCCCCGCCGCACCCTGCACGTCCCAGGTCCGGCTCTCACCCAAACACCCAGAGCGAATTCCTCCCAGACGCCTCGCTTTTAATAATTAGGCACCCTCAAAGCACCGGTCGCGCCTCTTCTTTTCGATTCTTTCTTTTCTTTTCCAAATTCCCTCCAAGTCTTAATCCTTAATAGCGTGACTGCTTTCATAATTAAGGGGTAAAGCGGTTTTCTTTAAAAATAAAAATAAAAGGAATGGACTGGAGAGAAAAAGCTTGGGATTTTAATGGCTTAAATGCTGTGGTTCCGGAATCTCCAGTTTGGGAAATGTCAGATTTTGGCCGGGATTAAAGAGGCGCCTCCGCCTGGGTTTATGTTTCTGCGCCTCTGAACCTCGGGGCTCCTGGAGAGCATTGGCACACACGCTTATTTATTAAAATGCCTACTCTGAGCTCTAACGACCTGGGAAGACGCGCCGGTTTCCCAGCTGCGCCCAGAGCGCGGGCGAGAAGCGCAAGCACGGATGTGGGGCGCCACCTACGGGCGCTGGGGCCTCCCTGCCGCAGGCTGAGGGCGAGCAAGCTCCGCGGGAGTGAACGGAGTCCAAGGGACAAGGATGAGGTTTTGCTGATGGTCCTCTCTGACCCAACAGAGCAGTCCTGTCCTCTGCAAAAATATAACAACAATCAACGATCTTGCCGGTATCCTTCAATACCCTCGCTCTGACCAAACGTAGCGGCGCTCTTGCTTTTACAGATCTTCGCTGCTCTTAACAAGCGACTCTGCCAGGATGATGGATGCTGCAGTTTATCATTGGTTACGTCCGCAAAACGTTTGCACAGACCACTGAGCTGTATAGTCTGTACCTCCCTGAAACAATACTTAAATGTACACTCTTACGACCTGACTTTTAAAAGAAATTGTTAAAAAAAAAAATACGTAGCCCTTTTTTGACTTGCATAAGGTGCCTTTGCCGACAGGTTGATCAAAAATAAACTGTAAGTCGGCCAATGCTGTTCATAAGAACAGAGCAAAAGTATTTCTTATTCCTCCAGACTTCACACATGACCCTCTTTTGTTTGAAGGTTTCAGCCAGTGTTCTGGTTCCACTCTATAACCTGGGTCTTTTCGGGTAGGGGGTTTTCAAAGCTTTATTTCCCAGAGGCTCTCACGTGGCTTTTCTCCCTTCTTAGAATTGACAAGGCCTCCTATCTGAGCAATGAGATTAAATTCATTTCCAATCAGTTTAAACGAAATGGATGTGTGGGAAGACGGGGCAAAGTAAAACAGAATTGCATATGATTACATGAGACAAAATATTTAGTATGGTTGTAAAAATGTGATGAAAAGAAATTCTGCGCCAAATGTTTTCTAACTTAACATGCAAAATAGTAAAAATATAAAACATCCCCCAAGCCTATTATCCTCCTAAGGATATTAGATGAAAATTAAGTGCTTAATTTCAACCTTTTTATAACTAGTGAGTCAGATGTACAGGACTTGCTAGGAAACTTTTTCAAAGCAATCATATTTTGCTGCCTTTTTTTTTTTTTAGTTTAACAGTGGAAATTTTTAATTCTTACTTTCAGTTATTCCTTTAAGTACTGCATCGATTTGACAATTTCTTACTGTCAAAATAAACACAACTCTGCCATCCCGTCTATAGAGAGGACTGATTTGTGCACAAGAATAAATGGCAAAGGACACTAAGTCTATGAAGAAATGTGAGACACAGACTGATAATTAGACCAATTTGGGGATGCTAATTAAGTAGCAATACCTCTCACACATCTATAAATCTTTAAATAACAACTCCATTAAGCAACTGTCTTAAATGTTGTGCCATAAGCATTTCTTTTGACTAGTGCAAATGCAAACACGCATGGACCAAATTATTATCATCACCTTTGGGGGGAATAAAACCAAAGCTCTTTTCCATGTGGCAACAGAGCTATTTAAATTCTATAAATCAAGAAACCTTTAATATGTAGTGATCTAAATCATGGACTTAGAGCAGGAAGCATTCTTATATAATGGGGAAGAAAAGAGGTTAGGCTTAAATTTAGGCTTGAGGCTCTTTTTTTAAGAGAAAGTCATTGTGAAAAGCACCAGATTGACAGAGAAATGGAACATTATTTATTCACTGATTGATTGTTCTATCTATAAGGAGACATTTAGGTTGTCTCCTTACAGGTTGTGATGGAATTGTAGCCCATAAACATGCTTAGAAAGATTTCAGAATATAACCTAGATGTAAAGTGAAAATGTCTTCTGATTATTGCAGGAATTGCTTCTGTTCCATTTCCATGTTCCTAGAATTTGCTGCCATTACTACTAGAACAGTGGTAGAGTCTTTTTTCTTTAAGTGTAGGGACATCCCCATCCACAATAACAATGCCAACAAGGTCATTTACTGAGCATCAGTTATGTCTCAAAAATTGCGCCTTGTCCCTTATCGATGATTTAGAATACAGTTTAACACCCAGATCACCCTGTGTTAGACAGATGGCCACATAGAGCTTAAGAGAAAAGTATTCGAATGTTTTTTTGTTTTTTGTTTTTAAAAAGAGTTGGGGGAGGGTGCTAGGACAATTCAAGTTCCCTTCCTTTCATTTGTCCTAAATATTTATCTCTAATAGAACTTAAAATTGATTTCTTTGGATAAAAACTCATCACTGAAATACATCTTTGGCATGCATTATAGTCTTTTCTTGCTTCTTTAAACTAACACCAATATTTATGATTGTATTCTAAGGATGTGAAAAATAGGATCTGCTATGTATTTCATACTCTTGAATGTCAATGCTGTGTACATTCCTTTAAAAAATAAACATGTAAGCATTAAGAAGCAAAAATAGTTTTCTTTTTATTTTAACTTTAAGAATAATTGGCAAATATAATTGTATATATTTAAAGTGTACTTGGTGCTGATTGGATATACATATACATTATAGAATAATTACCAAGGACAAGATAATTAACACATTCATCACCTCACTCAGTTAAGAGAGTTCTTTCCTTTTTATTTATGTGATGACAATGCTTAGTATCTACTTGCAGCAACTTTCAAGTATACAAACCATATCATTAACTAGTCATCATGCTGTACATTAGATCCTCAGAACTTATTCTTCTTACAGAAATTGGATACCCTTTGACCTGCATCACTCCGTTTCCCCCTCCCCTCAGCCCCTGCCAGCAACCATCCTATTTTCTATTTCTAGATTCCACATACAAGTGATACCATGCACTGCTCTTTTTCTGTGTGACTTATGTCACTTAGCGTAATGCCTTCTGGATTCATCCATTTTTGTCACAAATGACAGGATTTCCTCCCTTTTTGGCTGGGTACTAGTCCATTATGTATATATACCACACTTTGTTTATCTATTTATTCATTGACAGACACATAGGTTGTTTCCATGTCTTGGCTATAGAGAATAACACTGCAATGAACATGAGAATGTATCTCTTGGAGATACTGATTTCATTTCCTTCAGATGGATTTATACCCAAGAATGGGTCTGCTGCATCATAGGTCATTCTATGTCTACGTTACTGAAAAGACAAATTTCTAAAAAGTTTCGTAAATATATTTCCAATGGGGTATAATGTTATTTTAGCCAGTTGTCAAGATGTGGAAAATAAATAATAATTCTAAATATTGCATTCTTTTAAGTTATATGTGCTAAATTGTTTAAATATCCAAGTTTGTTTTTATCAGTGTAGCTATAAACAGTATTGAAATATGTATTAACTCCAACATGTATAACAGCAATGAAAAAGTATAAATACTCCATGTTATGTGGGCACTTTGATAAATTAGCAACATAAAAAAAAGTCTTTAAAAATTGAAACCAGTTCTCATTCAGTTCAAGAATTGTCAAAGGAGCAACTGGTTTGTAATTGTTAACTGAAATTAGTAAATAATTATAATAATCCAGTCAAATTAGCTAAGAATTCTTTGACAGTTAAAAATTCCAGATTAGCTGAATTCAAGTCAATTAAGACCGTGCATTATGCAGTCATAGTAAACTAAACCAATTACCTCTGCCATTCAAAGAACATGCTTAACTGTTTTCAAAAACCATATAGCAACTATTTTTTCTGATATACATTTCAACATTCAATAAATATTCTTTAAAAATATGATTTTTAATTTTGTTTTTATTAACAGACTGATAAAATATAGAGTAACCTCTGACCCCACATACTATTTCTACAACATTACAAAATGAACATATTACATTATAAGGTAATCCTTTTTTCACTTTACAATGCCTTTTAAACTTAAAAAAATAAGTCTAGACATTTATTTGGGGGTAAATATTAGAGTGTATGAGACTTTATGAGGCAAAAGTATTGAAAACATACAAAATGATCTAGTCTCTTGTCACTCCAATGTCACGTGCTACTTGATTCTTAATAAGGCATAGCTTAAAATCAGTATGTAAGGCAAATTAGCAACTTGATGGACTTCTAATATTTGAAATAAGGCATATCAGCAGAGACAGAAACTAATGGTTAGAAATCAATCTTTTTTCAGCTATGTCTCATTGTCTTACACAATCCTAAGATTTAATTTTTTCTATTTTATGATAGGAAATGTCGCTATTGCTTTACCAAATTGGGTCAAGTGCCTCATGTTAGTCATTTTAATCCTATCAAAACAAAATTCTTTATAAACAAGGACGCCAATTGTCAACTCTTATTTCTCAATACAAGAAAGTATTACTAGAGGATACATCCTTTGGCAAACCCTTGCTAAAACAAACAAAAAAATATCGAGTGGCCCACGAGGTATAAAGAATCCTTAATATACACCTAAAGCACTTCCTAAAGTTTAATGTGAGCACTCTTTCTTGTAGTGTAATTATAGAACTTTTTTTTGGGAATGAGCTGCATGGCTCTTTATATTCAGAATATTTTGAGTACATGCAAAAAACATGAATCATATATTTTTACTAGAAACCAATTTCAAAATAAGAACATGAATGATTTAAGAAAAAACAAAACTTTGCTCTTGTACTTTCAGAAATAGTCTATGAGGTTATGGGTCAATGTGTATTTTTCTCTCACATGTTCCCCTACAAGAATAAATTATAAAGGCATGTTGTATTTGTAGGTGTTCGATAATGTTTTAAGTCCAAAAGTATTGTAAACACTTTTAAGAATATGAGGCATGTAACCATTTTAGCTTTTTTTTTTTTAAAGATTTTTATTTATTTGACAGAGGGAGACACAGCGAGAGGGGGAGTGGGAGAGGGAGAGGGAGAAGCAGGCTTCCCCCTGAGCAGGGAGCCCGCTGTGGATGCGGGGCTTGATTCCAGGACCCTGGGATCACAACCTGAGCTGAAGGCAGACGCTTAATGACTGAGCCACCCAGGCACCCCCCATTTTAGCTTTTCGAAATAGATTTTATTTTCAAATTTTCATTTAATGTAGAGCCTTTGTTCTTCTCAGAGGACATGCCTACATCCTCAAAAAGCAACAAGGCAGAAAATATGATGGAATTAAAAGAGTGAAGAGTTGGTAGTTTAGGGAAGAACTGTCTGGTAGAGTCTGTGTTTGAAGGTGTGAGACCTGAATATGAGACCAGTCTTTGCAGCTGGAGATTGAGAGTCAGCAGATATCTTTTTATTTGTTTTTTATTTTTTTGGTGCAAAAAGGTGGTTTTATTAAAGCATGAGGACAGGAACCCTGGGCAGAAAAAGCTGCTGCCCCAGGGTTGTAGGGATGGCTGATTTTATGTTATGGGGTTGGGGGAGGTAAGGAAAAGGGAGGTTTTCAAAAGGATTTTCTTTTTTTTTTTTTGGTTTCAAAAGGATTTTCATATGTTAAAGAGGACCTACAAGATATAAGTTAAGGTTGTTTTTCCCTCTAGCAAGGCATTAACATTAAGACAATTGGGAGCTTCCTGGAAGAATATCATACACCTCCCACCCAGGACTGGGGGTGGGGGGAGGTCGCTGGGTGTCAGCTTGTGCTTTGTCCTCAGCTAGCCTTCTGCTCCCTCATCATTTCCCCCCTGAACAATTCTGACCCTTAAATCTTTAAGGTTGTTGAAGGTGGAAGGTCTCATCTTCTGTAACGTCTTCCTGCTGAATAGGGGCATAGAGATGTCCCTACTTATGGCTCAATATTGGTCAGTTGGGGAACATACAGGGGAGTTATGAAAGGGGAGGCAGCTGAAGCCAACGTGGTCAACATACATGAACCTCCTTGAGTAGAAAGGATCATGTGTTAGTTGGAAGTTAGGGCAGTGAAAGAGTCTTGACACTAGGCACGGAGACACGAGAAATGACAACAAAATAAGGTTAATATTATAGTGAGAAAGAGAAATCTGAATAAAAGACCTTTGATAGTTGACCGTTGATAATTTTTCTCCAGTCCAGGAGTTTTTAAAGCAATCACTAAAGGAAAGAGATCATTTAAAGCACCAATTCAAGTATTCATGTCAGTTAGAAACCCAGAAATATTTTTGTGGTAATCTGGAATGTATACACAGCATTCTGTTTTTATGATAGAGCAAGTTCTACCTTGTGAAACAGTTAAAACACCTAATGCCATTCTATTTTGTAAAGCTGCTTCACACATTTGTATTACTTTAGCATTTAATAGAGAAATGCTACTTCGAGTGTCATTTAGGTCTTTGACCATGTACTTATTAAGAGCTTCCATGTGCCAAACAGCATCCTCCAGTCTCAAAGAGGGAACAAAGATGGATGCTAGGTGGTCATACCGATGAGACCCAGAGCATGTCCACCATTGTTTTAAATTTGGAAGGTTGGCTGGGTTGGTAACGGTTTTAAAAAAATATCGTGCATCCAGGCAAAACCCAGAGCACAGTGGCCTATCCAGCCCAGGGGAAGTCAGCAGATATTTTAATGAACTCCTTGTCACCCTCCCTACCCTGTCCAGCTAGGCTACCTGCCATCACCCTAGTGACCTGGGAATCAGACCATATTAATATTGTGTCACTGCAACACACTGGACTATGAAAGGGAGTATTTCAGTCCAAAATAAAATAAATATAACTCAACCATTGCCTAGATCTGAATATAGCCTCTTCTGTTCTGGTTTCAAAAACTATTGGGTAGGAGTAACTAATTATTTCATGATTGATATTAAATGTTGATCTTGAGACTACTCTTTGGAAATAGACCCATCCTAACGGAATACTAAGAAGACATTCATAGGATTGCTATGTTTTAACACTGAGCAACTTGAAGGCTCATGTTTCATAGAATCACGCCTTGACCAAGCTAAGAATAGCTGGTTATCTCTTAGGAGCCTTTCTTCTGATGTCACCCACTACAAAAACTATTTTATGCTGATCAGTTTTTTAGAAGAAATATGTTTATCCTCCGCACAGCAATCAGAGTGCAGGAACTCATATATTTAAGAAATGTTTCTCCACCTGAAAGTGAATGAGGTGCTACCTAGTTATTTGAGCAAGCACTGAGGCTCCAACAGATGGATTCTATTTCTGATCATGTACACGCAGTATCTGTGTCCCATGGTTGTCCACTGTTCGTCTCCTTCATTCACTCTCCCACACTATGGAGATGTATATTAATAATGGATTAAACTCACATCAGAAAGTGCTCTGGTGGTCATACAATACACATGGCGGCCAATACTGGGTCTGGTGGTGTGACTATACCACGGTTCTGTTCCATTATCGCCTGAGGAAGCCATTTTCTCAAGTTTGTCCCCTTGTATTCTATACACACTATTTCAGAAAGAAATCGCTGTGTGTTAAAATCTTACACAAAACTCTATTTTCTGCTTTTCTGAAAGCTCAATTTTGGCAGGACAACTTAAGGACAATTGAGGAAACAGGAGAAACAGCTCTCTAAATGCATTTTTAATTGAGATGAAGGCACAGTTTATCACCCAGTGTAAGATTGTTCTATCAGGAGTTACTACTCCATAAATGTCATGATGGGGTTTCAGTTCGTGTGCATATCACCAGGTAAATTCTTACCCAGGGTTGAAAGTTTTACAGTGTTTTTTTGGGAAATGTATAGTAGCCCTTTGTTTCCTGAGTCCAGACGTGTTTTGGTTCCTAGCAGCAAAGACAGAGGGGCAGTGAGATCAGTATTTGGATCAGCTAAGAACTGATAGACATAGAAACCCTATAGACATAAACAAAAGCAAGCATTCTCCTGGTTGTGTCATCAAAATATTTTCCTTTGTATGAAGCTTGGGCTTTATTTACTCATCGTCGGAGCACTTGTAAGTTAAAAATTAACTTTAAAATACGTAAAATGTAAAACAAAATTTATCCCTTGCCAGGTTGACTAGATTTATGTTTGATAAATCATCGGTCTGATTTCTCATGATAATCTATAAGGAAGTATATGGATTTCCTTTCAGAAGCCTCATCATTTCCAATAAGCATAAGCATTTGTTAAATTTCTAATATAGCTGAGGCACAGACTATATTGTATTATCATTTCTCCAGAGGAAACTCTAACCACGTAGGGAGGTAAGGAAGACACATTAATGAGTCCAAATGCAAAAATTCAGGAAAGTGCTGACTTCCTGTCAGTGCCGAGAAGCCAGAGGATAGAGAAATGTTTGAGAGCTGGCACTGTTGTATGGGGTCCTGGGGAAGGTGGGCTTTGAAAAAAGAGACAGGTACTTTCATTCGTAAAGGGATACTCATAGTAAATGACCTAGACTCTGAACCTTAAACAAGTATATATATATTTTTACTAGCTTTCAAAAACACTGAAACAAAAAAGTTTGTATCATGAAAAATAGTAGAACATGAATTGCCTTACTTGACAGAGAGGATTTTTGGCTTTGTTTTTTTTTTTTTTTTTTAATTTTTTCAAATCCTCTATATGCCTTTAGGAAGCTTTCAGTGAATATTAGGAATTAGATTAAGTTTTGGTTTAATTCATAAGGTTATTTAAGATGTTCTGCACAGAATGGTTTTGAAATGTTAGACTGATACTAATATATTCCCTAATTTGTTTCTATGTATTAAATAACTCCCTAAAAAGATACAGGGTTGTATTCATATCATCTTGTTCACATTTCTTTTATGGTGCTTATGGTGAGTCCTGCATTAGGATTACTTGTATTAAATATCTTGCCTACTCACAGACTGTTAATTTTCTGCAAAGAAGTACCATGACTTTTTTTGTCTTGCTATCAACACATCTAACACACCTTTTTACCTGTTGGGAGTTCTACTTATATTTGTATATTGATAAATGGATTCAGCTGCTCATTAAATAGCAATTTTAGGTAATTTTATCATATGTCTTCATGTGTACTTTTAGAAATTCCTAATGGGCAAAATGACTTAAATAAGTTAAAAAAAATAAAAAGTCTGACATTATTTATGAACTCATGCAGGAAAATTAGATTGAAGAGATAATGATTTTGTTAGTGGTGGTGTGGGGTTTTTTGTTTGGTTTGGTTTTAGTTTTGGTTTAAAGAGATTTCAGATTTGTGTAGCCTGGCCCAGGAGACATTCTTGTATTTGGGAAGATGGACACGCTCTACTACTGTGCCTGCATTTGTTACCACTTGTATTTCTGAGAGGTCTGAAATAGAATTGAGTATAAGACAGCAGAATGGGCAGACCGAAAACTTCACAAAGTCTTCAGAACTGGAAGATCTGTCCTTCACGTGCCCTTCAAGTGCACATCTCCACGAACCTCTATCCATCTTCACAGGACAGGACTGACGTTTGGGTCTCTATCCCCATATAGCGGTGTGGCATGGCTTTCATAGAAACAGGAAAAAAGAATTGATCAACTAAACCTCAGTGCAACAATACTGAGGTTTTTCAGACATGACATTCATAACAAGACATTATGTGAGGAACACTGTGTATATAAAGCATCTGTTAGTCATAGAGGTTGATATTAGTATAGCTCTTTACTTTGTCAAATAAATAAATTGTCTTAACCTTGACTCACCTTTGACAACATGAAAGTTCACCTGCCCCTTTTTGCCGGGGGAGGGGGGGCTTGTTATCGAGTCCCTGTGTTCTTATAACCTCTGAGTTCTCTTCGTCGATCATGTTCTTCCAGTGTTTTCTGAATTTCACTGCTTCTTAACATGTCTGTCAGAGAGAGGGATTTTTTTTTAATAGAAGAAAAAGATTTACATGGGATCATCATATAATAATCTAAATTTTTTATTTCTTTTCAAAATGTATAAAAAAATTCAGCACACTCCTTGCTTAAAAGCATGGTTTGAAAAAACTTTTCTATGATATGATGCTAACCATTTGGCAAAGAAAAACGAGAGGGAGCACTCATAAGTTGTTGGAGAGAGCCAGTGACACTATGTTCTCAGTTTTCATGAAAGATGCTGTGATGCTCACTGAAATTATGGGAAAAGAGTGCATGATGTGCAAATAGAAAGACAATTAATAATATGATTAAAAATAATATCTTTCGGGGCACCTGGGTGGCTCAGTCGGGTAAGTCTCTGCCTTCAGCTCAGGTCATGATCACAGAGTCCTGGGATCGAGCCCCACATCAGGATCCCTGCTTCTCCCTCCCCCTCTGCTGCTCCCCCTGCTTGTGCTCACTCGCTCTTTCTCTTACTCAAATGAATAGATGAGAAATCTTTTTTTTTTAATTTTATTTATTTGACAGAGAAAGACACACCGAGAGAGGGAACACAAGCAGGGGGAGAGGGAGACGGAGAGGGAGAAGCAGGCTTCCCAGGGAGCAGAGAGCCCATGCGGGGCTCGATCCCAAGACCCCGCATCACGACCCGAGCCGAAGGCAGATGCCCAACGACTGAGCCACCCAGGCGCCCCTAGATGAAAAATCTTTTTAAAAAATAAATAAATAAAAATGATATCTTTCCTAAATAAAAGAGGCTACTGTCCTTGAGCTAAAGCCTCATCTTTTAGCCTGGAAATAAGCAGACATTGAATAAAGCTGATAAATTTATGATTTGACATAAAATCACCTTATTTAAACTTTGGGAAAGAGTAGGGGAGAAAGGGAAAAAAACAAAAATTGTTTTAAGTCATTACTACGGGCACTAGGATGATGTAGACAAGAAGCTGGTATTCATTTTATGTAATCCTGTGTGCTGCGGTGTGTTGTAATTTACAGCCATGTGACTACATAACTTTGGACTTCATTTTTATTAAAAGACATGAAATATATTTTCTTAATGTATTATTTTCTGACATAAGTGAAAAGGGACAGTGAGGAGAACAGCTTGGGTTCTAGAGATTCTCTCTACAGGAGCAGAAATGGGGGACTCACCCAGGAGGACAGAGAGGGGAAGTGTATCCTGGTGCTCATTCTCTGTAATTGACCTTTTCATTTAGAAAAAACCAGCATGGATGTCAGGGCCAGTGTAGGGTCCCCCCACTTCCCTCAAGGGGTTCAAAATTGAAAGAAGCAAGTGACAGAAGAAGCTACCAACTTCCTTCTATAGGCATCAAGGGCAAATAAGAAAGCTAGCCCAAGAAAAATAATAAGGGATCAGAACAAACAAGCTGTTGTACATGGACGACCAATCTTCAATCCTGTGTGTGTGTTTTAGGGAAGGCTCAAGCAATAAAAATGTAATTTTAATAGATAAATGAAAAGAAAATATGTTTTAGCGATATAAAGCTCAGATAAATCTTTATGTTTGGATAATTTCAGTAACAACAGCTAAGTTACCACCTGGTGGATATAAGATCCAAGTGTGTGAAAACTTTCTAATCTAGGCCATGGGCTTTGAGTTACAGTGGAAACATGCAGGCAGAATAGGGTTGCCGCCTATAATTCAAGCCTAGAAAGCCAACCCAAAGTATGTAAATTGACCCCCCAAAATCACACTAATGATTCTGATTGATGTTATAAACTCTAATAAAAGGTCTGGACTGGGGGAAATTTGAAACATTTGGCTAAGACGAGATTTGAAGACAACTGTCAGATCCACTTTTCAGCTTTCTGCTTATCCCTCATTTACCATGCCTCAGTGCAAACTGATTATGTCACTGGGGAAGCGCCTATCTCTGTAATGAGGAAATATTATAGCATCCTTTGGTCCTCAGTCCTGCAGGGAAGGAATTAATAACTAATCACATAATCTCTTCTATAATTTATTCTTCATAATCCTTGGAGTATAACAGGACTAATAATGTAGAGGAAGTGAAAACCATGAGACTACTAATATTTGTTGTTTTCATTACACTCTTCTTATTTTGGTTTGACTGTGATGAAAGCCGTCATTTTGAAATCTATTACACCTGATTTACCTAGTGGATATCCAAAAGAAAGTGACAAGAATAATTTTAAAGTGCAAAATAAACTCTTTTGCGAGCCTTTTGGACTTCTGCCAAAAATGAAAGCAATAAAGAATATGAAAAAAAAAAAGAGTTTGAGGATAACGATTTCTAAAGTTCCTTTAACTGGGGACATTTTTCCTTTTCCTTCCAAGTTTCAAGTGATGGAATTGAGTGATGGAATTTAGAATTACTTCTTAGAAGTGGTTCATGTTAAAAAGTTGTTCCCATTAACTGAGTGTGTTAAAAGTAAAGATTGCCATTAAGAACTTTGGAGCTTAGATAATTCACCAACTAAGCAAAATTAAGTGCCCTCAAAGAAAAAATAATAGGGAATTCAGTGACAAAATGTGAACTATGATATCTGAATTTTCCTAAGCTGAAATACCAGGCAGAGCATGGAATAAAAGTTAAATTATAAAAGGGAAAAATTATGAGGATTCATCTCTCACCACTGCACCCCCTATTCCTCCTTAATTTTGATTCAAACAAGAAAAAATAAAGGGCAAAAGGGGCATTTACATCCATTAACCCTCTATTATTAAGTAGGAAAATGCTGTGTTTAAAATGAGGAGATACTTTTCTCTGAAGATGCCCCATTAGAGGCCACCATGGATGCCACACAACCACTTCCTGGTGTGTCCCAAACTTTTTATTGTGTTGTCGGTTCATGTGTGCAGTTGCAGGAAACTAGCTAGTTCTGGAGAAAAAAAAATAAACTCTATTATTAACGAATGTCAGGCACAAACATCATGAACATTTGTGTGTGTGTGTGTACAGATGTGGGTCATAACGGAGGAGGTATAAATATATTGTATGCATGTATAAATAGTGTAATATATAAATACAATATTTTACAAAATCTGGAACCACATTTTACATTTCTATTTAATTTATCATGGGCAGTTTTAAGAAGTCATTTAAGGAAATAAGCCTGCGAGTTATAAGTTACTACAGTTTGGGGGTTGTGGCTTATTGCAGGGTAGCCCAGGACCCACTGGCTGGGACACATGTGCTGCCCAGTTTGCTCTTTTCAACAAGTTAATAAGTGTGGAATTTTTAAAAAAGATTTACTTATTTATTTGAGAGAGATAGCACAAGCAGTGGGGAGGGGCAGAAGGAGAGAATCTCAAGCAGACTCCCCACTGAGCTTGGAGCCGATGTGGGGCTCGATTCAACAACCCTGAGATCATGATCTGAGCTGAAATCAAGAATTGGACACTTAACCTACTGAGCCACCCAGGCGCACCTACACGTGGAATTTTTATGCCAGTTGTAATGATGCAGACAAAAAGGGAAAAGAAAACATTTAGGGAGACTAACCTGTCTAGCAAATACCAGATCTGGCCTTACTACAATCAATTTTCCAGCTGTACCTCTGTGAATGTTCTACCACATGCGTGGGAGTTTCAATTCGTAATCATTACTATTCATTATCTTAGAAAGGAAGGAAGGAAGGAAGGAAGGAAGGAAGGAAGGAAGGAAGGAAGGAAGGAAGGAAAAGAAAGAAGAAAGAAAGAAAGAAAGAAAGAAAGAAAGAAAGAAAGAAAGAAAGAAAGAAAGAAAGAAAGAAAGAAAGAAAGAAAGAAAGAAAAAAAAAAAAAAAGAAAAAGAAAATTCCACATACCTGATTTAAAGACCCATTCGTTGGGTGTGGGGTGAGGAAGAGGTTGTAAGTCCCCAGCACTAAACCAGTCCTTGTCACCCTCCATTTCTGCTGGGACAGAGAAGACTATTACTATTACTATTACTATTATTATTACTATTACTATTAGTATTGAGACAGTTTGCTTGTAACACTGAAGGAAAATTTAGGCTTTCCTTTAGACTATAAAATAGTCTAAATATAAGAAAAAAATATAAGAAAAGTGAAAAACAAACCAACCAAAAGCAAATGACAGATAGACAAGATTCTGAGTGTCTGTGATGCCCACGAGCTAACGAAGCAGAGCCAGGATGAAGGACGTGGAACGAAAACAGGGTCAGAAAAGAATCTTTCCAGCAAAGCAATAGTTAAGGGTATGAGAGAAAAGAGCCAAATTATACACAGATGCCTGTTTTCAAACAGCACTCCTAGAAACTGAAAATGTTTTTGTCCGTCTTAGATTGACTTCTAAAGCTCTATTGAAGAAGGAAAATACACTATTTTCTATACCCCCACGTATCAGTGCTTTGAAATCTACTACAAGATTTTTCTCCTGCAGAATTTCTAAAGCAGCACTTGTCTTTGTTTAAAATATAAACATATAAAAATATGATAAACACAGTGCATGCCAATCTACTTTGCCCTAATTTTAATTTGATCCTTAAATGTAACACCTTTGATTTTTCTTATAAAATAAATTCAACTCAAATGAAAATGGCAAAACAAGTAAGAACAAGAGTCAGAATGTAGGAAGAAGAATAATCAAGCTGATTGGCTATTTAAGAGCTGAGAGAGGGAAAAAGGAATCGGTTGCCTGAAATATGTCAGTGAAAAGTACCTTGATGAGCAGAGTGACAAAGAAGTTGACATCCGGGACTTCCCTAAGCAATGCCGGATGCCTACACCTTGCAGAACCCGCATGGAGAAGATTTACACTAACAGTGTGCTTTCCGGTAGCAGCCTTGGGCCATGTGGTGTCAGCTTGACCTCTGGAGGGACAAGAGCCTAAGGTTAGTCACACAGGTGGTCAGTCATGTCCATGGGACCAACCCCCAATAAAATCTCTGGACACCATGGGGTAGGTGAGTGTTCCCAGTTGGCAGTCCTCCATGAGTATTGTCAGACATCCTCGCTAGGACACATAAACACCGGTGGACTCCACTGAGGGAGCACAACGGGAGTCTCCACACATGGTCTGTCCTGATTCTGCCCTATGCACTTTTTCCATCTGCTGATAGTAATAGGTATCCATGAACTGTAAATATGGATATAACAGCTTTACCAAGTTCTCTGAGTCCTTCTAGTGAATCATTGAACCTGAGGGTGACCTTGAGCCCTTTCCAAATTTACAAATGTCTTAAGGGGGAATGTGGGAAGATTCTGCCTTTTTTACTCCCGCAGTCCATCATATCACATTCCTACCCCTACACTGCCACCAGACAGCTGTCTGGAGGAGGACCAGAGGAGAGGCCTGCATTGGAGCAAAGAACAGATGTGAAAACCACAGGGCACTCCGGGATTGGAAGTTAGTTGATAGGTAAGCTTATAAATATTTTCTCATGTTTTTGTATATACCTACAAAGTTTGAAAACATCATCAGAAATTTTTAAAAAATATAAAGTGCAATCTGAAGCAATGTGTCACAGCCCAGCCCAGCCGTACTCCCTGATCTAGCAAAGGTGAGTGTCTTTGATGTGACTGCACTGGGTGCCCCCACAGCTATGCACAGTAGACATTTTGTCTAATCTGTAACACAATCTGCCACGGGACAATAACCAATGTTCCCGGCAGTTTGCAAGTTCACTTTTCACAGATTAGAAGGGTGATTTCCCTGCAACCTGATGGCCCTGCGTGAAATGAGCATTCAACAAGTTTGAGAAGCAGAGAGAGGCCTGCTCAGACCACAGACCCAGAGGGTGCCATTTTGGATTTGATAGTGCTCATGTGTTTACGGTTTTCTTTCATTTTAATATAAAATATAATTCCATTGAATATTCAAATAAGCAAATTCTTCATTGATAATCACAGCAGAGGATAACATGAAAGACAAGTGGATAAAATGTGCTGGTCAATGTAGGGTTGGGTGTGTGTTGGAAAAGTGATTTGTAAAAAGCACCTTTTATCACTGGCCACCAGCCTGGATTCAAAATGGCATCCAATGGGAGCAGATCCGTTTGACTTTTCCGAGGATAATGCAAAGCTAGGTGACACAGACACAGGTGACATTATTTTGTTTAGACTTTCAAAGGGCACTTCATATGGTATAGGAGATAAAAAGTCATTTTGAAATGCAGTCTCTTGGGGTTGCTGAAATCAAACAAAGTGCATTGAAAAGTGGTTAAAAGAAAGATACAAAGCACTTGATTTTGTGGCCGGTCAAAGGCATGCTCCTCGCTGACATTTGTTAATTTTTTATATACTCATTGATCAAATATCTATCACTTTGATCCTTTTCTCCATGGAGATAATAGTGTCAATTCTTCACTCTGAACCCAGGAAGGAGCTCATTGAACAGGAAACGGGCAGAGAAGGGTGCTTATTCTACCTGGCTCCCATTGTTCACGGTTCTATATGCTGCTTACTGGCAGGACCTCACAAAACTATTGCTCTCCAGAAGCAGAAGGGTTTTGGGCACACACATCCAGCTGCCCTTCTGCCTGCCCTTCCTGCTTTACAAAGGATAGGTGCTGGGCGGCTGGGTCCCCTCCTGCACTCAAATACAGACCTGCCTGGAGATCTACCACCCATGCAGATGGATGAGGGTCTCCATCTGGCCTATTGGTACATGAGCAATCCATCTGAATCCATGAAGAAAACTGGGCTGCCTTCATGCCTCTGAAGTCTAATATGTTACATACTTTTTCAGCCAAAGGAGAATGCCCAAAGTCTTAAAAAAAAAAATGTTACAATGACCTTGGGGATTATAGGAAAAATTTGGAATACACTTTGGTTTGGATTAAGTTTTCCTTAGGATAGGGGATGGCAGACTATGACCCAAGGACCAAAACACAGTCACCATGATCTATTTATGAGTTGTCCTCCGATTTCATCAAAGCAGCAAAGTTGAATGTTGTGACAGAGGCAATATGGTTCCAAGCCTAAAATATTTACTATCTAGTCCTTTATAGGAGGTTTGCTGATCCCTGTATGTAGAAATGTATGCATACATGAAGGTTGATATTGTGAGAGTTTAAAAAATAAAACACAAAGAGTGATTGCATATAATATTGTGAAATGTGTGTTATTGAGATGAAAGACACATAGAGATATATGTAAATATATGATATAAATTAATTGTAATATATATAATGGTGGTTAAAAATACACTAAACTAGAAGTCACTTCCAGGACACAAACAGAGCCAAACCCCAGGTATTTGAAATTAACTTTCATAAAGTTACGGAGAATATGAAAAGCTAATTTTCAAACCAGAAGGGAAATAAAAGACAACGTTATATAAAAATATTCAAGGCTTGGAACAAAATTTTCTGATAACTTAAAATTTATTACATTTCGTTCTTAAAGTGAAAGTAGCGTCCGTGATGTAAACACATCTTTGGTTTTCTTCCTTTCTCTCTTTTCTCTCTCTAGAGCCTCCTACCCGCTCTAATTTAATATAACACTTCTCTGATTATTTGGCACAATTTCTCTCTCTAACAGGAACTTAAGATTTTGGATCTATTAACAGTGCATACATTATTTATTAACTTGCATCAGGAGTAATTTTGCAATTGGCAAGCTTCAGAAAGCTGCAAAAAATAATCAGACCATCACCAACATGTGTATTACCTCTCAGCAGTCCAGGACAGATAAAAACATTTAAAAGGAACCTTCTTTTCTGTCAGTTGGAGATGGGAAGTATAACAAATCGCCTGTTTCATTCATAGTCTCCCCTCTGTCCATGCAGCAATTAACTTGTGCATTAACACAAAGGTACACAGACATTAATCTTAAAATGCTCTGGAGGCCCATAAGAACTATTATTACACATCAGTTTGGGGAAAATAAAAGGTGTCTTAGCTGTATTTTTTCCCACTTTGGCAGGCGGTCTGCAGTGCTGAGACACAGAACCATTGTCAGGTTACACAATCGCCTGGGATATGACCTGTGATAACTGATTACAAGCAGAGGTAACTCACAGCACTGTATCTACAAGTGCATTTCTTGTTTTATGTCCCTGCTACTACCCTTGAGGGAGTAGTCAGCAATGCACAAGTCTGGGGCTTCATTTACAACAGACGACAGCTATCTGAAGCCAGCTATGTATCAGGTAAAGTGAGTATATGGGTCAGATGGGTGAGGATTGATACTGTGTGTGAGTAGCCTAGCTGGGAGAGAAGCTGGCAATGTGGGAAATGCAGGGGCAAAATATAATTGAGAAATGGTTGCAAAGGGGATGGAGTATATCTCAGGCTTAGGAATGCAACACTATAGTCAGAAAAAGAAAACATTTGAGATTAGATACCATGTTTGCTCTGCCCGGGGCCAAATGTCCCATTTCATCACACTTTCTCAATATATCTCTTATTTTATTAACGTGGCAGGAACTCATGTGACCTAATTTGACTGACACGTTAAGGCACCGCTCTTTGACTAGGTTTGATACAAAAATAAAGAGTAAAGAAAAATTTATCTATTTTGTTTTGCTTTTATTTTGAGTTTTAGAAGAAACCAATATATCACAAATGCTGAATGCATATTTAGAGCCTTTGGAAACAGACAATAGTGGAAAATGAATCCTACTTTTAAGGATGCAGTTTAAAATTTCAGTCTTCCAAGCATAATTTAGGTTTGACATTATGAGAAAATGCCTTCATGAGTCACAGGGTTTTTAGAAGCCGGTTACCTTAGTGATTTTATTTATCTCTCTGATACTGTCTGACAGTTGAAATGTGCTTGGTGATACCTGCTGGCAGTTGCTAGTTTTAAACTACAGGAAATTGAAAGGAAGTTGCTTCTAGGACATTGGACTTAGAATTCCTTCTCTATTTTGGCAAGTGGTACACAAATAGTGTAAGTCATACCATTGTAAGGCTTTTGTCTTAATATTTAGAGAAGCCTCACATTAAAAATCAGCAATCTTACAACAGGTGCATAGATTTCAATAACATACATAGACCTGTATCTCCACAAACACACACATTCCTACATGTTGCTTTAGAATGTAATAAACATGTTACCGGGAATCCAGAAATTAAATTACAATTGAGTAAAATCCAGATTTACATTACAAAAGGGCAGATCTAAAAGGTACAATAAGCACAGATTAAATTTTTACAATTAAATTAAAAGGAATCTATTGAATGGTTAGTTTCATCAAACCAGACCAATTTAATAAGCCATTAATATTTGCATTATTTTTATAAGCCCTGATAGATGAATAGAAAATGCCCCTAAATGGAGGTGCCATGGCCTGAATATTTGTGTCCCCACTCAATTCATATGTTGAAATGCTAATGCCCAACATGATGGTATTCAGAGGTGGGACCTTTGGGAGGTGATTCATTGTGAGGGGGGCCTCACAAGTGGGATTAGTGCCCTATAGAAGATACCCCCACAGAGCTCCCTAGCCCCTTACACCCTGCAAAGACAAAGCAAGAAGGAACCACCTATAAACCCCGAAGCCCTCACTGAACATAGAATGTTCCAGATCCCTGATCCTGGACTTCCAGTTTCCAGAACTGTGAGAAATAAATGTGTATTGTATGTAAGCCTGTCTATGGTATGGTAGCAGCCTCAACAGACTAAGACATAAGAGATGTCAAAAGTGTGGTTTGGAAATCAAAAAATGAATTCCCTCCAAAAATCCATTCCATATTCAATGGAAGTTCGAAGCTCTTCCTAAAATTCCTGTGAGTTCTTTAGAAGTTTATATTCTAGCAGTCACCTCTTAATCCAAATTCTTTCTTTTTCTTTCTTTCTTTCTTTCTTTCTTTCTTTCTTTCTTTCTTTCTTTCTTTCTTTCTTTCTTTCTTTCTTTTCTTATTTCAAATTCTTGCCTCTGTGGACTTGTTATTTCAATTATGAGTCATCTCACTGCTGTTATCTGAGTTCCCAGCCTCAGGCAATCTGACTTCCTGCAGAATCTCTACACCTGCGGAAGCACGTGCAAGGACACGCGCACGCTCACACACACACACCGGCGTGCAAGGGCTGTGAAGTGGGATACGGAGGAGCGGAAGGGGGCATGAACAAGGCAACTTCATATTGAATGTCTCTGAACCTTAGGCTTCATTCCACGCAGACCCAAGTCTTTGGGACCAGGTGTCTTCCTCCCTCCTGCCTTTCTTTTTCCAGGCTCTTCCTCCTGGATATTACCCTCAGAACTCCAACGTCTATCATGCAGCTTGGCTCCCTCTAGTCTTCGGGCTTAGTTTAGACCCATTTTGCCTTTCAATCGTCTCAAAATGTTTAGCAGATCAAAACGCCTAGCTTGTAACAAGATTTTAGAACGCAGTTGTAATTACACATTGCAATTATAGTCTGCATTCATGTTTATCTTCCGTACAAGTTAAAATCAACCTAAGAAGCAAACATTTTCATATAGAAATGAAGGACTATAGTAACATTACCAAGATTAATAGGACTCATCTCACTTCTATTTTTTCAACAAACTTGGTTCTACTCCTGTTCTCACTCAGAACATTTTATTTCACTTCTCATCACTTTTTTTTTTTTTTTTTGAGTTCTCACCTCTCTGTCAAAGACTGTTATCCTAGAAGTATGACATCTGTGTTTAATGAAATTACGTTCTGAACCCCTGGGACTCTCTCCAGGATCATTATCAATCCGCACACTGGCTCCAGGCTTCAAAACCAATTAATTCACTAAGCACTAACTCAGCAGTTCTCAAAGTTTGGTCTTGGAACCTCTAACCCTCCTAAAAATATGGGAGACCCTCAAAGAGTTGCTGTTTATGAGGGTGATGTCCAGTGATGTGCTAGAACTGGCCAACAGACTCTCCAGAACTGATTTTGAGCATTTACTCCCAAATTTGCATTTGGTAAGCATCCTTAGTAGCTTGAAAATGCCCATAGAGGTAGTCTTTCAGTAATGTGGTGGAGCCGGCTGGTGAGAATGATCGGTAAATTTTCAAAAAAATTGCAAGCCAGTCTTCAAAAAGATTCAAGACTAAAAATTAAAATCCATAGACTTACAAATAATTTATATTACAAACAAAATTAATAAATTTTACTATATTTTCCTATTACCTATTTTTTTTAGGTTATGTCTGGTCTCTCTGTAAAGTAGAAATATTATGTCCTGTTGTGCTATATTATGCACCTCTTCATGGCTCTCTATTGGGTGATGCTAGGTCACTTGAAATTGGCTGAGGCAGGAATATTTACACCACAGCGATTGGCAAATGCTACAAAACAAGGTTTGATTTGTTGCTTTGTTGATTTAAGAACATATTAATAATGAAGATTAAGTTTACTGTGTGTCAATTCTGTGGAAGAAAACTGAGGATATAATCTTCTAGTATTAAAAAGATATTATTCAGCCTAAGAGCCATTCTTATGAAGGACTGAAGTACCAATTCAGAGATTTATTGTTTCACTCGTAAATGTAGACATTATTTTGGAATTTCTCTCAGAGAACTTGTTATTAGATGTTTGTCATCATAGCCCTGGAGTATTTACCAGAAGGAAATTGGCAAACCTCAATCAGCATCACCACGTTTTTTTTTTTTTTTCCAGCAAATCAGATTGCCGGCATACCACTGGTTGTATTTATCAATGTTCACTGTATCAGGACAATTCTTATTATACTGAAAAATAACAACCCAGTAAATGTCAATATGAATAATATAACAAATAAACTGATAACATACACATAATTTTAACAAAATTAACTATGTTTACCCAAACAAAAAAACATTACTTAGTGAGAATGGAATAGGTTTATAGTTTTATGAAACTTTTTAATGCCTTTTTAATGGTTTAATAGAAGACAGTTAGATTCTTATACCTGCTTCTGGAATCAATCTGTTGCAATAAATTGTTTTGCCTTAAATACATGAAGAAAAGTGAGTGTTACTCAGATACGTAGTTTAGAAAGGGAGAAATTCAGCAGCCTGCTGACAGTCTCTCCAGGATTCTGCTATTCAATAGATACTGTTGATTCATCAGCATTGAACTCGAGGCCAACAGCACTGTAACTCATGGCTGAAGGAAGCGAACCGAACACACGTATTTTCTCCACAAGGTACATCACAGCCTTCTTGAGTCAGGAACTGTTAAATTAATTAATCAAGGAGGTCATTAGATGGATGTGGCTCTCATGCCATGTAGCCTACCTGAGCAAGCCAAAATCTAAGCCTATAAATGCCTCAAGTTTACAAAATTGAAACACTAAGGATAACTAATCACACACAGCCAGCGAGGCTTTAAGCTCTAGCCAATCAATAATTTCCTGACTGCTTCTACCGTCTCTCTTTGTGTGCTTGGTCTCCTGTTGGTAGGGAGTTCCTAACCACTTCCAGATTGCTGCTGCCTGATTGGAAGCCAGTTTTGCTCAGGTAAATCCTTAACATTTTTAATATGCCTCAGTTTATCGTTTAACAGAACAGCACTACTCTTGGGGGCCATTTTAAATAGTGAAATCACAAAACAAAACAAAACAAAACAAAACAAAATACAACAACCCACAAAGCCATAGAAGAACATGGCAGAAAATAAGCTGTAAAAGGGAGACTCAATGAGAGCATGGGAGCTGAGACAGGCGGGCAGAGCACCGCCTGGACCAGCCTCAGCTTGGAGTGGTAACTGCAAGTGTCTGCTCTGGGCATGTCCAAATGACTGAGCCTGAGTATTGATTTGGGGTTACAAATAAATTATGGCAAGTGGGTGAATTCACAAATATGGAATCCATCAATAGTGAGGTTTGACTGTATATGTGTGTCTATACATTATATATTTTTTAAGAAATTAGAAAATATAGGGGTGCCTGGGTGGCTCAGTTGGTTAAGCGACTGCCTTCAGCTCGGGTCATGATCCTGGAGTCTCAGGATCTAGTCCCACATCGGGCTCTCTGCTCAGCGGGGAGTCTGCTTCTCCCTCTGACCCTCTTCCCTCTCGTGCTCTCTATCTCTCATTCTCTCTTTCTCTCAAATAAATAAATAAAATCTTTAAAAAAATTTAAGAAAAAGAAATTAGAAAATATATATCTATCATATATATGATACCAGCTGTTTCTCTAATTTCTTTTTTTTTAGAAGTTTTCTCTCTTTTTTTAAGATTTTTTTAAATTTATTTATTGAGAGAGAGAGAGAGAATGGTAGAGAGAGAGCATGAGAGGGAGGAAGGTCAGAGGGAGAAGTAGACTCCCCACTGAGCAGGGAGCCTGATGCGGGACTCGATCCTGGGACTCCAGGATCATGACCTGAGCCGAAGGCAGTCGCTTAACTGACTGAGCCACCCAGGTGCCCTGTTTCTCTAATTTCTTAACATACACAAAAACTAAAGCATGTTTTCAAGGACCTTGTTTATCAATACTGCAGAACCAGTTTTTCAGCACAGATTTTAACAAGGAAGCCTTAACACATGAACATGACAGAACGTTGAACACAGGAACACACATCAGTTGTACTAAGCTTAAAGAAAGCATGATGTAGTTCTTCCATCAAAATTAAGGCAATCATTGGCAAGGATGCGGAGAAAGGGGAACCCTCCTACACTGTTGGTGGGAATGCAAGCTGGGGCAGCCACTCTGGAAAACAGTATGGAGGTTCCTCAAAAAGTTGAAAATAGAGCTACCCTATGACCCAGCAATTGCACTACTGGGCATTTACCCCAAAGAATCAAATGTAGTGATCTGAAGGGGTACATGCACCCCAATGTTTTTAGCAACAGTGTCCACAATAGCCAAACTATGGAAAGAGCCAAGATATCCATCGACAGATGAATGGATAAAGAAGATGTGGTATATATATATATATATATATATAAAATGGAATATTATGCAGCCATCAAAAAACAAAATCTTGCCATTTGCAATGACGTGGTTGGAACTGGAGGGTGTTATGCTAAGTGAAATAAGTCAATCAGAGAAAGACATGTATCATATGACCTCACTGATATGAGGAATTCTTAATCTTAGGAAACAAACTGAAGGTTGCTGGAGTGGTGGGGGATGGGAGGGATGGGGTGGCTGGGTGATGGACATTGGGGAGGGTATGTGCTATGGTGAGCGCTGTGAATTGTGTAAGACTGTACCTCTGAAACAAATAATACATTATATGTTAAAAAAAAAAGTAGGAAGGGAAAAATGAAGGGGGGGAACTGGAGGGGGAGCACCGGGTGTTATATACAAACAGTGAATCGTGGAACACTACATCCAAAACTAATGATGTAATGTATGGTGATTAACATAACAATAAAATAAAATTTTAAAAAATTAAGGAAATCGTTCATTGGCAGAAAACAGGGACATAGGAAAGCTGATTAGTAACAAACCCTGGAAATGTGAGAGAAATCAGAACACAATGTGGGTGCAGGAGAAAGCTGCCTAGAAGGTGGTAGCCATGTTAGAGACAAAAGTGGTGGGAAAAATGGAGAAATTGGTGAAACGTGTAAATTAAAAACACCCCCTTAAATGCAGTGGAAGAAGTTACAAGGTTAGAAAATGAGCGGAGAAATTGACACATTGGCAATTAGGTGTGTGTATTCTAACCTTGTAAGGCTTTGTTCTGACAAGAGAGGGCACATCAACAACTCGATTCCACCCCTTTTTGTGAAGATTCCACATAAGAAGACAGCAAATTAAACCATAAATTCTAACAGTGTATTCAGTTATACACAAAGAAATATCAGGACAGATCTAAGGGTATTACAGCAGAATGTCAAGCACATGGATTCTTCCTGTAACATGCAAAGAGAAAAAAAAAAACACACAAGAAAACTGACAAATACAAAAGACAATTTTGGTCTCTTAATTGCAAGAGCTGAAAGTACTTTTTAAATACCTTATTAATTTAATGTAAGAGTAACAAGACCACAAAATATCAAAGCCAGGAACTACCTTCCAAATCGTGGAAAAGAAATCCCTCATTTTATTTAATCACACAAAGAAGTGACAGGACTTGCTAATTTTAACACTAAAGGTTGTTCCCTAAATTGTATCCTGGAGAATTTTGTGCAAATATTGCTGAATAGACCACGGGATGCTATCTCAAGGCAGAAAATTCAGCAGTGCCCCCAGCCCATATTCTGCACTATCTGAAACCCTTGGTCATTGCTCAACTGAGACTTGCTCATATATAAGAACTGAGGTTATATCTCACAGGATCATTAAAAAAAAGTTTTATGCACAAATATAAGTATATTTTTAGGACAGTGGCTTTGGCATTTCAAAGTCATGATGCAGCAAGAGATGACTAGTGGAATATTTTAAAGTATACTTAGAAGAATCACAAAGTTGAAAAATCATTTAGTATTGCGTTAGGAAAAGTATTTCTGACCATTGTGTGAATCTTGCGGAGTTTTTAAATTCATCTATCCTGCTTCCTGAGTGATTGCCAAATTTGTTCACAGAAGTAATCAATGAACTGATGATGACTTGAATTAGAAGAGCTTTACTGTTTTTAATGAGATGAACCTAATAAATCTCATTTTAAAAAGCATTTGGTTATTAGAATATTATCTGAGGTTTTTGAATTTAACAAATTTTATACATTTGTTATAAAACACAAACATACATTACATTACTATTTTTCCTTATATATGAAAAATAAATTTTCTGAATGAAGGCATGTGAAGGAATAGGGAAGACTGATCTGACAGTTATACAGCTTAGTGCATACAAAAATATGGATAGTTTTTAACGTATTCCGGGTTTTTTTTACTTACAATATTATATGAAAATAAGTTTTAATGTAAAGACTTCCACAGAAAGCTAGATTCATCATTCATAGTCAACAAAAGACATTTGATTTTATTAGAGAATGACATATTAGTTGGGGCAATACCAGCTGCTCCAAGAAAGAAACCCCCAAATGCCTGATTCAGAACAAAAAATGTTTATTTTTCTCTCATATGAAGTCTGAAACAGATGGTCTTGGTCAACAAGGAAGCTTTCCCAGCAAGAGGTAATTCAAAGACTCAGGCTTCTATTTTGTGGCTTTGTGATCTTCAACAAAGTTGCCACACTTGTCTTCAGTAAATCATTGGAAGATGAAAGCAAAGAGGCATGCACATCATTCTACTCAGATTCAATTGTTAAAAGCTGCTCAGATGCCCCTACATTGTTGCAAGAGCAGTCCGAAACTGTAATCAAAGTTTGGTGCTGGTATCTAGCAAGAAACCCGAATTATTTGGGAGAACATTTGCTGCCGGGGGTGCGGGGGGTTGGGGGTTGGGGCCGTGGGGGACAAGGATGTATTTGTCACAAATGAAATATGAACTCCTAAAACTTAAACCTGATTTATTATTAACAAGGAAATATTAAGCAAAAGAGTATGAGTATCATATAGAACAGTAATGCTGCCTGAAAAATTCTCTGTGCTCTGTCTATTCATCCCTCCCTCTCCTCAAGCCCTGGCAACCACTGATCCTTTTACTGCCTCTATAGTTTTGCCTTTTCCAAGATGTCATATAGTTGGAATCATACCATATTTGGCCTTTTCATATTGACTTCTTTCACTTAGGAACATGCGTTTAATGTTCTGCCATGTTTTTTCATGGCTTCATAGCTCATTCCTTTTTAGTGATGAGTAATATTCCATTTTCTGAGTACACCATGATTATTTATCTGTTCACCTACTGAAGGACATCTTGGTTACTTCCAAATTTTGGGAAGTATGAATAAAGTTGCTATAAACAGTCATGTGCTGGTTTTTTTGTGTGGACGTATGTTTTCAATTCCTTGGAGAAGTACCAAGACGCATGATGGCTGGGTCATATGGTAACAGCATATTTAGTTTTGTGAGCAACAACCAAACTGTCTTCCAAACTGACTATCCCATTTTCCTTTCCCACCAGCAACGAATGAGCATTCCTGTTGCTCCTCATCCTTGTCAGCATTTGCTTCTGTCAGTGCTGTGGATTTTCACTATCTTAACTGGTGTGAAGTGAAGTGGTAACTCGTTGTTGTTTTAATTTGCATTTCCCGTTGACATTTGATGTGGAGCATCTTTTCATATTCTATTTGCCGTCTGTGTATCTTTATCAGTGAGGTATCTGTTCAGGCATTTTGCCTGTTTTTAAATCAGTTTGTTTTCTTACTGTTGAGTTCTGAGTTCTTTGTATATTTTGGATAACGGTCCTTAATCATCTGTGTCTTTTGCAAGTATTTTCTCCCAGTCTGTGGCTTCTCTTCTCATTCTCTTGACAGTCTTTCACAGCAGAAGTTCTTAATTTTAATAAAGTTTCATTGATTATGCTTTCGGTGTAGTATTGAGAAAATCACCACCCAACCAAAGTCATCCGGACTTCCTCCCGTGTTATTTCCCAGGAGTTTTATAGTTTAGATACCCCTTTTGAGGAGTTTTGCTAGCAAGGGAGCAAACAAATGTGGTGGTAGCTGGTGTGTGGGGGGGTCGGAGGTGAGTCCAATAACAACATTAATTAAGTGATTATGTCAAAAGCCGGGGATTACTGAAGTATAGCCCTCTGTGCGTGGGAGGTGATGGAATATAGTGCACAGATGGAGGGGACAGCCTTAAGATGGGATCATGGTTTGTTCATCTATGTGAACAGCAGGAACGCAAAGTATGTGGGTGCAGATGCCGGAAAGTGAATAGATGTGGTAGTGGGAGTTTGCAAGATTCTATTCTGAAGCTTGATTTCCTCAGTGAATAGAAAGCCAAGAATAAAAATGAGAAAGTGGTGCTTGGGGTTTGGGGAGAGAGAAGAAGAGAATGGGGGGGGTACATGAGATAGAAAAGTAGACCTGGTTGCCAGAAATCATTAAAGGCCAGTGAGGAAGAGTCAGAGTGAAAAAGTTGAGAGTGTGGCACAGAAGTGATTATACTGAGTAATCCTAAGGCTTAAGCTAGGTAGGTCAGGAAAGTGCGGGTCATTGAGGACACATGACAAAAAGATTCAGGACCTGGTGAAGTTGAAAGATGCTTGGAGCCAGCTGCCAAAGGGACCAGGGAGTGGTTTGTCGGGGGTGTGTTGTGTGATGCTGACATAACAGAGGTCCTCGTTTGCGGGGTGAGGGGGCGGGGAATGAAAAAGCCAGGCAGTGGTTGTGGGGTGTGCGATCTAAGCATGGTGCATGGCAAGTTCATTGGAGGAGATAATGTAAATGGTTGATTAACACATATTTTGAATGTTATGTGTATTATGTAGTGTATTCCTATAATAAAGTAAGCTAGAGAAAAAAATGTTCAGAAAATCATAAGGAAAAGAAAATATATTTATAGACCTGTACTCTAAAAAATCCATATGTAAGTTGACCCACACCATTTGAACCTGTGCTATTCAAGGGTCAGCTCTCTAAACCTGGAGCTGTACAAATGCTAGAAAGCAAAGCACATAAAAAATTGTTAACTTAAAACTAGAACTTAAACTAAAGCTGAGATGAACTAAGGAGTTGACGCAATCCATATTTGATACACAACTTCTGGAGTCTGTAATTCCCTCCATGCCCTTAAATGCATGGCTTACTAATAAGAACTTTGTACCCCATTTTCTTCCAGAATGCAAGCCCCGAGTAGTGCATCAGATTAGGAGAGAGAAGCATGGCTAAGGGAGCATGGAAGCTTTGCTCAGAATGTGTAAGGCAGCTTCATTTTGCAATATTGGGCCAAAAGGTGCACCGAATGCAGGCCACAGCTTGTTCCCTCAAACTTTTGCCAATATTTTTCCAATGTACAGTGGCATATGTCACAACAAAAACACGAGTAGATAACAAACACACAAAGATGTTCACTCTCACTGTTAAGCAAAGGTTACACAAAATGAAATGACAAAATACTAATTTTAAAATTTAGAAATATTTTGGGGTGCCTGGATTGCTTAGTTGGCTAAGCATCTGACTCTTGATCTCAACTCAGATCTTGTTCTCGGGGTCATGAGTTCAAGCCCTGCACTGGGCTCCACATTAGGCATGGAGCCTACTTAGAAAAAAAAAAAATTAGAAATGTTTGACAATGGGTATCTTCAATGCTATGACAATAGCATTTTCCAGCATTTCTGGCAAGACTACAAAATGGGTCCATTTCTCAAACAATATCAGTAAGTTAGGCTCTAAAATTATCTTTATTAAGTACCAATTCTGTGCCAGATCCTGTACAGGGATCTGAGGAAAGAAATACTGCATGTTTTTTTTTTTCCTAAAGGAACTTTTAAGATTTTAGAAAATTACTCAGAAAAATATTTCAAGAATTTTAAAGATACCTATCTTTGCTATCTCAATAACTCCATATCTAGAAAATTATCAGAGCATTACTTTTAAAAAAATGAGTATAACGTGTGTAGAATTATTTTCATCTAAGAATTCTATGTAAAAATTTAAAAATGGAAACAATAGAATTTGCTTTAGAATATTTTGCTAAATCCATAAAAAATACAGTCATTAGAGATTACATTAATAATGTTAATGGCAATGCAATTGTTCATAATAAAATATTGGCTGAAAAACATGCAGTTTCAATATTACATAAACTTATTCAAATATATATGAAAGAATAAAAAGAAACATATTAATATATTAGCAATTGTAATCTCTAGAACATTTTGTTTTCTTATATATATATATACTTTATCTTTTAAAAAAGATAACAATTGCCACAAATTAGTTTTATAATCATAAAAACCATGTATTTTAAAAGTGCAAAGCTAAGGAGAGAAACTTTCTTATCAGTGTATCATTGTACTTTATTGTCTACATTTTTATTATATAGGGTATCAACATGCCTTCACCTAAACAAACAATAACACCTGAGGAAAAGTAAAGTCTAAATCATTAATAAGTTTATGGTGACTTCTCTTTACCACAATAAAAACTCCCATTTAAGTACTAGCCTCAGCAATAAAGAAAAACAATTGCATTAATATCCAATATCTAAATGATTCCACCATACATTATAAAATTAGCACGTTGGTATTTCTCAAATACCTTAAGCTATGAAATGGTTTCAGCCCAGTGTGAAATTCCTGGGTAGCCTTTGGCACAGCAACTTACTGGGTTCGTTTCATTTCTGATGTACCTTGTATAATGACACAGATAGAGTCATCATAACTGATTTCATTTCCATCTCCAAAGTGCATAGTTAAGAAATATTAAGACACATGTGTTCTCTGAATATTACGAATACTTAACAACGTGCACTAAGAGTAACTCTGTTACCATCAATAGTACAGCAATGAACAAAGCAAAGGAAGACCATCTCGAATCCAGTTCTGATCATTAGTTAATAGTGATGTGTTATGCTTCAAAAATTATAGTATGCATTTTTTGCAGTTAGCATTCAGGCTTTGCTGTTAGACAGGTCTTTGTTGCTATATCAGCTCTATGTCTCCCTTCCTGGGTAATTTAACAACTTGGTTAACCTTCTGGAGCTTCAGTTCACTCATTTGTATCATGGGAATTTTAATACCTGCAATTTTATTATAGGGACAATGATCTGGTATACTTTAATGCTCAAGTGTTTAAATTTTCAATATCAAAGTTATCATATGTGTTATCAAGTTAAAATTCATATAACCTCACCGAACCAGGGATTCATTTACTCTTTACAAATATTTGCAAAGGATTTACCACCAAGCTTTTAAAGACACTTAAATTTTGTTCAAGGATAACATGATGCATATACACAAAATATTGTCCACTTACATTGAGATAATAGAGACCCAGAACAACTAAAAAGAGCATGGTTTGAAGTCATCCCATGAGGTATGAAAGAAGCGTTGAGAACATTCTACACGCTTGAAGATGATCCTTCCTATTTATCGGGATACTTCTGTCCCCCTCCTTCTTCTATTAAGCATGCTTGTGAAGTTTGTTTTTGAGAAACCTTCCATTTTAGTTTCCTTTTGTAATGTTTTCCATTTAAACTCTATTGGTTTTTAATTTTCAGAAGCCTTATTATCGAGCTATTAGAGTTTGTGGTATTTCCTACACTGTAGTGCAGAAAAAAATACATTTTTCATACCTCTGTCCTATAAAAATTATTTAATGTGCTGTCTGCCTGGAAAATGCAATAGTGGTGGAGGTTGAAGGAAAATGTGCTTCTCCTAAACTGTACTTCATTGTAATACATAAAAGTACAAATAAAAATCATGATGGGGCTCAACTTTTTTTTTTCTTCTTCCTAAATGCACTTTCAACTCTCACCTTCCTGAAGTGGTTGGAAGGTCAAACTTCACTATTAACTGTGATGTTATCTCTCCTGAATTGAGGGCTCTCGGTCACCACGCTCCTATTTCAAATGGATTCTTATGAATTTTTATCTTCTTCATCTTTATGCCCCAAACCTACTGTAATGCTTGCCCTTGGTAGATATCTGTACTGTTTTTGAGTGACAGAATTAGGACAATGGTTCAGACCACTAACTGGACTGCTGGGGTCACAGAGTAACATGCCTGCCTTCTTACTCTTAGGAACTATTCCTAAAGAAGATGATAAAGTCTTCTCTGGAATTTGAAGGATAAGCCATTCTGATCTGGACAAGAATTCCCATCAATGTTTGCATTTCCCAAAAGCATAATAATGGTATCCCTTAGGATAAAATATACATATAACCCCTTTTAACTAAAATGGATCTATTTATGTGAGGTAATGTTTTCAGGAGAGCTTTTGGTATCACTAGGTCAAAGAATATGGCTAGCAATTCCCAGTTTCAAAAATACAAGGTATCATTGATCTTGGCAGAATGTAGGCACATCCTAGAAACTAGCAATCAGAAAAAAGTCTACCCATTTATTTTCAAGGCCCTTCCAGAACCACGGAATTGATCGAAATAAAGATTTCTTGTCATACTACGTTTGTCTCACAAGATTTAACAAAGTCAGTATTGAATTTGGGGGAAGAAGAATGTAGGTGAGAATGAAAATATTTTGGAATTGCAATAAGTCAATGATTAATAATCCTGGCTAGAAATATGAGACCTGGAGCTTTAGTCCCCTTCTTCAAAAGGTAGTACAATTGTAACAGCACAACCCACCTATTTAAAAAGTGTAGTGTAAGGGGGGGTTCCTGGCTGGCTCACTCAGTAGAGCATGGGACCCTTGATCTCAGAGTCAGGAATTCAAACCTCATGTTGGAAGTGAAGCTTACTTAACAAAACATAACAAAACACCCCCAAAACTAAAAATTGCAGTGTAATAGATACATAGGGAAAAGTAGGAAAAAATAGATATGGGTAACACTGTAATTAAGAACATCTCTAATTTGGGGCACCTGGGTGCCTCAGTTGGTTAGGTGACCAACTCTTAGTTTCGGCTCAGGTCATGATCAAGCCCCGCATCTGGGCTCTGCGCTCGGCGAGGAGTCTGCTTCTCCCAACTCTGTCCTACCCCCGCTTGAGCATGCTCGTTCTCGCTCTCTCAAAAAAAAAGAAAATCTTTAAAAAAAAAAAGAGAGAGAATATCTCTAATTTTTATATGGCAAATGACTACTAAAAGCCTTAGAAAGCTCGATTTTAAAGATTATACTTTTTTAAATGCTTACAAATACATTTGGATAGGTTTTAAAATGTTTTAATAAGAAACATAAACTCCTTCAGAAAAGTGCCTTAGCGAAGATGATTCGGCATATGGAACTACTGCAGAGTGAACACAAGTAACCACCATGTAGAGCAAAGACTATAATATCAGGAGGAAACCAGCATTTGTTTCTATCATAACCTCCTTCCTAGTTCCAAAAAGTAACCACTTACCTGAGTGTTATGTCAATGCATTGCTTTTCTTTTTACTACCTAAGTATACATCTCTAAACACTACAATATAGCTTTGCCTGCTTTTACATTCATATAAATGGACTCATACACACGGATTTTTTTTAACTTGCCCTTATTTGCTAACATTAAACATGCTTTTAAGGTTCATTTAGGTGTTTTGTCTAACTATAGGTCATTCATTTCGACGTTGTAAAGTACTACATTGTATGTCCTACCCTCACTTATTTATTCTGCTATTGTTGATTGACATTTAGATTGTTTTGCCATTTGGGAAATGATGAATAATAATGCTATAAACGTTCACGTGCATGTCTCTCCTAAGACACATATGCATCGGTCTGGGTTGGACGTTAACAAAGACTCTCTTCTTCTTCTTTGTTTTTTTAGTTTTTCTTTTTTTAAGATTTTATTTATTTGTCAGAGAGAGAGAGAGCACAAGCAGAGGGAATGGCAGGCAGAGGGAGAAACGGGCTCCCTGTTGAGCAAGGAGCCTGATGCAGGACTAGATCCCAGGACCCTGGGATCATGACCTGAGCCGAAGGCAGCCGCGTAACCAACTAAGCCACCCAGGCATCCCAAGAGTCTCTTCTCTCTTTTTTTTTTTACATTCTTTTTTTTTTTATTTTATTATGTTATGTCAATCACCATACATTATATCATTAGTATTTGATGTAGTGTTCCATGATTCACAGTTTGCGTATAACACCCAGTGCTCCATTCAGTATGTGCCCTCTTTAATACCCATCACCAGGCTAACCCATCCCCCTCCCCTCCCCTCTAGAACCCTCAGTTTGTTTCTCAGAGTCCATCGTCTCTCATGGTTCGTCTCTCCTTCCGATTCCCCCCCTTCATTTTTCCTTTCCTGCTATCTTCCTCTTCTTCTTCTTCTTCTTCTTCTTCTTCTTCTTCTTCTTCTTCTTCTTCTTCTTCTTTTTTCTTTTTTAACATATAATGCATTATTTGTTTCAGAGGTACATCAGACTTTCATCAGGCTCCTCTGCTGTCTTCTGAACTGGACTTCAACCTTGATCCCCAGCCCCCATCTTTGGTCTGCCTAGCTGAGTCTTAGCAAGAATCCTGCTAATCAATTTAGCTAGAATTCCCCAACTTTCATAAACAGATCACCCTTGATATCTAGTGAACTTCTCATCCCCCACATTTGATGTCTGAGTTTTTGGTCTGTCTTTAGCAAGAATCACCGACACTTGATGTCCCCCCTTAGTCATTTTCCATTATTGACCCCCACTCTGCTAGGTGGCTCTCAATCCCCAGCTGTTTTTCCTGTAATTGGGAGTTGAGTCTGATCATCCATATTTTAATAACCTTATTGCAGCAGTCTTGAAGAAAGTTCCTAACTGTTTTAATGTGTGTTAGAATAACTTAAAAAAAAACAAAAAACAGTATATGTTGAGGAATGAATTGCTTAGTCATAGGGCACTAGCATCTTCAACTTTTCAATATTTTATTTTTTCTGCAAAGAATATAACAGTTTCAACTTCCACCATCAATATATGAGCGTTTCTGTGGTTCCCCATTTCTGCCATCTCCTGGTGGTTGGAATTTTAGCCATTCTTGTGGATGGGCAGGGAATTTTGTTGTTTAATTGATGCTTCACTGGTCACTAATAAGATTAAGTATCTTTCCACATGTATACTGACCATTGAAATCATTTGAATAACCCTCTTTACATCTTGTTATATTTGCTCATGCTTGCTTGGATTCTTAGCTCATTTTCTCATGGGTTTCCTGTCCTTCCTACTGAAATGAATAATTTTTCCATATATTCTGGAAATAGCCCTTTGTGATTATATGTGTTGCAAATAATATCATTTTTACTCTTTTAATGCCGAAATTTGGTGAACAAGAAATCTTACCTTTAATGCCATTCAGTTTGTAATATTTTCCTCTATGGTGAGTATTTTTTGTATCGTGCTTAATATTTTTCTGTTTTGATATTGTGGAGATATTCTATTCATCTAATTAAATTGATATATTTGCTTGTTTAGTTAGTTCATGTTTGTGTGCATGTGTGTGTCTTGTGTTTATATTCATAATCACTGTGGAATCATTTCTTCGTGAATGAAATGCAACAGGGTTCAAGTTCTTTATCTTTTGTCTTTGAGAATGTTCTTTTGTCCCCACACCATTTATGGAAGGACCACGTGTCCTCCCAGGGCTCTGATGTGCCATTTATGCCATAAATCCAGGCTCCCTACGTGCCTGTGCCACTTTAGAGGCAATTTCCCCTGCTCTCTTTGTCTACCCTTGCACCAGAACATATGCTTTAGAATTTGCTTTTTTTTTTTCTTTTATGGCAGTTAAGTCCTCCTACAGTCTTGTCCTTCAAGAGTGCTTTGTCTATTTTTGGATCTTTGCATTTCCATGTAAATTTTGGAAACATCTTGTCAAATTCCATCTAAAACGTTATGTTTATGGAGATTTTATTACCTCTATAGGTAATTTGTGATGAGCTGACATTTTTTGTTGTGTTGAGTCTTATCATACATGAGCATGGTATGTATCTCAAATTATTAAACCTAGTTTAAATTCCTTAATGTTGTTTTAAAATTTTCTGACATTCTGTGCATCTTTTGTTGGACATATTTGTAGGTGCACTTGATTCTCATTTTTCTTGGTACTTATGTTCTATAAAGTCACCACAGAGACTGAATTTGAAAATACAGAACCATTTGTCCTGGGTTCATGTGAGCCTCTGGCTATCATTTTTGTCAACTGATCAAAACACAAACTTGTTTTATGTGTGATTCTGTGTAAGCACATCTCTTTTTTTAATTTAAACTTTTTTTAATTTAAATTCAATTAATTAACATATAATGTATTATTGCTTTCAGAGGTACAGGTCTGTGATTCATCAGCCTTATATAACACCCAGTGCTCATTACATCACATGCCCTCCTTAATGCCCATCACTCAGTTACCGCTTCCTCCACTCCTCTTCCCTCCAGCAACCCTCAGTTTGTTTCCTATGACTAAGAGTCTCTTATGGTTTGTCTCCCTCTCTGGCTTTGTCTTGTTTTATTTTTTCCTCTCTTCCCCTATGATCCTCTGTTTTCTTACTCACATATCAGTGAGATCATATGATAACAACTGTTTTTCTCGGATTGACTTATTTCGCTCAGCATAATGCTCTCTACTTCCATCCATGTCCTTGCAAATGGCAAGATTTTGTTTTTTGATGGCTGTGTAATATTCCATTGTATTTGTGTACCACTTCTTCTTTATCCATTCATTAGTCGATGGGCATCTGGGCTCTTTTCATAGTTTGGCTATTGTGGACACTGCAAGCCCATCTTATTTAATAAAGCGTGGCTGATCTTATATGAGGCTTGACTAGTATTAAAGAATTGTAAATGTATTTGATTTTTTATTTTGGAAAGAACAAAGATAATGGATACCAGTTCAACATCAAAAAATTTTGCTTTGAAATTATTTCATTATTTCAGTATTTATTTAGTATGTATTTCTCTCAAGGGCACTTGTTAGGATGAGCACTAGGTATAGTTATATGTAAGTGATGGATGAATCACTAAATTCTACTCTTGAAAACAATATTAAATTATATGTTAACTAGAATTTAAATAAAAATTGGGGGGAGGGAAGGATATACTTCTCTCCTACTTCCAAATAACTTAAAGCAGTTTAGAGATTAAGAAAAAATGGCAAGATATGAACTTGCACATAAAGCAAAATAGGAATCATTTAGAAGATTTAAAAAAAAGACCTGTTTAACTGAGTTGACCAACTTAATAAAACTTTAGGCAAGAACAGTGACATAAAGTTTTCCAAAAGACACAGGATAATCTAAAATATTTGCATACATGATTTAAGAGAAAGCGTAAAAATGCGTCATAGAGAAGATATAAGAGATTATTAATAGGAGTGAATGAATGATTCGATTTGCAGACAAAAGTAGGGGTTGCATTACCTTGGGGGAGGGTAACACACGGAGGGACAGCGTGGAGTTTGAGAGGAAGATGACATCACTCACTGCTATGTGCTTCCCCACTCTGAGACTTGTCCATTCAGATGTCAGAAAAACACTAGCTAGTTCACAGGGTTTGGAAGCAAGAGATGCAGAACAGCTTTACCCGGGGCCTGGGAACGAAGTCCAGGAGAGAAACTGCCTGTGTCTTGAGCTTCACCAACACTGAGCACCGAGTCCTGAGTTAAAGAGTTGCCCGGTGTTTTTCAGCAAATGCTTGTGATGTGTGTGTGTCATGTCCGGGACCAGCTAAAGAGCAGAGCCTCGAGTCTAGTGGAAAGCCCATTGGAAAATCAAAACACTGGAGAAGACCTGTGTACGGCATCCTCAGCATAAACATTTAAAATGAGGTCTAGGGGCAGATGATAATTAGTTGTTAAGGAAAAGACCACAATCTCACTTGGTGTTGGAATGCCTAATTTGGACCTACAACTACATTTGTATTCTGTGTCTAAATCTTTAAAAGTTTTCGGGTGAGCTACACTCAGTGAGCGGGGACTGATCCCCACGCAGGTCCTGTAGCCTCTGCTGAGGTTCACTCTGTGATATGGCCCAGCCTTCTCCATGTGGGAACAGAGCAGGAATCTGTGGGTATTTGGGGCCGGGCACAGTGGAAGTTTCCTGGGCAGAGACTGAATCTGGAGCACAGGGGTGAATTTTGACCTGATGAAGACCCCCCAAAGCACTGGGGAGGCATGCTTTCTCTCATACCCTATGTCTTAGGTTCAGGCTGCTATAACAGAAATACCGTAATTTGGGTGGCTTAAACAACAAATATTTATTTCTCACAGTTCTGGAGGCCACAAGTCCAAGATCAAGATGCCAGCAGATTAGGTGCCTGGTGAGAACCACTTCCTGGCTCATAGATGGCATAGCTATGGATTCAGACGGTGGAGAGAAAAAAAAAGTCCTAGGCTTTCATGTTCCTTCAGATAAGGGCACCAATCCCATCCTGGAGGCTCTGCCCCCTTGATCTCCCCCAAACTTAATGACCTCCCCAAAGTCCCACCTCCAAATACCATCACATGGGAGACTAGGTTTTGACATATGAACAGGGTATGTGTGTGTGGGGGGGGCACAAGCATGCATTTGATAGCACCACATAGGATCAACCCATAATTGCCAGGCTTTTTTCCCTAAGCATCCCAGAAGCTAAACCCTGGGAAAGAGGGGAGGGAGGGAGGGGGGACAATTACCTGGGGGACCCAGTCTGCCTGAACTCCCACCTGCAGCTTTGGGGCATCTCTTCTTAAACAAAAGCAGCTGCTCATTGGTTTGCCCAGGGCTGAGGCCCCCTTCCCTCTGACTCACCCCCCACCACCACCACCTGCCTTGCAAACATAACTCCCAGCCTCTCTGGCTCTGCCTTGAGGGCGGTGGGGGCAGTTCTCTTCACCAAGGGAGACACCAATATATTTCATTTTTCCTAAGTATCATGGAGACAATGAAAGTTTAGTTTTTTGGTTTCTTTAGCTTACAAACGTTCATTTTGCAAATTAGGTATCATAAGACTTACAACCCTATTTTAGTATTTGTTCTTTTTTTGATATTCCAAGAGTCTCAGAAGATGGAAGCGGCCAGAATTCTGAGAGGACCTGGCTATAAAGTAACCAAGTCAATGTTCTCATCATTGACCGTTATGATGAAATCTAACAAAAGTACTTCTTAGCCTTGCCTGAAAGTCAGAACCTTATCCCAGCCCCTCGGACCCTTGTCCATTTTCATCTCTGAGGGAGGGACTGGAACCCTTTTAAAAACTCCCCGAGGGGCGCCTGGGTGGCTCAGTCGTTAAGGGTCGGCCTGCGGCTCGGGTCGTGGTCCCGGGGTCCTGGGATCGAGCCCCGCATCGGGCTCCCTGCTCCGCGGGAGGCCTGCTTCTCCCTCTCCCACTCCCCCTGCTTGGGTTCCCTCTCTCGCTGTGTCTCTCTGTCAAATAAATAAATAAAATCTTGAAGAAAAAAAAAGATTTAAAAACTCCCCGAGTCAGGGCTGCAGGGTCCTGAGCTGTACATTGTACAGTCAGGGCTGAAGCCATTCATCTCCACATTTATGAAGCTCTTGCCTGTGCAGGATACTCTGCATGGCACTTGGGACATATTTTCTTATTTGTTTAATGAAACTTCTTCATAGGCTTGTTACCATGCCCCACAGGGCCCAATGTTTATGGCTCCTCCCTACCAAGCTCACTGATCTGATACCTTCCCACTACTAGTCTCCAGGCACTCGGGGCCTCTGATTGTTCACCCAAAATGCCAGTTCCTGACTTAAGGCCTTGGATCGCACGTTCCTTGTTCCCAGAAACCTTTCCCCACGTATCCACTGTTACATCCTCATTCAGGCCTCAGTTCAAATAGCTCCTCCTTAGACAGGCCCTCCTCAACACCCTATTGTTCTTCTTGTTCTTCGATTTAATATAGGATGCGGGTGGATCATTTGGGTTCAGTGTACTAGAGATGGGGAAAATTGCTGCGAATTTCTTTATGGTTATTTCCGAAAGTTCCCAGATGGCACCAGGAGATCATCTGGGGCTGGCAGAGGGCAGAGCAGAGGAAATATTACCACCAAACGAGAGGCCAGTCTTCCCAAAGAATCATGGAAAGAAAAGGAATGACCTACTACTCACAAGTATTCTCTCATCTCATTTTAATTCATGAACTGTTAAGCATTCAGCTTGAGCCATACTTGAACATTTTATTGATCCGTTCAACACTATTCATGAAGATCATTTGTCCTCACACACTACGTTAGTGACTGATGTTATTAGGTGAAGATGGAATCCAGCTGAAAGGAGAAGAAGTAGACATATATTGGGGAGCAATTACCATATAAATAGACATTAACTATCTAAGAGAGTTCTCCAACATAGAATAAGTGAAGCAGGTCTTTGGGGGTGTTATTTCTGAGATTTCAAATTGGAATGGTATTTCAACGCTAGTTTTTTTTTTTTCTTTTTTCTTTTTCCTTGCGCTAGCAGAGGACTAAAACTCTAAGTAAGAGGTCGAAGTTTTCAGATGTTCAAACTATCGCTGCCAAATATCTATGTGAACATACTATCCAGTTGCAATGTGTGAAAAGGCACAAAAATAGATACAAAGCTCAGCATTTTTAATATGGAAATGACAGTAGAATACCATCAGCATTCAAATAACACATAACGCATATGTTATGGAGGTTTAAAAAAGTTACATGGATTCAAAAATATAGCTTTAATTTATTTTTCTGTTTATTTTTAAAATTTGTAGAAGCATTCCCTGAATCAGTCTGGCATGAAGTGACACTATTTTCCACATAGAAAGAAAATATGAGAGAAAAATAAAATCTTTTAAATGTAGTTCCTTATGGAAGCTAAAGTACATTGATTTGCTTCACTCTTCACTTAATGGTAACAAAAGACGTAAATCACCCCTTCACCTTGCTCATCTAAAAAGTGAATTAAGGTTCTTACCACAATAAAACAAAATTTAAAGGAAAGGAAAGACAAGGACAATTATTAGTTACATTTGATTCTCTTTATGTGGATGCTCAAATTTTTCTGCAGCCAAAAGAAATGTGAATTCAAAATATTTAACCGTGAACACAGCTGATAAAAAAGACGAAGTTAGTTAGGAAAGTTTTTTCTCTCTCTTATTTCTAGTTTCTGTTTATATTTTTAACATCCCATAATTTTTGTGTATTTGCTGATGATAGAGGCTACTCTTTCTGTTTGACCTCAATGACAATGATTATTTGCATTTGAATAGTGCTTCACATTTTACAAAACCATTGACCATAATACAGAACATAGTAACTCTATGAAGAAGCTAAGGCTCAATGGAGCATGTGTAATACAGTTACAGTCTAGAGTCAAAAAGAAAGTGTTGCTCTGTCTCTTGATTTCAACTCTTGCATTCTCACCACTATACTGAGCTGCTTCTGAAATAACAAAGCATCTGATAACTGTAACGGATTACGTCTTTCCTGCAAGTGTATATGTCAGCTAATGTGATGTTCAGAATCCCTGAGTATTAGCTAGGACGGTGTTTGGCCTTTCCTGATATTCTTATGACAATCACGATAAAGATTGTTCCGGATTTGAACAGGACTTTAGAGTTTATAAATGGCTGTTATGTAAGTTGGCTCATTTAGCTGTGAAGCAAATACGTGGCTTAGTAATTTGCTACATTACCTCACCCTAATAAACAAATTCACATAGGAAATTTCCCATCTTATCACTTAGAGCTGAGATTTGCAAGGGAGTCTGTTATCAGGGTCTTCGGAGATTCAAACAAGTGTGAGGAGGTTATGCGTATTCTGCAACAGTCCCCACACCATCAGTTGATTCTGACCTCGAAAACGCTTCAGTGTCCTTCTGAATTTAAATTTTATTCATCCACTGAATCTAAATGTTTTGAATGCACAGTTAGACAAATGTGGACTTTAGTTTTTCTTTTTTATTGAGGTGAAATTCACACACCATAAAATGAACCATTTTAAAGTGAATAATTCAGTGGCATTCATTTGGGACATTGACAATATCATGCAAACACCACCTTCATCCGGTGCCAAAACATTTTCTACTTTGAGTTTCTACTATGTTTTGTGCTAAGTAAGCTCTGGCAAAAGGCTGAAGAGACTCCATGTCTGAGGTCAAGAACCTCCTCCCATACTAGTGGGGAAGGCAGACTTCCACAGGAAGTTTTCAGTGCTCTGTGGTCGTGCCAAGAGAGGTGAGCAGAGGGTCCTATGGGATTGGGGGGGTCTATTTTGGGGGGCAGGTACATCTGATTGGATCTTTGAAGACTCAGAGTGGACTTCATTATGTCAAGGAAGGGGAAGGGAAGCAGTTCCCAGGCAGACAGAAAGCAGAGAGGAAGCTGTGAAAGCCCAGAATCGTGTGTTAGAGAGTCTCAGGCACTTCGCTAAAGCCAGAACGCAATCTGTAAATGACACACAGTAAGAAACAGTGGGAAGAGATGAGAATGAAACATGGGCAGAAGTAGATCACAGTGGCTTGGCTAGTGGAAAAGCACGCTCGTTAGGAGCTGGCGAACTTCATCTGGCACGCGGTAGGCAGCCCTGGGACTGTTAGAGCGGCTCTGGTCAGGTTTTCATTTTACACACATCATCCACCTGCAGTGCGGCTGGGGGAGGGTTAAGAGTGAGGACAGAGTTACTGAGTTTAGCAGGTGCAGGTAGTGGCAAAACTCATCACAGGCGTGGGTGACACAGCTTCAGGAGTTAATGTAGAATAAGTAACTGGGTAAAAAGCAAAAACAAGGCACAGAGGTATCATAAAATAAGGATTGAAAGTGAACATGTAGCAATTAGCACGCTATTGGTGAGTCCCCCAGAATAGTTTTGCATTTAAGACACAAGGACTTGAGACATGAATTTCAGGTCAAGAAGGAGAGACAAGATAGATCCAATGATCTGGGAAGCCATGGATGAGACAGGAAGGAGTAGTGGAAATAAGTAGCGCCCCATTGTGAGGGGCGCCTGGGCGGCTCAGTCGTTAAGCGTCTGCCTTCGGCTCAGGTCATGGTCCCAGGGTCCTGGGATCGAGCCCCGCATCGGGCTCCCCGCTCGGCGGGAAGCCTGCTTCTCCCTCTCCCACTCCCCCTGCTTGCGTTCCCTCTCTCGCTGTGTCTCTCTCTGTCAAATAAATAAATAAAATCTTTTAAAAAAAAAAAAGAAGTCATTGTAAGATCTCTGAAGGTGAGGGCCATGGGCCATCCGTGGCCCCTGTCCCTTCAAAGTTGCAATAGTACTGGTCATGGCAAATGAATAGGAAAATGCATCTGAAATTAATGTATCATTAACAAAGAAATGAAATTGCATTTGGGTAGAACTGACTGTAATATTAACTGAATTTTCTTTTTAAGAAATCACATAAATGACAAAAATCCCTGGCTATTGAAATATGGTATTGGTATATAGATTTTGATTTAGGACTGGATGCTCATGATAATGGAGTACATGAAATGCTGTAAATATTCTTGCAAACTTATTATCCAGTCAGGTAGCCTACCGTAGGGTAATAAATCATTGATTCCTTCAGGTGAATAATGATATTTAAGGCCGAGCCTTCTCATTTCTAATTGGCTAAGCAGCTGCAAAAACAAGTCAGGAAGAAAAAATAAAATAAAATAAAATAAAATAAAATAAAATAAAATAAATAATAAAATAAAATAAAATAGCAAGCCTGTAAATAATATTCCAATAGATCACCGTGTTTGTCATATTTATCCTGTTTAATTCATACTATTTCTCTAGGGAATCCTGCTTGAACATTTATAACTCTTTGTGGCATTGCCAAAGACAAAGAGCCGCTGCTGTGTCTGATAGCTCCTTGATATATTTGGCCAATTTTTAGCTGAAAGGATGTGTTTGCTGAATCGAATCATCAGTATGACAGAAACCAGGGAGATAGGTATTTTATCTTCAGCAAAGTTTTTAGGAAAAGGGGATTAAGATAAATTTTTATCATGTACTTGATAAACCGATTACACAGCTAGGTATAAATTTTAAAACACTAAGTACAGTTACTGTCTTGTTTACAAATCTTACTCTAACCTCAGTAATCTGAAATGATACATGATGAATGCTACAATGTGAAAAGAAAAAAAGTCCAGCACACCTATCAGAATCACTATCAATACAATGACTGCTTTGCATAACTTTTATTTAAACTTCGAAGCTATCAGGGAGTTTACTCTGGTAGTACTACTGACTTCTCCGTCACTCTCAAGTCTTAATTTTTTTTTTTTATGAAGTATGTTTTTTATGAATTTACTTCTTGAAATGTCATTCACTAAAACAAGATATTCTTTCTCTAAATCTAATTAATTATTTAAAAAAATCATTTAAAAGGTATGATTGGACAGGAATAGCCATAGGACTTCCCAACAGAAAAGTTTATGGAGCTGAATAGAAGGATGTCATAATATTGATCCATGATTGTACTAATGCAAATCCAGACAAGAATGCTAACTTAAAAATTTTAAATATATGTGTGTATAAATAATATGATCTTTTTTCATATATCTTGTTTTAATTTAGATTTGAACATTTCACTTCCGTGGACATAGTTTTGTATTTTTTCCAGAAGTGTATTATTTGCTCATTATTCAGATTGGATAATCACATATGGCAAAATAAACTTCGTGAGGTTCACACGGGAGGTCCACACCAGGGCCCATATTTATAAGGCTGTGACAAAGAGCCCGTAGGAAAAGAAAGAAACAAACAAAATAAATGGCTAACGACCCTGGAGAAAGAAAGAGGGACTGATAAATCGAGTCCCTCGTCGAAGCAATCTGAGGGAGGAGGGTCAAGGGCAAGAATAAGGGTTTGCCCCCCCTAAAAAATAAGGGTTTGCCCTCAACCGCTCGGACGCCCGGAGACATGGCAAGAAAGGCGCTGAGAGACGGGGGTTTCAGAGCTCAGGGCTCAGTTTCCCCTGGAGAGGTTTCTCCAGGGATCAGTTTCTCCTGGGGGAGATGGGGCGTGACCTGAAGGGCGGAGGCTGGGGGAGCTGTCCGGAGGGGGCGTGGCCTTGGCTGCACCCGGGAGGGACCTGAGCTGCTCCGGCGCTGGCCTGAGGCTGTACCCCTCTGCCACGTATCGCTGCCTGAACACTCGTGGCCCCGCATTTTTCTCCAGCATTGCGCAGAAACCCGGACTTCCCACTGGAATAAATTAGGTAAACCTAATTAAATGTTGGTAATATTGGTGGGTATACAATACTTTGGTAGACAATATGTTAATTATTTAGGATGATAAATTGAGCCACTAAAATGATTTAAAGAGAAGGAAGAAAGATTATAAACGTGATCCTGAGCTATGGGATGTGTGAGGCAGGTGTCTGTGAAAGTCGAGAGGAAAAGGGAGTTATGATGGGGTAAGTAGGAGTTGGGCTGATATGGGAGGCAAATGGGGGGTTAAGGAGGTGTGGGGACGATACAAGAAACTCCATGAGGCACATACTCGGGTCAATCCCTCAGTAAACTAGGTGTTGCCGTGAAGGCATTTTGTAAATCTATTGAAAGCCCATAATCGCTTGACTTTAGGTAAAGGAGATTATTCTAAATAATCTGGGTGGGCCTCATCCAGTCAGCGGAAAGAGCCTAAGGAGCGAGCTGAGGTTTCCCAGAAGAAGATTTTCTGCCTGTGGGCTGCAGCTTTAGCACCTGCTAGAGTTTCCAGCCTGTTAACTTCCCAATTAGCTGGCGCTGAGGGTTTTGAACCTGCCAACCTCGCCTCCTAGTCACATAAACGGCTTCCTTGCAATGACTCTCTTAATATATATATTCTGGTTCTGTTTCTCTGGTTGAACACTGACTAGCACACACACCTTTATATTTTGCCCCTTTGCAGTGTGGTGGGGCCAAGGAGAACTGCCACTTACTGCCACTAGCAAGGTCACCTGAGTGATCATACCACCTTTAAAACCAGCATAATAAAGTCCACCGTCCAGGCTTCCCGAGAGCATTAAATGGGAGTACATATACATATTTCATGCCACAAGGGAGAATCTCAGTAAATTAGTTTCATTTCTTTCCCCTGCCCTGTTTTTCCTTTAATTATTTACATTTTCCCTCTCCTTGTGACATACTTTACAATTTGTATTTAGATTGTGTAAAAACCTTTCTCATTTAAATCTCCAATATCTATAAATAATAAAATATCTCTTCAATGGCAGGGAGCCATTAGCCCTGGAAAAAAACTAAGGTCACCGGAATTTTTACTCAGACCTCTGCATTTTTCAGGTTTTAATTCAGTAAGTGATATTTTTTTCTAACAAAGGATTCACAATCTAAATCACTAAATAGCCAGCCTACTGCGGATCAATATGTGAAAAGTAGTCACTGTATATTCTTGAATCATTCAGAGCTTTCAAAGATTCCCTTAAAATGCTAATCCACGCATTCATATTTTATTATTTTTCTGTTCTTGCCTGGTTTAGGATAATGGGCTTTTGGTAATTAAAATTATACCATTTCTTTTCTTTTCCTTGAGGCTGCCATACCTCCCCTTAAATCCTTGCACCAGTCACCTGTGTGAATGCTTGACTTCTAGACATTCTCTTTGACATATTTTACTAGCTAAGACTTCTCATCCCAAATCATCTACCCCCTGCATCATCAAAGGAAATAAACCGATAAAACCAAAATTCCATTATAGTTTACTTAATATATTTCAATGAGAAACCCCAAACAGAGAAAACACATGAAATAATTACTTGAAAGTATTGTAATGACTCAGCTGTCAATTGGAAAAATATAGCCTCTGGAACTCACTTTCTCTGAGAAATAATCCTTGTTATTTTCTAAAAATTAGAATGTTATTCACACCAGTAGTTTTCCAACTTCTCTGCATGTGGAATGACAGAGTGTCCTTTAAATACCCTGATTCCCAGGCTTACATCCCATACCAAGTACCACAGTGTCTTGAAGATGGGGGCTAGGAGACAGGACTTCTCAAAGTGTACAACCAAATTTGAGAATCCGTGATTTACACTGAACTACTCTTCCTCAAAGTATGGTTCAAGGCCCACTGGCGTGGTGTCACCTTGTGGGGACATTATTACACTTACAGATATTGAACCCATCGCAGACCTGTTGAATCAGTCTAAAAAATCTGTTTTCTGAGACGTTCACAGATGATTCTCCTGCTTTTATTAAGCCACAGTTTTATTCCCCTGCTTGTTTGGGCAAATGTCTTCCATCGTTTCTTCATTATTTCCAATAGAATTAGGACCAGTGAGGTTATGTTCTAGGGTAATGTAAACAGTACCCTAATCACTTTTTAAATTCGATTTAACTTGCATAGTGCAAACTCTTTATCTACCTGCCTATCTAACCGGGTAGCTAGCTTTTTAAGGTAGAATACATGGTTTTAGAGGACACACAGCTTATCAGTCATATGCTTTTCTTAGAGATCTTTTCTGGTCCAGCCACACCAGGACGAGTGGCATGCACTTCATTATAATAGAAGGCTAAAATGCTATTCCTTTTGACCAAAGCCTGCCATGAAAGAAAGGGCAGATTAGAACAAATTTCTAGAAGAATATATTGCCCCGTTTTGTATGTAATTAGTCCTTGTCATAACTAAACACTTGACCCTAACTTTCATGACAAATTAACAAAGTTTCCTTCTTCCTCTCTCAAAATAAGTTTCTAATTGAAATTAATTCATAATCAAGCAAAATATGCTTACTTTACCCACTTCCCCAGAGGCACATCTTTTCTTGGGCTATGAAGAGACATTTGAAGCTGGTGCAGAAACGCAGGCAACCTCCTGTTTAATGGATCTGCACACTCTTCACTCTTCACCATCCCCTCTTAGTAGACGCCTCATGATTCGTTTTTAACGCAAGGCAGAAGTTAATTACTGACCTTCTGTTAACAATGCCAAGCAAGTCTGGAAATTGAACCCAACTGGCTTCTATGAATTTCTCTCCACTTCTCATAATAAATGCATGGAGATAATACAATAAATAGTTTGAAACATGAAATAATGTTTTCTTTTTTTTTTTTTAAAGATTTTATTTATTTATTTGACAGAGAGAGACACAGCGAGAGAGGGAACACAAGCAGGGGGAGTGGGAGAGGGAGAAGCAGGCTCCCCACTGAGCAGGGAACCTGATGCGGGACTCGATCCCAGGTACCTGGGATCATGACCTGAGCCGAAGGCAGACGCTCAACGACTGAGCCACCCAGGTGCCCCGAAATAATGTTTTCATTAATAGATTTTTCTAACTTCTGTATTTTTTTTTTTTTTACTCTGTGCAAATGATGCCATTGCTTACTGACAATAAAGAAGAGTCAGATATAACAGGAATTTAAGGAATGTTTTCCAAGGGTCCCTTGAAGACATCGATTAGACATATGTCTGGGGCTACGTCAAATCCCTGTTCTGTGTGAGTGGGACAAGAACTCATCGGCACTAGTTAAAGAGTTTCCTGACTTACAGTGTTTCCCCTTTATCTGAGTCACTACCAGGAAAACCAAAAGGCAAAGTCTCCTTAAAGAGACACCTCACAGCCTCACCATCCTCGTCTGCTTTTCAGGGTTACTTTTATCTCCGCCTCGGCTACACATCCGGGCACACGGAGTAGTTTGTTGCTTGCCTAAATGCTGCCGTGGCACAGAAAAAGCCTGCCTATGGGTTAAATATGTTTGAAGAAGATCACAGTCCCAGTCTCTTTGGATTAACTTTTAAAGCACCCGGCTATGCAGTCCGTGTGGCTCCAGTCTGTTCTCAAACGATGTCCACTGTCATTTTTCCCACTAGGTCCTTGAGATTCTTCCCTGATGTGAAAGCTTTGAACATTCACAAGACATCCTTAAACAGGCTTTCTCTTGTATTCTTTTCAATCCAATCCAATCTTAATACTTCCATTGGTCACTATTTTCGTCATCATTGCACCATTTCAACACGATAGCCCTCAAAAGCCACTGTTACCAATTCTATGCATTTTCTTATCCATGAATGCAAAACAGATTAATTATAGAGTATGATATTGATTTATAGAAGATACAATTTCTTTTTTTTAAAGATTTTATTTATTTATTCATGAGAGACAGAGAGAGAAGCAGGCCCCCAAGGAGCAGGGAACCCGATGTGGGACTCGATCCCAGGACCCTGGGATCACGACCTGAGCCAAAGGCAGACGCTTAACCATCTGAGCCACCCAGGCACCCAGAAGATACAATTTCTTATATATTTCATATATATTATGTTAATGTATCATATATTAATATATAATTTCTTCCCTTTTTCCTTGGGGGGTATAGTAGTCACCTGCAAACACACCCCTGTGAGCCTGAGGGATATGGACATATTTGGGCATGGCTGAGGAGCCTGTGGAATATGCCAGAAGTGAGGATTCTGAGCACACACACCTTCCCTTAGCTCAGGTCCGTTGTACTCATACATGAGTCTAACATCTAAAATGTCTCCGAAATATTGAAATCACAGGGCAATGCTTCTCTTAGTCTATTTTGTGGTGAGTACAAGTGACTTACTATTTAAGCATAGGAGAAACTCAACAGCTGGAAAAACTGCCCACAGCAGACCGCTGGTTGCCTCGGTGAGGCTGGGGCAGCGCTCTGTGGCATCAACGGGGCCTGGCTTGTAGGGTGTTTTATAACAACCATTAAGCAGGAAGTCAAAAGCGGTGAGGCAGAAATTGGTAGGCTCCAAAGATGAGGGAATGGACTTTGTTCTCTGAAGCACACATCATGTCTCCCTGATACGGGTTGAATGGTTTCTCCCACCCCAAATTCACAGATTGAAATCCTAACCCCTAGAATGTGACCTTATTTGGAAATCTTTACAGAGGTGACCACATTAAAATAAGGTCATTAATCCCATATTGGGCCTTAATCCAACATGACTGGTATTTTTATTAAGATGGGAAAATGGACAGAGGCACTTATACAGGGAGAATGCCACATGAACATGAAGAGAAGCCCAGGAGTAAGGCTCAGAGCAGATCCCTCCTTCACAGCCCTCAGAAAGAACCAACTCTGATTACCCTTGATTCCAGACTCCCAGACTCCAGGCTGAGAGACAGATTTCTGCTGTTTGAGCCCCAATCTGTGGTCGTTTGTGATGGTGGCCCTGGCAAGCTGATGCCAGCCCCATGGGGTGTTGGGGGTTAGAAGCCACGGAGATCTAGCTCCCTCATTTGGATGTGCACACGTGTGCATTTCTCATTCAGCAGGTAATGAGCATCTTTTCTAAGGAGAAAGAGTAGCAAGCGTTTCCTTTCTTCTGTAGGACCAGCTTTGGCTGCTTCCTGGTTCCTCAAGCCAGAACCAAACGAGAGGAGTCTAAAGGCTGTCTTTCTCCTCGCTTCTAGACCATCCTACCAAATATCTGGCCCAGCTTCCTTTCTGACATCTGCACGGATCCCTCTTCATCTCGTGACGTTCCACGTGTGTCACCAGTGCCCGTAGTGGCTGGCTCGATGTGTCGATTTAAATGTCTGAGCAGGTGACTGAGTCCCTTATCTCCCTCTGGGTTGAGTTTTTGAATTCCCTCATTCCTAATCAGGCTGTCACTGTTATTGGGAGCGTAGAAACATACCGCAAGCTTTTTCTTTCACCACGACTACTGTAGTCTAATCAATACCTTCTTGGCAGCTACTTTATTTCCGAAGAGAATAGCATTTAGTACAGGCATATTTGAAGGCATATCCCCTGAACTCTTTCAACAGGCTTACAACCTCTTATCTGACTATTTTTGCCAAAATGAGACATCTATACATCCGTAATTTTTTCCTCTCTCTCTGAGGCTTGTATGACGGTATAAAAATATCTTAGAATTATTCTTGGTGAATTTATAATAACAGTTCCCACAGTACTTTTCATCAGGCAACTGCTTTGTTCCTTGTAAGCAAATCTTGGAAAGAAAAATCCTTCCTAAGAAGCCTTTCTTTTCCTTCATAGCTTTTGAAACACGGTATAAATCCTTATGTTAACCTCAGATTTCTATGCTCTTGGGGAGTTGAATGCAGGGAGAATAAAAGAACCAGCAGTTCCTGTCCTCCTTTTATATGTTTTCTCCTCTCTGCCCCCACTCTGGGGACCCCACGCACCACTGTTCCCTTTGGAGCCCTCACCCATCAGCCCCCCTCTTCTCTAGGGAAGCAAGGCACCAGGAACCAGGCTGCAGCTGGGGTCACATGGACCCTCCCTTACAGGTCCCTGTCTTGAGGGTCTCACACTTCTCTAGGGTCCTGATTAACGCTGTCAGTGAGCAGAAAGTGAGTCAGACGAGCTCGTGTACCTGAAGAAAGGACATGACCCTCACCCCCACGCCTGTGTAAGGGGCCTCGTGCATCACAACAAGCACTGCAAGGAGGCTTTGCTCACACGGGCCTGGGGCAGAGGTGGGGGGCTAACTGGAAGCAACAGGAAGGAGGGAGAGAAGGTTCCGTGCCCAAGCATAGGTCTAAAAGGAAAGATGACTTTTTTAAACTACTCGAACACTGATGCACTTTCATCAGTAGGAAATGTTACAGGCTGAATTGTGTCCCCCCGCAAATTCATGTGTTGATGTCTTAACTCCCGGGACCCTAGAACACAACTACACATCGATTTGGAGAAAAGATTTTAAGGAGGTGATTAAGGTAACAGGAGGCCACATGGGTGGGCTCTACTCCAATATGACTGCTGTCCTCGTAAGAATTGTTGATTAGGTCACAGGCGCAGATGGAAGACCATGTGAGGACACAGCCATCTATGAGCCAAGGAGCAAGGCCTCAGAAGGAGCCGATCTCAGACTTCTAGCCTCCAGAACCATGCGACAGTACACTTCTTGGTTTAGGATACGGGGGCTGGTGCTTCGCCAGAGCAAACTGTTAGAGAAAACCATCTTCCTTAGTCTCTACTTCAAACTAAGAGAAGCTGTAAAATAGCGATGTTTCTTTATAGTTCATGGACCAATTTAATAGGAGAGGCTCCTATATGCCATATCCAGATGTACAACCTGTCACTCCTTATCATTTCCTTTAAGCCAGATGAAGACTTCATCCCTTTCCTGAACAAATGTGGGGTATATGGATTTATTTTATTTTATTTTATTTTATTTATTGTTAGAGATGGGGTAGAGAGAGAGAGAGAGGCAGAGGGAGAGGGAGAGAAACATGAGGAGCTTGACCTCACAACCCTGACATCATGACCTGAGCCGAAATCAAGAGTTGGTCACTTAACTGACTGAGCCACCCAGGCGCCCCAGTGCTTCTTGAATGTCTTCCCAATACCTGACAATCCTCATCACCAGCTGGTGTACGAAGCTACCACCCCTTTTCTCTATGCCATTCAGCCATTCAGGAATGGTTTTATCTTGTTCTCTCCTGGGGCTGGCCTTCCACCTCTGCTTCCCACCTCACTGACCCTCTTACCGTCATTCCTTGGGGACGTGCAAGTTCACTGAGAGTCTCTGCTGGGTGTGATGACCCCCCCCTCGGCTGAGTTTCATCCAAGGCTCACTTGACACCTCAGCAAACTGAAGTAGGAGCCACTTGGCTCTCCCCACCATGACCAGCCTTCCCCAATGCCGTCTTGAAATCATATCAAGTATCCATGAATCTATTTTTGTGTATTTCTCTCCACTGGGACGTAAAGTCTTGTCTACTGAGAAAAATCCGTTGGTAGTTAAGTCTGATTTAAAGAATCAGAGAGCTTGTTTATACAGGTGTGTGTCTGTGCATGCGTACACCAGTTTATGTGTTTGTGCTTGTGTGTATATTCATAGAACATCAAAGGTCCACTGTCGCCAAATTAAAGGTGAACTCCTCAGCCTGACATTCAAAGACATTTGCAGAATGGCCCCGTTTTCCTTTGGGGCCTTCCCTCCTTCAGTGGAGATGTGCACTTTTTTCTATTTTTCTCTGCTTGATGTCTTACTATCCTCAGAAACCTCCCCTCCACACTACACACATCCTGCCTCACCTGCCCTGATTCTGTCAACGGCACTCAGGCTTAGTTTATTTTTTTTATTTCTTTTAAAGATTTTATTTATTTATTTGAGAGAGAGAATGAGAGATAGAGAGCATGAGAGGGAAGAGGGTCAGAGGGAGAAGCAGACTCCCCGCTGAGCAGGGAGCCCGATGCGGGACTCGATCCCGGGACTCCAGGATCATGACGGGAGCCGAAGGCAGTCGCTTAACTAACTGAGCCACCCAGGCGCCCCTCAGACTTAGTTTAAGTGTTACCCTTTTCTGTGGAGATTTTTCTGGTCTGCAACACCCACCTACCCCCACCCAGAACTTTAAAGCCTCATTTGACTCTGCTTTCTCTTCTCTCATGATTTGTATTCTTGCTTTGTAGTTCACGTATGGGTGTTTGTATCTCGTTCCCCCCAGAATGAACTCTGTATGAGTTTGCTGGGGCTGCCTCAACAAAGGGCCCCAAACAGGGCGGCTGAAGTAACAGAAATAGATTTTCCTACAGATCGGTAAGCTACAGGTCGACAATTGAGGTGTCAGCTGGATTGATTCCTTCAGAGGGAGGGTCTGCAATCCTCTGTTCTGACTTCTGATGGTTTGCTGGCAATCTTTAGCATCCCTTAGCTTCTGCTACTTAACCCCAATCTCTGCCTTCATGATCCTATGATGTGCCTCTGTGTTCACATTTCTCCTTTTCACAAAGACAGTCATATTGGATTAGGACCCAGCCTACTCCAGCGTGACCTTATTCTAACTATCCACTGAGGCCCTATCTCCAAATATGGTCACCTTATGAGGTGCTGCAGGTGAGGACCACCTCATATGAGTTTGGGTGGGGGACACAATTCAACCTGTAATTCAACAAGCTCCTTTACAAAGGCTCTTCGTCTTCTCTCTTTGTTGGGCCACAGCACCCCACCCAGCGCGTCTCTCATTACAGCGACTCCATAATGATGTCGTTGAATTGAAAGATACCACTTATGCTGTATGCACCCCAAGTGTCTTGCCTAAGACCTGGCACGTAGTTACTACTCAGCAACATATTTTAAGGTTTTATTGGCCACAGGGACTTTGTTCTTATATATCCTAGTTGAAAGTTTATCCTGCTATCTCATTAAAAAAAAAATTCTATTTACACTTTTATGTGGCATGCCCTACGAATGCAAGCTTTTGTAGAAGCTTCAAGTAGTCACAAGTACCTAACACAGAATAACGGAGGAGGGTGTTTGTAAGTGGGTGAGCACAAAAGAAGATGAAGTGGCAGAGGGGAGGAAATAGTCAGCTTGTTCAGAATGTCTAAAATTACTTATTTGAACATGTGTAATTACATAAATTACACATTTATGTAAATGTTTTCCTCAAGCCACTGCCCATCCATTTCTTTGAAAGACTTGTACATCCCAAGCTTGTTGACTCCAGAGGTGAAGTGTCAGATTTTTTATACAGTGCTGCCCTTCAAATTTATAGTATTGTCTTTCTTTTTAGTGTCTTGTGGTAAATGCAATTTATATACAAAATGTCTTCTAAGACAATATATCCCTCTAGCCCAAGGAAGTACTTTGAAATCTCTTTGTGAGATATGATTTCTTCTGTTACTTTCTGTCAAAGAGATTTCTAAATGGTCTCCACAATCTTGTTTTTACAGTTGGCCGCACAATGGGATGCTGCTCAGGAACGTTCACCCGAGCCAACTGCAATGAGTCTTACTGGAAAAGGATGCCCATTACCTTCAGACATGAGTGGCAACTTTATAAACAAATGACAAGATGTATTTAGCTTAAAAGTTATTTATGAACTTTAGCGTAAATAAATCAATTAAAATAAAATAAATCTTTTCTTTTCTTAAGATTTTATTTATTTATTTGACAGCGAGAGAGGGAACACAAGCAGGGGGCGTGGGAGAGGGAGAAGCAGGCTTCCCGTGGGGCAGGGAGCCCAATGCGGGGCTCGATCCCAGGACCCTGGGATCATGACCTGAGCCGAAGGCAGGCGTTAAGGACTGAGCCCCCCAGGCGCCCTAAAATAAAATAAATCTTAAAATGAAAACAAATAACACATTTAAATGATTTCTGTGGTCTCTATACATATATATCACCTAAATATCATCTAAGAATTAATTTAACACAGTATCTAAACATGAGGATGATTGTTAGAACTTACCAGGTAATGCTATTCATTCTGAGGTTTGAGGTTTTATTTCTTCTTTCACTGAATGCATTAGGATGGCCAAATAAACCTTTTGTTTTGTTTTGGTTTGGTTGGGTTTGTGTGTGTGTGTGTGTGTGTGTGTGCATTAAGACTTCATTAGAGAACACATTATGTGGAAAGTGGAAAGACTCAGTCCATTGGGTTTGGTGGTTTGAAAATTACATGTCTGATCTGAAAGAGCCAAAGATTTATTTTAAAATGTACACTATTTATAAACCATATCCACCATAGTCAAACTATTGACATTAAAATGTAGCCTTTGTAAAACTCTAGATTGTCCAATTTGCAAAAGCAGTTCTAAGAAAGAAGGTCATAGTGATTAATGCCAGCCTCAGACATAATGAAAGAATCAAATAAACTGCCTAAGTTGATAGCTCAAGGAAGTAGGGGTGCAGGAAGAACAAATGAAGCTCCAAGTTAGCAGAAGGAAGGAAATAAACATTAACACTGAAATAAATGAAATGGAGACGAAAAATACAATAGAGAAGTTCATTTAAACTAAGATACGGTTCTTTGAAAAGATAAACAAAATTGACAGACCTTTAGTTAGACTCGCCAAGAAAAAAAGGCAGAGGACTCGAATAAATAAAATCACAAATGAAAGATATGTTACAACGGACACTGTAGGAACAAAAAGATCAGAAGACTACTGTTAACAATCATACACCAGTAAATCGGACAACACGTAGAAATAGATAAATTCCTATAAACATACAACCCACCAAGACTGAATCATGAAGAGATAGAAAATCTGAATAGATTGACTACTGATAGGAATATTGAATCAGTAATCAAAAACGCTCCAACAAAAAAAGTCCAGGGTCAGACAGTTTCATGAGTAAATTCCACCAAATATTCAAAAAAGAATTAATATTAATCTTTCTCAAACTCTTCCAAAAAATAGATAAGAAGGGAACTCTTCCAAACTTATATTTTATAAGGCCAGCATCCCCCTGATACCAAAACCAGACAGGAATGCAACAAGAAAAAGAACATTTCGGGCCAATATTCCCGATTAACATAGATGTAAAATCCTCAACAAAAAATTAGCAAACTGAATTCAACAACACATTAAAAGGAACATACACCATGATCCAGTGGGATTTATTCCGGAGATGCAAGGATGATTCCACATCTGCAGATCAGTCCGTGTGATACGCCACATTAACAAAATGAAAAATAAAAATCACATGATCATCTCAATAGATGCGGAAAAGGCATTTGACAAAATTCAACATCCATTTTTTCTCAACAAACTGGGTATAGAGAAACCATACTTCAATATTATAAAGTCTATACATGACAAGCTAACAACTAACATTGTACTGAATGGTAGAAAGCTGAGAGCCTTTCCTCTAGGATCAGAAGCAAGACAAAGATGCCCATTTTCACCACTTTTATTCAACATATTTATTGGAATTCTGAGCCACATCCATTAGGCATATTAGAAATAAAAGTCATCCACACTGAAAAGAAAGAGATCACTATTTTCAGATGACATGATTTTATGTATAAAAAGTCATAAAGACTCCATAAAAAAATAACTGTGAGAACTAAGACACAAATTCAGTAAAGTTGTAGGATACAAAATCAATACACAAAAGTCTGTTGTGTTTCTCTGCACTAATATTAAACAATCGGGGAAAGAAGTTAAAAAACAACAACAACAACAATTCTATTTACAATTGCATCCAAAGGATAAATTTCCTAGGAATAAATTTAAATGAGGTGAAAGACCTGTACTCTAAAATCTATTAGACACTGTTGAAAGAAATTGAAGCAGATACAAATAAATGGAAAGACTAACTGGAAAATGTGCCCCGTCCCCGTGACCCTTGCAATGTCGTTCACAATAGCCGAGATATGCAAACATTCTAACTGTCCACTGATGAATAAACGGATAAAGAAGATGTGGTATATATATGCGATGGGATGTTACTCAGTCATAAAAAGGAATGAAATTTTGCCATTTGTGATAACATGGATAGACCTCCAGGGCATTATGTTAAGTGAAATAAATCAGACAGAGAAAGACAAATAACATACAATCTCACAGTCTCTCTTATATGTGAAATCTAAAAAAAAAAAAAAAGGAAAGAAAAAAAGGCTTATGATACAGAGAACAGATTGCTGGTGGTTGCTAGAGGGGAAAAGATGGTAAACTGTGTGTTTTTTTTATTATTAATAATAATAAAGAGAAAAGCAAACTTTACTATTACAAATTTTTTTAATTTGTAGCCTACGTAAAATTCTAGGTTGTCAACTGAAAAAAACAAATCACTGATTAAATATGAAATTAAATATAAAGTACTTTTAAGACTTTGACAAATTGCTACATAGTTAAATATATGTTATTAAATTCATTCCTTCTGTAGAGTTGGCTAATTTTTCTTGATAGCTAAAATATGCATTTATCAAGCTAATGTAATTTGTTTCAGAAAAATATATCTACTCTGGATTTGAAATAAGTTTATGCTAATAGTGACTCCAAATTACCATAGCTATGTATTATAAGGATATCTCTTGCTGTAAGAATAATACATGTATTTTGGCTTGAGTCTGACTATTTTGACTACAGATATAAATCAGATAGCCTTTCTGCTTGTCAGTTAACAACTCAAGGACGTGAAAAAAATCTTTTAAAATGCAGATTAGAAGATATAAAGTGAATTTTCATTTTTGTATTAGCTATATTTAAATACACGTTTGTATTGCACAACGCGTATGTTAAGTGCTTTTTGTTTCATCTTATTTTGTTTTTGATGATTGTCCATACAAAGTGACCCAGTAAAGCAAATTTACTTATTTCATGATGTCTAGTGAATTTTTACAATGTAACAAGTGACACAATTTAATTTATACTTCCAGAAAGAAATGAGATTTAGGCCCCCTCTCAAAGGCGGAGTATTCTATCGAGTTGTCTTCTGAAATGCAAGATCCAGTTCTGGTTTTTTTTTCATATATTCTAAGAGAATAAATCTTTCATGTTTTGGAATCTTTCTCCCCTTCCCATGACTTATTTTTCAATCTGAAAATTCCTGGCTGACCCTCAGCAGTGAAAAACCTTCCAAAATTTTTCTAGAATAAATTTTTAAAGATGTATTTATTTATTTGAGAGAGAGTGTGTGAGAGGCACACTATTGTGCCTAATAGTATTAAACTACACCTGACTTCTCATTTATAAAAGTTGAAGACCCTAGCAGTGGGCTGAATCAGAAATTCCAGAACTGTAGTGGAGAAGTGAATGGCTTCATGGACCTCTTAACCTGACACTGAGTGCAACAAGAGTTAGTTACATAGGATTAAATGAACCGATTAAGGGATGATTGTGGGGTTTTTTAGTACTATTTAGTACTATTAGTACTATTGATGTTTTGATTTTCTATTTTTATGGATATATAAGTGACCCTATTTTTTTCTTTGAAGCTATAAATTCAAAACAATTTAGTAGACTGCTCTTGTAAAAAATATGAAACATTTTTATATTTTTCTCCCTGCCTCACTCTTTCAGATGCTTCTGAAACATTTTTGGATATTTTTATTCTCATAAATATTATTATTTGTAAAGTTTCACATTATATAATATAGTTATTTGCATGTCCTTCTTTCTTACAAGAACATAATTGGTTATGCAACCAAGGATTTTTCTGGAATGTAATACTTTAGAATGACGATCATTTAATCAGATGCAACCAGACAATTTTAAGGAACTAGGGTAACTTTTTGGAACCAACACTTAGAAAGCCTTCTTAGAAAACTGGAATCTGGTTTACAGGTTCCCAGCTGTACTGACTTACCAGCAGGTAAGTAGTTACTTACACAGTGAGTAAGATGGTGGACACCGTCATGAGGAGTTTGAGAGCTTCAGAAACTCAAATGCTGCTGACTATCAAATACTTTTCTACCCCAGCCTCATGGGATGTCCTGGACTGGTTTCTCTCACAGTTCAACTCCTAGTTCTTTCCTTTAGTACAACCTTTTAATAACTATTTCTGCTTTTCATTTTAGGAATCTCTCTTTTACCTAAATACCTGATCCCCAGGACTAAGAAAACACCTGACCGTTACTACCACTCCCCAACAGATGGTTCACCTCTGATCCCCAACAAGAGCCTTGCAGAAAGACTATTTCTTAAACTCTTTGCCCCACTCAGGGACTGTCTGACATGCTCTCTGTTGTTCAGTGATTCATTTTGGACAAAAGTGGGGACAGATGATGTTGAACTTTATTGGAGCCCTGTACTCCCAGAAAAGAGTGATGGTTAAGAAATCCCCCCATCCTTTCCTGTTCAGTAAAATGACTAATTACAAAGGACCACAGCATCCTCAGATATTCTGACATAAGACCCATCTCTACTCTCTAATTCCCTTGCTTTACGGAACCCCAAGTTTTCGCCCCCTTCTTTGAGATGTTCACTCCCTATGACAATACCCTGATGGAAATGATCTCTTAAATTGTCTCATACATATACATAATCACCTTTGATAGGCCACAATATTATCACGAATGCTTAATTTGGTGAAATAGTTTATGATTTTCTTACATAATTTTACATGTAACTGTGTTGGCAAATTGGCTGACAATGTGCAGTGCACCTTACAACATTATAATTTATTTTTACGTTGAATACTATTTAGACATAGGGAAAAGGAAACTTTAGTAAAAAGTGATCAAATACCAAAAGAGGCTGGTATTAAACCACTGTGGGGGCAGACAGTAATGGGAAGCGGCCTTAGAAAAGTAAGTTTGAGGAAAGGTCAAGAAAACAAAAATGGCTTTTCCCGCTTGCGAATTATCAAGAAAGCAAAGGTGCTTTGGTGAATCTGTCTGTGAAATGTTATTATCAGACAGATTTTTAGCACCCTTTGTTAAGGATATGGTGATGATTTGGGAAGCATATTTTTTTTAACTCATCTAAAGAAATTATTTCAAATTCTGCTGGAAAGTAACTGCCAGGAGTCTGAATGTCAGAGGGTTGACAGGCTGATCTAGAACCTGAAAAACAACACCCAGCTCTGTTACATCTACGTTATGTATTTAGCACTTTGTCACAAGCCTCTGTCCAACTAACTCTAAGAGTAATTCAGGTTGGGAGAGAAGCTCTGGAGGGTTCAACAGTCACATTTCTTTCCTCTTCTCTCTAAATTGAGACCTTCCTTGTTCCTGAAGCAAAAAGTTTCTTTGCAGCTATCCCAGACATGCACCTGTGTCTCCATCAGCTGATACATGGATTATGATTAAAAAATACTGATTTACCTCTTCACACCCATACTAAGGAGAACCACTAGATTATTGCTCCTACAATATATCTTTGTTTATGCTATTTTCCAACAGTTAATGGGAAACTGTGAAAAATTTTTAATTAGTGGGTTATCCTAATTTTTGTATGTGATATTTAAGAAAATTTACAATATTGCTCCAACTTAGATTTATATATATATACATGCATAGATGTACACACACACACATATATCTATATCTATATATTTAATCTCACAAGTCTCCCATATATCACTCTTTTCCAAATACCCTGGTCTATTCATGGAACTAGTACAAGCAAGCCCTACCCATGATTCAAAGGCAAACTCAGGTTGCTTATAAGGGTGACTATGTTTGTTTTCATCCGAGACAAATAGACATACACATAAACTGGGCTGTCCTGAGGAAAGTGCCAGGTTTGGTCCTCTACTTAGTGGTACTGTATTATGCAGCAGCAACAAACATGTAATCCTATAGTTGGTGTTTTTATTACATCAATAACTTTAAAAGTAATCTCTATGAATCTTTTCCCAGTATGATGTAGCATGCTTCATATCTTTTCAATGATTGCCATTTCTCTTCATCTTCTTAGAAAACAATTTTTTAGTTACATTATATTTGTCTTACTCCTTTCAAAACTTAGGTTTGCAAAATTATATGTGTATATAATAAAGGGGGTGGGAAAATAGTTATCTGCATTTGGTTACATTTATGAAAAGAAACACTATAAGAACAAACCAAAAACTATTACCTACAAGTCATAGTAGGAAAGAAAGTGGAGAGGAGAAGAAAACAATATTCCTGCATAGATCTTATTATACTGTAACTTTGAAAAATTTAAATGGTTCACATATTTAAAAATGAAATTAAATGAAAGAAAAGCAGTATCTCAGAATAAAAAGTAAACCTACTTTTAGGTTGTAGAAATAAACACAGTTAGAAAAGAATCATTTTAAGTAATGTGGGAATCCACAATGGTATGTATACAAACAATGAATAGAAAACAACAGCAACAACAAAAATAACAAAAAAACACTTAAACCTAATTTTAAAATTAGACTTCATTTTTTTTAGTATAAATAGTAATAGTTTAAGATTATTTTGAAACTATTTTCTGGGGCTTAATGAGGATAAGGCAATCCAATAATGACAGTAAGTTCTATTTTTTTGTGTGTGTATGAGAAAGTACACTGATATAAAAATCAGAGAAGTTACTTAAGAATCTGATAGTGCTTAACTTGGATTGGAAATAGATTAATGAAGTCTTGATTTCTTTTAATTTCTAAAAATATGCATATCTTAACTCTGTCCTCAGAAAAGCCTAGAAGCAATGTCAGTGAAAGAGTGATAAGCACCTCCTGCACCCAGAAAATGGTTTCTAAATGCCATTTGCCACTGTAAAGAACTAGGGATCCTCAGAGAAGTGGTCAATCCCAGGTGTAGTGTAGGAAACACACAGGTGGTAGTCCCAAAGGACAAGGAAGCCAACATGATGATGCACTCACTGGCTAAAATTGTGAGAATTATATACCAAAAGAGACCATGTAATTTGTTGAAATATATTACATAATAAAAACCCAAATGCATTTAGATTAGACAGGCACAGAGAGAAATCCACCAGGGCAGCAGCAATAACAGCATTTGGGGCACCACTGGAAATAAGCATATCACATCTTCCCCTAAAAACTAGATTGATGAAGGAAACAATTAAGCCTTTTTCTGTATAAACTATATTTTATGATATCCAAATAGATACAGTTTATTTGAAAAAAGTACTTTCCAGAGGAATTCTGCCTATTATATGTGACAGGAATGATAAAATTAGGAAATGGCCATTTTTTAACACATAATAAAAATTCAGTCATGTAAAGTCCAGCCCAAAAATTAAATGAAAAGTTGATACTGGGCTTTACAGGGAAGGAATCAGCCTGTCACCTGTCGCCACTTGAACTCACAAAACACAACCCAAGTACCGCACGGACACTGATACTGCATTCTGATATAATTTAAAGTGAAGCTCATCACACCACCTATAAAATATTCTTGCCAAAATGTTGAACCTTATCAATCCTTGAAAACTAACTTGAAATTATAAGTAAAATGCAAGTATTAGAACAAGTTGAATGTTCCCAAGAAACCAAGCTGATAAGTCCAGAATACAAGATATTTTATTGGACAATTCAATTTATGCAGCACATTAATGGCATGACTGAAAAATGAAAAGAAAAGCCATGGGTGGAGAGAGTGAACTGCTGTCAAATAAATGAGATTAAAAAGACATACTAATAATAGTTTTTAAAAAGCAAGGTGTGGCCTTTGAATCCTCATTCAAATAGAGCATTCTAAAAAGAGACATTTTAAACTGTGAAAATTTATTATTAATTTGGTATTAGATGTGCATAAAAATTATCATTATATTAAGAATGATACTTTTATAGTTTTCATTGCATTAGTTGTATTATTTGCAGTAGACATGATAGTGGCATATATTTAGAAGACATATAATAAATGATGTAAATGACATTGAAAATGTTTCAGCAAGTAAAATTTTAAAAATAAAGAGATGAAGCAAATTTGGCAAAATCTTGAAAATTGTTGTATCTGGTTAATGAGTGTTTGAGAATGTATTATGCTACTCTCTCTGTTTTTGTGTTCTTGAATATTTCATAATATTTTTCAGTCGATAACCCCTGGTCAGCTGAGCTATTCCACGAATATCCATCATATGTTCTAGGATCTAATATTCAGTGTAATGAACTAAGTGTATTAATCCATTGCAATAGCTTAAGTGGCTAGTGATTTTATAATGACTGTGAATACATTGACACCTTCCTTTGGGAGCTTCCAAAGCATTTCACAATCAATATGATAAAAACTGAACCAAGAGTTTCTTATTAACTTCAAATACTGTCATTTTCTTTATTTCTTTATATTATAATTAGATAAAATATAATTATATTATTGTATAATTATTATATATTTTATTATAATTATATATTTTATATAACCTAAAAGTTGTCATTACCTACTTACTCTCTTTTATTTCCTTTATCCAACCAAATTCTGCTTATTTTCCTTATAAATATATTAAAAATCCAAATGCTTCTTAGGTGTTTTTCCTCCTTTTCTTGCATCCACTCTTGATCAACTATAATCTGTACTCTTTTAAGAACATAAATCTAAAATAAATCTAAAATTTTCCCATTTCTCTTAGAACAAAGACAAAAGTCCCTCGTGTATCCTGCAGGGGGTGTCAGATAGAGTCCTCTGCCTTCGGTGCAGCCAATTTTGAACTGCATGGTGAACATTTTAAGCTCCTTCAATGTGCCACGGTTCTTCCTGTCTCAGGGCTTTTGCACATCAGTCTATTCTGCCTAAAAATGTTTCACGACCTTCCTACTGTTAAGTCCAACCAATAGGTCAGATCTCTGATCTTTGTACTTTCTGTTTTTGATTCTCTAGATTGGACCAGATGTCCCTTTATATATTCTCATAAACTCAGGTTTCTTTCCTTCTTTGCATTTACCACTGCTGAAGTTTTATTATTATTTGTGTATTTCCTTAAATTCTCTTTACTTGGATATTTACACTCTGGGACTACATGGACCATAACTGTTTTCTGCTCATTCTTGTATCAGTTATTGCCAACACAGTGCTAACTGACCGGTTACTTCTTTAATAAATGAATAGATTCATAAATAAATGAGTCAGAAAGTGGTACAATAATTATAGGTTTCTTTGTCTCTCAGACTTACTGCTAAATATTTTGTTTTACTGTGATTGTGGATGCATCAAGATCCAGCCTATTCCTCAGCAAAGCGGCATAGAAAGCACAAATTATTTTCACATTTTAGCCTTCATTGTCGTTTATCTCAGCTCCCCAGCCTACCATGACTTTCCATCTTTATGGTCCAGTGACCAAAAAGACCTCCCTCTGGTGTCTCTCTGATAGAAAAGACCTCTGAGGAAAGAATCTTGAAGACTTCATTCAGCATGAAATGACTGAGGATTTCTCTCACATTCAGCAAATATTTATTTTTTTTTACTCTTTTTTTGTCAAAACCGATAGAAAGCACACACAAAGCATTGTGCTTACAAAGAAGAATAAGCACTATCTGTGTCCAGAGAGGTTGTAATTTGTTACTACTCCTGAAGGGTTTTTCATCAGTAGGGCATAATGTCATACACCAAAGGAAAGATCATCTGTTAATATAGGGATTGGTAGAATTTCAGATATGCCTCAAGTTGGGAGCTATTTTAGTGATATCAAATAAAAATTTTCTTAGCTATAAACTCATGTGAAAGCTAATCATCAATCCTCAGTATGTGAAAAAGAAGTCAGGCTCATGATGCAGAGGAAGACAGACGGAGGACAAATCAGCAAATGGGGAGTCTCTGCTTTGAAGACCACTGGCCCTCAGAAAGGCCTGAGACTGAATTACAGTTTTCCCCTAGTTGCCTCCTCAGGTCTCCAGTTCCGTGTGGCTCCATCTGAACATGAGGAGGGCTCGTCATCTCCCTCCAAATGTTGGCTTCTAACACGACTCAATCATCTAGTCCATGTTTAAACTTTACATGAATCAACTCATACAGTGTATACTGATTTGTGTCTGACTGCTTCCACTTGACATTATTTTTGCAAGATTTAGCCACTTTGTTGCACACAGATGGAGTTGACTTATTCTCAATGTTGAGAGTATTCCATTGTGGAAAAATACAGAATATTCAAAAATATATACCCATAGTCATCAAAAAATTGTGTATAAGAACACCCACTGCAGCACTAATAAACCCAAGCTAAAATCTACCCAAATGTCAATCAATAATAGAGTGGATAAATAAATACTTTCTGGATACTATTTTGCATTTTTCTAAGCAAATGTAGTATAGCATAAACTATAGAATAGTCCTTTAGGAGTTTTTTTTTTTTTTAAGAAAATGATCAGAAAATGTTTTATATTTATACAAGAGTTTCATAATGTTGTTTTTATTTGTGGTAGTGATGTAATGTTTATTTTTATTTTTGTAGGGAGATGTTGCTGCTTGGCAGGCCCTGATAGGATTACGCCTTGGCCAAATACTATTCCAAAAGGGAACTGTGTTTCCTAGTTTTGCCCATAATTTCAGACATTGACATCTTGATTGTGATTGTCAATTGTTGTCTCAGGAATTATCTCTAAAGATCCAATGGGGCCATAGGCCAACGGGAGGATGTTTTGTCTTCAGACTCTATATTGATATCAAAAGAGGGAATTGAGAGGGAATGAATCTTCCCTGTGGAACGCAACCTTACGGAGTTTGTTAATTTTCTGTCCAATCTTCAACATACTTGGAATTGTGAGTGAATGTAGGCAAGTATCCATAAACTCGAAACATATTAACACAACACTATAGGTTGTCTATTCATCTCCAATCTCTTTCCACTAGAAGTTGGATTAATCTTGGGGCACCTGGGTGGCTCAGTCGGTTAAGTCTCTGACTCTTGGTTTCAGCTCAGGTCATGATCTCAGGGCCTTGAGATCAAGCCCCACCATGTCAGGCCCTGTGCTCAGCACAGAGTCTGCTTCAGATTCTCTCTCCCTCTCCCTCTGCCCTTCCTGCTCATGTGCTCTCTCTCTCAAATAGGGGGCTGGGTGGGGGCTGGGATAACAGCTAATGTGTGAATGTGGGCCAAACGCGGGGGACAATTCCTTATACATATTAGTGATTATTGGCATGTTGGTGTGCATAATAAGATCAGAGCCTTTCTAGAAATATAAGTGATTTCACTCTAATGTGCTATAAGTTTTCAAAGGTCAAAATTTTAAATGAAAGTCATTCTGGTCCACATATATTTATAGCTTCAGCTATTGCTAGTCTAGTTTTTCACTGAAATTAATGACATTGTGTTTCTTGTCAAATTATTTTGTAAAATGCCTACAGTCTATTATTTATTACCAGGAGTCTATTTGCATGGTTCGAAAACTATGATCTTGGCATCTTTATATCATCTGTCCCAGTAAATCCTCCAAAGTGTGATTTTATATTCTCTACAACCTTGACGAAAACAGTCATTTCTACTTAAATAGGGCTCATTGCCTGGGCGTGGGTACAACCTGTGTCATCACACAGGCCCTGAACTTAGAAGACCCCACACTTGGTTTAATGCCCAGCCTTGCCATCTTGAAATTATTAATACTTTTTAAAGAAGGTGTCCTGCATGTTCATTTTATGCCAGGAGCTGCAAATATTGAAATTCGTCCTGACGTTAGATGGCAAATACAGATGTCTTTGCCACAGTCAGTCTTCCCAGGAGGTTATCGCTGTATGGGCGTATAGGACATAGGATGGGTATTAAAGGGTACCCTCAGGATCTCTACCTGTGGGAAGGATGGGAGGAAAACATAATTGGACAGAGGGAAAAATAGAGCTGTCATCCAGGACCACCACAACCAGATGCTCAGGAGTTCGACTGTCCCTTCAAGTGTCCAGATTTGACCTGAGATGGCCATGCCTTTCTCTCTCATTCCCTCTCAATAAATAATCAGTTATTGAATTCGCGCTGCCCCACACAAGGGTAAGATCTCTCCGGTTGGGTAGAGGGGTGCTCTCTGCAGTCAAGGTAATTGTTGAAAGGCCTGAGAGCCAAAGATCCATGTCAACAGCATCGACAGCATCTAGAACAGAGTCCTTCATTGACAAGGGCCTGCACAGGCCTGTGATCTTCTGCATTTGTGAACAGGCCCTTGCTCTCCTGAGACACCTATGTAGAACCCTCAAATATCCTCTTGGCACTGGCAATCAGCCAATGTGTTCACTATGCAATCATTTTCTAGCCACTGTTTGATAAAATAATTTCCCCCCCTAACTTGTGATGAATTTTTATGGACCTATCCACACATTCTCATTATTTCCCCTTTGGTCTGTGCAGGGATTTATTTGTTGGATGGGCATCTGTACTTAAAAATTCAGCCCATGGCAATGGAATGGGGCAAGGCTAATTGAACTGGAATTGAATCTGGGACCCTGACCTCATTAATGTGCCTCTTAGACCAAGAAAATGACTGCATTTGCCTCATGAAACTATGCTGCTCCAGGTGCCCTCAGAGGGATGAGGACCATTCAACCATCTAGTATATTTATACACATAGCTTATAAAGTCCAGCAAATTTAGGCAACAATCCATTGGCTATCCACTTTAGTATAACGAAATCAATTCCTCATTATCAATTAATAACAAAACACATCAGTAAGTGCTTAAATGTGTTAACTATGCCAACCAATTAGCAGAATATGAAGTGCCAGCTAATCTTTCCACTCTGATTTGCTTTATAAAATCAGAGGCAGCATTAAACACACACAAACACACACACACACACACACACACACACGTGTGCATGACCAAAAACTTACAATCACGTACTAGAAACTAAAATACAAAAAATTAGACACAATATTAGGATCTTGCTGACATCTTCTATTAGAGTAAAGAAAGGGTAAAGAAAGCAAAAACGATGAGAAAAAGGAAGTTCGTTAATTTAAAAAAAGTAATACAAACTAAATGAAGAATGGTCTGGTGACTTCAGGGAGGCAAAAGAAAGAGGACAGATCACATTGTTTTCTAGAAACATTGCAGAGATGCTAAATGAGGCAGGAAGAATGCATTTAACTTTAATTGTGGACCTATCGATTACTATTGATTTGGATCGATTTCAAAGAAATTGAAGCAAGAAAAATTATTGTTTGCAAATTCTGTGTTGAGACTCTCAAAGCCTAGATGGTATCAATATTTCGCCAGTAACTTGCCTCTTTTTTCTCTAGGATCATATAAAATGCCACTAGGGTCATAGTATATAAAGAGCTGAACGGAAGCTGTGAAACAAAATCATTATTGCCTAGGTGCTTTCATCATCCTTAGTATTTAGAATAATCAACTCCAAATATCTCCAAATATTTCTGATCCCACACGTTTTAATAATGGGTTCCAGAGATACTGGAAATCCATTTGAGGCAAACCGCTTATCTCTTAAGCAAGAGATCAACCCGAAGTTTATAAAATTAGCATCCAAATGGCTATTGCTTGAAAAGGGAAATAAAGTCTTACATGATATAATTTCAGATATACTGGAAGGGTCTAATCCCACAAACTGGAAATGTATGAATTCTATTATCATAGGTTCATGCACTATGATTTTATACCTGATAAAACTGTTAATCCCCTAGAGGACCACATCCCAAAGTGGTCCTTATTTTTTTTTTTTTTACCACCGGATAAATTATGGCATGGTATCTAGATAGAGGCACTAGGGGTTTAAAGGAGGAGTGGGAGCTTAAGTGGGTGAGAGGACCAATTCAGTGCACAATAAGCCAAGTGAAACATTGTTACTAGTCTCAGTCTTACTCCTAGCTTTGCAGTTGCATTCCAATATTTTAATGGCTTACTTACTTCTGGTTTATCTCCTCCATTATGCTGTGAACTTTCTGAAGTCAAGGATTTTTTTTAACCTGAATTTTCCTAGCATAGTGCTTGGTTATAGTAAATTCTCAATGAATGATTGCAGAAGGAAGGGGTTATAGAATGGATGAACACCTGCTGTTCCAACCAACACACACACACACACACACACACACACACACACACGAGACTTCTACCATTTAGATATGAAAATTGAGATTCAACATTTAACTGACTGATGCAAGGATGCTCAGCATGTTGGCAGGTCTGATAATAATGCAGTCTTTTCATTTGGAGTCCAGCATTCTTTCAATGGCATGAACTCTTCTTTCCTCTGCAATCACTTTAATATCTGTTGAATTCTTTTGCTGTGTTCTTTCACATGGACCTGAAGAACACAAACAGCCTTACACTAAAATTATTCTACTCGGCTCAAACACATAATAACAGATCCACTCCTATTCTGAAATTAATACAAACCATTACTGTGTGAAAATAGTTCTCATTGAATTCTCAAGCACAGAAAAGTAAGAGTAGTTATGAAACAGTTTCTGCTTTAAGACTAAAATCTTCATAGTAACTCCAAAAAATTGTTACCTACCTAATAATAGGATACTTGTTCCTTTCTAAAAGGAAATCGGTAAAATTATGCTTTCCTGTGGAGGACCTCTGTGACACAAGCATACTAACAAGGAGATTAGATGCTTTGCAAACTTCTTTAGTGAAGAAACTGCTTTTTTTTTTTTTTTTAATGGGCATTTCTGTTTCCTAGCAACTGGAAAGCTCTACACTAATCTATATCCACCTTCTTATGGGAATAGATCAACTCAGGTGTTATTTATGGCACTTGAGCTTTTGGAAAAAAAGGAGAAAGGCAACCTGAAAAGAATTTATCATGTTGTTTTGATCCCAAGTCTTGGTTTAAATTATATGGTCCTGATTCAGCTTTCTTAGGTTTGTAATTACAACATTGAAACCAGAGGAGGGGAAGAAAACTTTACTTCTTCCCTCTTAAGTCCTTTGGCTCATCTAATAATTAAATTGCCATGAAACAGATTAATGGAGAAATCGAAATTTAAGTTTGCATATATAAGAGCTCATAAAAAATACGAGGCTCAAAGAAGTGACCAGAAGAAGCAGTTTTTATGTCTTTTAGACAATATGTTTGTGTAGAATTGAAAAGACAAAGGAGTTTGCACTTGGGTAGCATATTAGTGGAGAAGTAACAAGGCCTGTTTATTCAGCCTGCTCAGCCCTGAGTTCCTTGTCTCTGGTGATAAAGGTATCTCTTTACTTCCTGGTACAAGGAGGATGACTTTCACACAGGAGATTTATTTCCTACTTCCAGGGGGACAAAGGAGGGTCAGAATGACCTTTTTGCCCTGGCTGTTTCTTTATGTAATTTTAATTTAAAAAAAAACAGTATGGCAAATTGGCACATTTGGGGGCCACCAACCCCTGAACCTGAACAGATTATGAAAGTATTCTATAGTTATTCAATAGGAAAGACTAGTGCATATTTAAAAAAAATATTTTCCTATTTTTTTTTTAATCTGAACTTGTGTAGTGACTTGTTTCAAAACCCACTCCAAATCTGGAAAGCGCTTTCTGAAGTGTGTACGTGGAAAACATATGTGAGGCCATGGGATGTACGACTCTCCCTCCCTCTCCATCAGTGTTACTAAAGAGATTTGGGGATGGAAAATCACAGCGACATGTCCCTGCTTGCTTATTCTTATTTATGCAAATCTGGAGGTAGAAGTCATGGAACTAGAATCTCAGGACCATCGTTTGTCAAAATTCATCTCTCGTCAAGCCTGGCACTCTTGCCGTATCCCAAATCTCCTCAAAATATCTCACCAACAATAGAGCTACCAATTTCCATCTGAAATTCATTCAGGATATGCAGTTCAAGCTTGCACAAATTTAGGCATTACACAGTGTGCTAGGGATGCGGTTTGAATCAGCAGCCTACAAATATTACATATGTATTTTAAAGAAATAATATCATCCTATGATTGATGATTTTAATAGTACAAAAATCCTTCTTTCTAGAGGGGAGGGCGTGGGGGATGGGTTAGCCTGGTGATGGGTATTAAAGAGGGCACGTTCTGCATGGAGCACTGGGTGTTATACGCAAACAATGAATCATGGAACACTACATCAAAAACTAATGATGTAATGTATGGTGATTAACATAACATAATTAAAAAAAAAAAAAGAGGGACCCCTGTGGTGATGGAATGTTCTGTTTCTTGATGTATGAAAGTCAATATTCCAGTTGTGATATTGTATTGGGCAGAGGGTACACAAGATCTCTCTGTATTATTTCTTACAACTCCATGCCAATTTAATATGATCATAAAATAAACTTTTAACCTAAATATATAAAATATTTTTTAAAAGTTCAAAAAAAATCCTTCTTTCTGAATTAAAATTAGACTTATTGCCAGTATTGTTTCTTTACTATCGTCCTGTTGCTGGGGAGGAAAACGTTGGTCTTCTCCCCTCTAGGTTCTTCGGCAGGCCTAATAATTAAACTAACATAAGACAGATTAACAAAAGAAAAAAAATACAAATTTATTTTTGTATATAGAACAACTGTAGAGATTTGAGGCTCCTGGACAGTCAGGTAGTTGGGGCTCATGTGTTATCACGAGCTACTAAGTAAAAGGGGGTAAGGGTCAGGGTCTTCAAAGAAGAGGAAGACAATTCACAGGAAGACAGGAAGGGCAAATGTGTAGTAAATAAATATTTGCCATGTCATGCAGATATAGGATCTTTCTGATGTAACACTTATCCCTGGCATTAGCTCTCCTCCTGGGACAGGTTCCCTATGTAAAATATTTGAGGCAATTAGGGAGAGGGGACAAAAAACCCTAAAAACCTCTTCTGGGGTATGTTAGGTCTTGATTGCCTTCAACTCAAAATAAACCACTTGCCAATGTGGCACATTCTGGCGTCATATACTCTGCTCCCCCCAGTATTATCTTGGTCTATTTCTTTTGTTTTTAAAGATTTTATTTATTTATTTGAGAGAGAGAGAGAATGAGAGACAGAGAGCACGAGAGGGAAGAGGGTCAGAGGGAGAAGCAGACTCCCCGCCGAGCAGGGATCCTGATGCGGAACTCGATCCTGGGACTCCAGGATCATGACCTGAGCCTAAGGCAGTCGCTTAACCAACTGAGCCACCCAGGCGCCATATCTTGGTCTATTTCTAATTTAGAAACTTTGTATTTTTTTATTTTGGGGGGTTTCCTTTTTTTTTGTTTAAATTCAATTAATTAACATATAGGGTATTATTAGTTTCAGAGGTAGAGGTCAGTGATTCATCAGTCTTATATAACACCCAGTGCTCATTCCTTCATGTGGTCTCCTTAATGCCCATCACCCAGTTACCCCATCCCCCCACTCCCTCCCCTCCAGCAATTCCCAGTTTGTTTCTTTTTTTTAATTTTTATTGTTATGTTAATCACCATACATTACATCATTAGTTCTTGATGTAGTGTTCCATGATTCATTGTTTGTGCATAACACCCAGTGCTCCACGCAGAACGTGCCCTCCTTCTCAGTTTGTTTCTTATGATTAAGTCTCTTACTGGGGCACCTGGGTGGCTCAGTCGTTAAGTATCTGCCTTTGGCTCAGGTCATGATCCCAGGGTCCTGGGATCGAGCCCCGCATCGGGATCCCTGCTCAACGGGAAGCCTGCTTCTCCCTCTCCTACTCCCCCTGCTTGTGTACCTTCTCTCGCTTTGTCTCTGTCAAATAAATAAATAAAATGTGTTTTTTTTTTTAAAGAGTCTCTTACGGTTTTCTCCCTCTCTGATTTCATCTTGTTTTATTTTTCCCAGGTTTGTTTCTTTACTATTTTTAATTAATAGATTAAAAACTCAAGGAACCCTAGCAGGTAAATGTGTCTAAACAGAGGTCTATAAGAAGACTCAGAGGATAATACTTCAGCACATATTGGAGCAAAGTTTGAGAACATTTTCTTTTATTGTGGCATCTTACAGATTCCTCTTTAAAGTACTATGAGTTCAAATGTTAATTTAAAAAACAAAAACACTAAACAATTTAATAATTTGAAATACAGTGAAAGAGGAAACTATGTGTATTGTTTGCATTTAGAGGTACACAGCATGTTTACTTTTATGATTTTATTTTATTTTTTAAAGGTTATTTATTTTAGAGAGAGAGAGACATCATGGGTGTGGCGGCGTAGAGGGTGAGAGAAATTTAAGCAGGTTCCGCACTGAGCCTGGAGCCTGATGCAGACTTGATCTCACAACCCTGAGATCGCAACCTGAGCTAAAACCAAGAGTCAGATGTTTAACTGACGGCGCCACCCAGGTGCCCCTATTTTTATGATTTTAAAACTAACAATAGGGGCGCCTGGGTGCCTCAGTCAGCTGAGTGTCTGACTCTTGGTTTTGGCTCAGGTCATGATCTCACGGACCATGAAATCAAGCCCGGAGTCTGGCTTGGCGCTCAGCAGGGTGTCTGCTTGAAGCTTCTCTCCCTCCGCCCCTCCACTCTCTCTCTCTCAAATAAATAAATAAATCCTAAAAACTAATAATAATATGGATTTAGATGTACACCAAATGTATATTTTTATGATTTTAAAACTAACAATCTAATACCTCAGTCTATCATTACAGAATGTAAGGGTTTTAAAAATGCTTTATATGCAATAATTTTGTGAGAAACAAATTTTGATAGGTCCCAATAATATGTACAAATATGTCAGAGAGGATTTAATAGCACTCACTGCCTTTTTAATCTATTTTACTGACGTGCTGTTGTGGTCAATGATAGAATTTAATTCAATTAAATGCCATTTAAACTTTACCTACTATGGGAAGGAATCTGTGATATGTGTGATCCAGAGTGTACTCAGATATGTTAGATAACATCTCACTAATTATTAAATCAGAATCTAAATGAAGCTAACTTTTAAAACCTACCATCGGCCACTCATAAGTCACGTATTCATTCCTTCATTCATTCCCTTTAAGGTAGACTGAGGACCAGAGAACATATATCCTTACTGGGAATGCAGAAATAAACAAGACATGAGGGCTTACAATACAGGGGATGTGATGTCTGTGTAGATAGGTATTTGATACCATGTGTGAGAAATATTATACAAGAGACATAAGCAAATGCTTTAGGAGCTCTGGGGAAGAGCAGTCTAGCAGTCGATTAACCAGCAAGCTTACACTATGTTGCGAGGCAGGCTATTAACAGGGATTCATAATTGTAGTCACAGTGGCCTCCTGTGGTCATAAGGTATTTTTACAAAGTGTTAGCCTTCAGTTACTTTCAAAAAAATCTTTCAGCTTATACACTTAGATCTCTGTACTTACTCTGGGATCTGAGGAAATAGCCCAGAACGGCCCTCTTCATTATCACTTCTCTTAACCTAGAATGTTGGAAATGCAACTGAGAAGAATTGGAAAAAGTGACCACGGGTGGTTCTTTTCAAAACAAGCCAATTCTCTCTTGGTGTACGTCCTCATTTCAGCACATTATGATTTTTCTTTCCATTGTGGTTTTTCATTTTATTTCCTTAAGTCAATTGATTTTATAACAGTATTTTATAAAAGAATACATGGCAGACATTTTCAGGAAAATTATCAGTCCTACTTATTTTAAAACAGCAAACGAGTCAGAAGTTTGGAGAGGGCAAGAAAACAAAATTATTCGACCCAAAAGACTCAGATGTTTAACTTTCAAAAGTCCAGCTGGGTTTGATGGAGAGGCCCTATTCAAAATGAATCTATGAGGGAATCATTTAAAAGAAATCACATCTCAAACCGTTAGTCAACCCTGTCATGTCAGAAGATAAAGTCAGTAATGATCAGCATTTATCTTGGTGTATTTCCATGGGGAAGGAGAGAAAGAAGATGAGAAAAAAGTAATTATCTCTGTAAATGATGACAATATCCTTATGCTGGCAAATTATTTCAAAGTACAAATAAAAAGAAACATATGTAGTTTTATTTTGAGTCAAACAGGTAATTTATTTTTCAAGTTTGATGTCCACTGCTTAAAAAGAAAAATCACATTTTACTCCATGTTAGAAGTATTTAAATAAATGGCTCATATCAGAATATCCAGGCAGATGTATTCTATTAATATATATAATTTATATTTTCCAAACTCAAATTTATTTCTTTTTTCTGGTGTGAGATAGAATATTATCTAAAGGACATATTCCTCAAGAGTATTCAAATGCCAGGTATGTAGTTCCTGAAAAGAAGATCTCACATTCTGTTATTTTTATATAAGCGGGCATTTTTTTTTCTCTGACTCCATACAGATCATATAACATGGCAGAATTGACTATTTAACAAGTCACAACACAGTAAAGTAATGTAATGTGGCCAATAAAATGACAAACAAAATTAATTATTAAGTGTCTGGTAGCTGATTCTGCTCCATAGGGCAAAGCAATCTGTGTGGATGCTTTTCCACACATTAAACGAGGGGAACAAATATTCTGTAAGCTCTCCCAATATATAGATATTCACATGACAACTTCCCCTGCCAGGAGCCTCCTTTCCTGGAGGTGAACACATATTCTTTGGGTAGATTATCTTCTCATTCCCTTCAGAAGCAATAGAAAACCCACAACCCTGGTTTCATATTTAGTATGAGAAACTATCCCATGAGAAAAGTTTAGAAGAAATCCCATTGCGCATAGGACCACGAACGCTGATTTTTCCTATCGAAAATGGAACTTATTTAGACTTACGGTTGTGATAGGGAGCAAAGTTATATTTGTAAACTCCTGGAATCAAGATGCACCTGAAAATTTGTTAACTCTTACCATTCTCACTAGGACAACAATATTGGCCTTGAAATTTCAAATTTCAAATTTCAGGTTCAGTCACACAGCCTTCTATTCATAAGAAAAAGTATCTGAAATGTTTACCTGATTTAGGTGAAGAGATCATGATCAGGATCAGTGCTTAATGAAACCCAGTTGCAAGGAGAAAACAATGCAGGGGCCACAAGCTAGGGAGGGGGGGCAGGGCACCCTCTCTCCTTTCCGAGGAACTGTGAACCTCAGCAACTCTGACAAACCATAAGGATATGTTCCCTAAATGTTTATATTTCCTTGAGGACAAACATAGTTTTGGGATAAGTGTAAATACTTGTGCACATCTCAAAGTCCTGTGACCGTGCCATAAAAGAAATAAAAATAGTCCTCCTATATTATAGTGTATGACCTGCTCACCAGTGACTTATATTTCTCTGCAGAATAAGTTTGCAAAGAATCCAATTGTTAAGCAGTCCATTTGATGACAGCAAATGAAAACCTCTTCAGACTCTGATTACATTTGCTGAGCCGAGCCTTAGCCCTGACACGCCAGCAGCTGGTGGTTCTTTTGGGCACCCAGGCTGGTGTGAATAGAAAGTGACAGGAGTGTGCTGCATGTCACATTTGAATGAACAGCTACCGTGACAGGAAGACTTTTCTTGTCAACATGATAACTGTGGCTCTGTGAGAAGCCTACGTTACGTGTTATTTTTCCCTGGAGGGAAATCGGTTCTTGATAAACAGACTTCCTTCGATGAGGTCAACATTTATTTATTAAGTGTCTGCCGTTGCCCGGCACTGTGGTTACCCAGTGAGATCGGCTGCTTACTCTCAGGGAGCTTTCATTCCCTGGGAGAAATGGGGGAGAAGGGCATCAAACGGAAATCAAATCCATAAGTAAGACCGTCTGGAATCAGGGTATGAGCTATGAATAAAGCAGACGTTGCAGGGCAAGGGAGGCAGCAAGAGCGTAATGCCTTGAACACGGTGGTCCGGATACGGCAGCTGAGATGAGGTAAGGGAGAGCTGCCGTGTGTGAAGATCAAAGAGAGGAGCACCCTAGGAGGGAAAACAGCAGGGCAAGGTCATTGTGACAGCAAATCTTGGGGAGTTTGTGAGATGAGACAGGCTTTGATGGTTCTACCTGTGCTACATGGATGACATACTATGTAATTGCATAGACAACACATATGCTATAATGTGCAACTATGCATACACATGACATATGATATGATAGGTAATTATAGACACATAATATACATAAGCAAAAAGAATGTCCCCCCAATACATTGATCTGCAAAACAGTCTGTGGCTTCCAATAGGTTCTAAAGGAATGTCTAGTATTAAGAAAACATGTGTAAGTCTTTGGATTACATTTAGTTCTCAGATATTTAGTACACTCCTTTTTGTTCATCCCATGCTCTTCAGGAGCTGACTTTTTCTAGGACAAAATGCTAGAGTTCCCCCGGCCCCCACCTCCATTCCATTCCAATACTCGCAGAAAATGAAAATAGATCCCAGCAGATCTGGAGAGGAGTTGCCAAGTAAATTCAATTTATTCTATTTTTATATCGAATTTCACCTAGGAGTAGCCTAGTTACGGCCACCATCCTTGCTGGTGGATGCAATGACCTGTTGTATGCTCTTACTCCATTTATGCCTATGACGACATTCCAAGTGGTCCGTGAATCATCTGCTATTTCCTACACATCTATTTTAGACTTGCCAAGAGAGAAGCAGTTCTGAAATATGTTGTTCTAGCAGTGCTTTTTCCAAATGACATATGCCACATAATCTCCCATGCCACAACAGGAAATCCTGGACACTTTTTTAAATCACAGCAGCATCCACTGCTACCAACCGATAGAGTCACCAGAGCATTATTTGGCAAGAGGGTATCATGCTAGCCAGAAGCAATACTGTGTGCCAGCAACTAAAACTCAGTGGTATTTTGAGAATTTTGAGAAAGAGAGAGAGAGAGGAGCACTTTCTCCAGCATGTGACATCAGACTGATGCTTCGTGGCAAGATCAAGACCTCTTTGTGTCCTCCGCTTCAGCAGCACATAGTTAGACCACCTGAAACGTACCAGACTTTCAGACCAGCCTGCTAGAATTTCAAGAGACTGTGTTTCATTTTGAAGGCAGAGTTTCAAGTTCAGCTCATTATTTGTAGTTATTTGTGTTGTTCATGGCAACTTAGCCCAGAGACTGAGATTATTTTTGCCACTAATTTAACACAGGTTCACTGTGGGCATTATAATTTATAATAGTATTTCACAAGCCAGTAACATCCAGAATCACATCTCTTAATAAGCCAATAAAGAAAGAACATACTCCAAACCGACGATAGGTTAATCACACTGCTGTTCTAGGCAAAGGGGACCTGAAAGAAATAAAATCCAAATTTAGTTGAGGTATCCCTTTCTGGGAGCCGGTTCTCTAAAGAGTCAGCTTTGCCAACCAAGAGCGGTCGACCAGCTGCCATCGCAAAGCAAAGACCCACGTGGCTAGAGCATGACTCGGGGATCCACAGTGCTGGTGTTGGCAGGAAAGATGGTCTCCTTCAAGGGGTCTCTGCATGGTTTTCACTGCTGCCAGCAAGGAGTAGCCTTGCCCAGACTGAAGACTCTTTGTAAATCCTCACAAATTCTTGGTATTCAAGGTTTACAAGTCCGTTAACTCATTGTCACTCCTTCATATGTTCCTATGGATAAGCGCTCAGAGACACAACAGTTTTGACCACATCATCCTGACACAGCCTTCTCGATATAAATGAACTCACCCCCAGATCAAAACAACTTCACTTCAGCTATAAAACAAGTGAATTTGAAATCACGACAAAGGAATACACAACATTGCTATTCAACAAGTGAGTTTTAAAAAAAAAGAAAGTGTTAAGGAAAGCACCATGTCATTACCTGGTCATGAAATAAAGTCAATCTGCCATTTTTTTTCCTAAGGTAAAGGGATTTGAATTCAAAAAATGTTGCTTTGAGCCCAGCTCCTTCTTTTCTAATCATAAGCTTATACTGCTTGTGTGTGTATGTATGCGTCTGTAACAAAGGTTGGCTTCAAAGGAATAGGAGAAATGAGGAGCCTCGTACCCACTGGACGAATATGCTATAGACCATAAACCAGTGACGGGGGCTACCGAGGCTTCATGTTGATCACGTAAAGGAACCCAGTGGACAAAAATGATTGCATGGACTCTTCCTGACTCTGTGTGAGACCTGGTATTTCAAAACTATGGCACCAAAACAGAATAAGCTGGGATAATTGGACATTTGCATATACTTTCATTGTCATTCCCTTTATTTCTAAAGAGTCTAGACACTTTTACTTCTGTCTGTTAAGCTCCTGCAGTATCTTTGTCCCAGGTCAGCTCTGTCATGGGCTAGGAGAGAGATGGAGGACCTACCCACATTAGTACATACCTGTGCATAATTTGGGATTGTTGATAGAATTACCATGCGTTTGCCCAGACAGTGCAGGTTTATGTCCCTTGTGTAATTAAAAGTAGGCAAAGTTATTGTAGAAATGGGGTATGTGAGCATGAGACGGACAATGAGATGGCCCACATTAGTGCCGGTGAACAAGCCTTGGCCCCTGAGCCTTTGTAGTGTGATCATGGCGAATGTTGCTTTCGGGGGGTGGCATAATCATAGCAGTGTTAGTGAAGTAAAAAATCACTACATCTCAGTCTTGGGGTGAATATATGACTTGATTCTTAGGGTAGAAATCTAGAAATAGAAAATACTAAGTAAATGATTAGAAGTATTTTTAAGTCTCTTGATATATATATTTTCTTTAGAAAACATTCCCCTGATTTTGTATTCTATATTAAAGAATGGTGTGCCTTTGTAATTCTGATTACACTGAGTATTAATCTTAATTCATCTTGGCTTATTTGATGGCAGTAAATATTTTTCGTTCAGTTTACATGGTGTTTTATTACTAATGGATATGAATATTTATCATTTTTATTTGTTTAATGTCATTTATATTTTTCTTTCATAAACTGTGAGTTCATATCCATTCTTTTTTACTGGGGTGCTGGTGAAAATATGTTTATAAGAGACTCTTAAGAATAAATCCTTTTTTGATTATTTTTAATAAAAATATTTTCCTGATTTGTCATTTGCTTATGATATTGTTGAACCATGGTTGTTTTAACATTTTTATATGGTCAAATACATTATGCTTTTTCCTTACATTTTCGGTAATATATTTGAGTTTTATACACGTACACGTTGAGGTGATGATGAACTTTACAATAAAACTTGGAAAGCTCTACAAAAAAGAAAAGAATGTGTTTATAAAACATAAGACCATGTCATACAAATGTGATAGATATCAGATTAGATGAGATATTGATGGAAAATATCTTGAGAGAAAAGAGAAAATAGGGTGAAATAAATCTCCACCCAGGGATAAGCAAGGGGAAGGAACCATTTTAGAAGAACAAAAAAGAGCATTCAGATTCAGGGGAAGAGATAAAGTCAGCAAGTGAGAAAGCAAAATTCTTGGGAAGAGTGTATTCAAGAAGGAGAGAGTCATTGAGAATGTCATGTAATGCAGAGCTGCCAAGAAAAGCAAAGATTGAGGAAAAGGCACTTGAATTGATCTGCTATTTGTAAAACTCTCAGCTGCCACTCCAAGGATCCAGTGCTTTCATGATAAGCCCTAGCTAATGACTCAAACTACCATCTGTAAAGCAACAGAGGTACCTGGAGAATCCCATTTAATACAGTTAAGAAACTGACATTTATCACTCCATTCCCTGCAATGCAGCATTTGCTAAAATAAAATATCCTGACATGGGGAAGATTGTGGAAATATGAACACTGGCTATGAACATTCAAAATGTGACATTTGTTCAAGAAGTTGTCATAACATTTTATAGATCTCTACTTTTAAAAATGCAGTTTCAAGAAGCATTCTCCCAGAATAAGGACATCTCCTACAACCGCATCAATTGTAAAGTACAATTTCTATTTGGGAAAACAATGTGTATATCCACTCTGGGGAAAAGAATCAACCTGAGCTTTCCTTGCTGAGTTGTGGGTGTACCTACGCCTCCCCCATCGCGTCACCCACTCCTGTGAGTCCTCAGCCGATGGCCACAAGGCACTGTCTCAGATTTTACCTAATTCTACACATACAACTTCTGCAAAACAATTGACCCCCATCACAGTTCTTTATGTCCTCAAAGGCTTACATGCCTTTAAAATCCAGCTTACGTCTCTGACCCTCTACCCAACCACTCTTTAAGGTTTTCTTAACTGGTATTTTTTTCACCAAACTCAATGAATTTTAGTTTGCCTTATGTAACATTATCCTCTGTAGCACTTAACCTACAAACGATTTGTTGCTTCGGTTGCTAGGATGAGAGAGTATTCTTGCCCTCCTCTCTAGTTTCTCTTTCTTTCTATCTTTTAATGGATCCAAACCCATTTCCATCTCCTTATAGTGCTGGTCTTTTCCAAGGTTATGAAATTTACCTTCTCTCTCTCTCTCTCTCTCCATACATCCCATCCTCACCCAGTTGACAATCTTGTGTACTACAAAGATTTAACTCATAGTTGTATATGTTACGTTTCAGGAAAAAGCTACAAGAAAAATGGCCAAATATGTTTTAAAAATTTGCCTCAAAGTGCATTTGCTTCTTGATGTAGTCATTCTAAGTTTAGCAACTGGCCTGTTGTGTTATGCATTTCTTGTCCTCGTTTTTATCCATTTCCTAGAGACAAGCACAACCCAAGGAAGAAAACTTCCTTGTGGATTCATGATATTTTTGATTGCTGAGTGACGAGCAACAGTCCCATGTCCTGCACTGAGAACAAAACAATGACTGGGAGGTTGCTATTAGAGCCAAGGGAAAAGATATTAAGTGATTTTTAAGAGAAACATCAAGCTTTTGTCATAGATGAGTCACATTTCTCTACTTTACAGTGACTTTTATCTAGATATCAGGGCTAGTCATTAGCATCAGAAAATTTTTTTCTGCCAGCCGGCACTGGCGTGATACTGACAAATCCTCAGGATCCATCCCCTAACTCAGGGTTTCTGACCAATCACCTAGTGGGTGTTCATCATTATAATACTTCCTTGTGCAGGATCTCTTCTCATTGCCAAAAGCACAGATTTATGTTAATTTAGTCGCATTTGGAACTGAGATGTTCTTATAAGAAAAAACATCTGACCTCTTACCGACATCTAGAAAACTACCTGGTTCTATTATCAGCACACTGAATGATCACTTCTAAGATGGGTTATTTGGAGAAATATTTATGAAAATCGCTCACGTCACCCATTTTGTGTTGATTTTATTAGTCTGACGTTACATATTTTCACTTTGCCCTGAATGCTGCAAGCCATTTTCAAAGGCTCTGTGTAGATCACTCTCTGGTTCCCACCTACCTTTTTGAGCTCCAGACTATCTGTTTAAAGCCCTTTTGACACATTTCCACCATGTTGCCAAAAGTAACCACTTAAACTAAGGCACATTCAAAATCAAGGTCACTGCCATCCCTGTGCCTTCCATCCGTTCCTCCCAGAAACTAATAATCCATATTTGCTTCTTGTATTTCCTTTATTGAATATTATTCTCAACATCTTACCATGCTTTGGAACATCACCATTGCCTCCAATTTCTTATATCTTGTTTGTATCTACCCTGGACATATTTCTAATCCCATGATACCCATCTTGGTTCAGGTCCTCCAAACTTGGCACAGAATGGTGCAGTCACCCTCCTTGCTGGGCTCCAGCTTCTAATTTCCATCGAATCAGTCTGTCTAAGGCACTAGAGCCAGCAGAATTTTCCTTACTCAGTGTTCTATTTGCATTGCATTCCTGCTCTAAAGTCTTTATTGGCTTCCTTTGGACTTACTAAAACCTGAGGTAATATGAAGAGAATAATCCAAACACAGACGCAATCAGATAGAGCCAGGTTTGAATCCTAAATATACCACCTTTTAGATTTGTGACTGGCCTGAATTCCTTCATTTGTAATATGGGTGTAACAATACTCCTTACTCAGTGTTTAGGATAATATATGGCATATATTAAGCTATTATTATTATTATTACTATTATTATTATACAACTTATTTCTCAGAATATTGAAGACACCTGGTGATTTGGCTCCAGAGAAAGTTTTTAATTTGAGCACTCTCAATCTATATTTTAACCAGACTGATTCCCAAATAGGTTCTCAAAAGGCATTCCACTTTCTCGCATCCATTCTTTTCTTGCTACTCTATTTTCCTAATACTCAGGGTGTCTACTCATTATCTTTGGATCTTTATCTACTCTGGATCTTTCAAATCCAGATGCATTGTCATTGTATTTAAGAATTGATTTCCCTCTTCATCTTGCGAAGAAAAAGATTGATAATATTGATACTACAACTAATATGAATTGAACAATTACAACCTGCCATACTGTGCCTTAAGAGCTTTACATATATTGTGACATAGTCTCCTTCTCTTGGATTCTCATAGCATTTTGACCACTCTAATTCTTCTTACATACTATGGGCAGAATCATATTTCTAAATTACTGTTCAGATCATGTCATTTCCCTGCTCAAAATCTTTTTCTGGATCCCAATTATACCCCCCAAAAATAGTGCTCGAATTCCTCAGCCGCTGATCCAACCCACTACTACTCACTGCTCCAACTGTCCTGTGGTCCCCTGGACATACACATGGCACTTCTCTCAACTTCAGCCACGTGCATACACTTCTTGCTTTCCCAATGCTACATCCCCGCCATGATGCCTCCCATACCCAGACACCCTTCCCACTCTGCCACCCTGTCTTCCTGTCTGTCTTTAGAAACCACTTCAAGTCCTGCCCCCTGAAACCATCTTTAGTAGCTACAATCCCGAATGATCTCACTCACTGAATATGCAAGTACTGTCTGCATCTCTCATTTGGAAACTAACAATACAAGGAGCTTTTAGTGTAGGGTTTTTTTTTTTTTTTTGGTATTTGTTTCTTACTTCTAGAAATAACTCAAAAGCTATTCAAGGACAGGGAATATGTTTTATGCTTCCTTGTCTAATGCAGATACTATTTTAGGTCTGATGAAATGGCACATCACCATTTCCTCCTTAGGTTGCCTTCCCTTGCTGTCTTTTCTCTCCTTGGCTAAGCAAAGAGCTGGAAGATCCCAGGGAAAGAGAATATGGTATTGACCAAAAGAGCCACAGATCAGCTTGGAGCCACAAAGAAGACTGTTTTGAACCTTACACTAGACAACCGTCTTGAGAGCCAAACTTTGTTGAAAGGAAGCTCCACATTCATCCATAGTCCTTTAGTTCCCACTTAATGGACCAAGAGGGAGACTTTGATAATTTAATCTTAGACTTGAAGAAGGAAAAACCTCAATCAGACTTGAGGAGGAGATAGAAAGCGTACACCTTCAGCTTTGGGGTGATTGGGAAAGGGCTGACTGCAGACTCATCAAGAAAAAGTAGGGCTGAGACACAGAGAGCCAATCCTTCGCTCTCCAGCTTCAGTTCCAGGAAGGGAGTGAGGGTCTGAGTTACGTGCTATGGGTTTGTTATGTATCACCCAGAAATGCAGTACCTTAACAGAGCTTGAATCTGCAGCCTGGGCAGGCTCTGCTCCCCGATGTGTCAGCTGTGTCAACGCTAAGTGGGGGCTAAAGTCACTGGAAGGCAGGCTCACACGTCCCTTCACAGGGCAGTGCTGGGGCACAAAGACCCCAACGGGTGGAAGGAGATAGCGGAGGCCCCTCACACGCTGCTCTCTAACTCCATGTGGATGAATTCATGTTAGCTGGATTTCTTACATAGAGGCTCATTTTTGAAGGAGGGAGAGAGAGAGAGAGGAGAACATGAAAAGTGAGGTATCAGCTCGTCAGACAAGTGTTTCTAAGGACGACCCATATGTAATGGAAGAAGGTTAAAACGACTCTTTGTGGAAGGGGTGTCAAAGAATCTATAGACAGGCTTTACAACCACCACAGCAGATATGTCGTTTCAATGGAAATCTGAAAATAGAGGAAGACCATTGACCACTGCACATTTAGGGATCTTGCAGGCACCACCATGCCAGGCAGTCCTTGCACCAGCGTAGATGGAACAGTGTTTCCTTCATGATGGCAGAACCTGGCGGGACAGAGATGATGCATCAATCCCTGTGGGTCAGGAAGGATCCCAAAGTTCCAAAAAGCCTTCAACTGATACACCAGGTAGCTGTGGAGGGCGGAAAATAAACAAGAAGGAAAAGTCTTCAGGGTTGACTTCAGGCCAGAGATCAAATGAGAGTTGTAATCACATGTCATCATCTACGGGAGATAAGGGGGCGGGGACCACGTCGGAGGAAGGACCGCATCCTGACCCAGTCACGGTCTTTGTAGGAGGATGCCAACAGAGCTCAGGAAGGGTGTCAGAGGAGCTGCCTGGTGGATCCTGACAGCACCCGCCCCAAAACCAGCAAGAGGTCCCCACCTTGCCTGCCATGAGCACACACCACCACTTTCTCACTGGGACCCCATTTGGGGAGAAGGTGGAAAAGGCAGAACTTTGAAAGACTGAGAATTAACTCGGGGGCCATGATATCTGACTGACACCACCCATGAAAGGAAATGAATGGATCTTAGAATAGTTGGAAATGACTTGTGGAAAGGGACCTGTTAAAATCAGAAGAGACCGCGAGACTGTCTTAATTTCTCTAGTACCCATCGGAGTACTTAGATTGGGGGGTTTACAGGAGAGACTCATCAAATGTAGGATATGAAAAGTTATACTATATTTCCTTTGTGCCTATAAGTTAGTGTAAGTAGATTTTTGACAGTGGCATGAATATATCCACATTACAACATGCTGTGAATATCTTGCATATAGAACGGATTCAATAAATATGTATTGAGTTGGTCCTTAAAGGATTTTGCAAATGCAGAGAATTCCAAAGAGTACTTCAACATTGAACATACATTACAAGCAATCAAACCTGGGGTGTGTTTAGGACAGTCAGCAGACAAGTCTTCTGGCTTCAGAGCTGTCACTCATCTAATAAGGGGCTACATGGCATGAGACTAGATGCCTGGCATGTTAGGTCATTTACACGGTTATACGCATGGGTGGGCAGGGGTAACTTTCCTGCTTGCTTCTTGGGCTCTGGAGACGCATGCTGTGGCTACTACTCTTGACAATTTCTCTCCCCAGCTTCTGCACACCACCTCTGTTCCCAGGCAGTCACTGCTCTGGCTCTTGTCCACCTGCTCAGGTGGTCATTTAGTGACGTGGACCTCCAGCTATGAACGCTAGGCTGAGAAACTCTAGCTACCTGATTTCCAAATCATGAATGTTAATTTTTCACTCCTGTAAAGGGAGGCTTGAACTTCCTCATAAAAGAGTTTGTTTCACATTCTCAGAGACTGATAAGAATGATCAGCTCACCACCACATTCATGAATCACTAGGGCCCAGCAAAAAGAGTGACCCAGGATCTCACATGCAGTCGGGGTGGGGTGGTGTGGCGAAGGGGGTCTACACAGCCTCAGGCCCTGGAAATCCCTCTGAACTGTGTTTGGGTTTTCACTTTGCATCACTTTGCGGGTAAGCTCTGAGGACCCGGGGCTACCCTTGCACCAGCATGCATCTCGAGCAGATGCTGCCCCCTGCCCATTGCAATCTGAAGCCCCTGGGAGAAAACAGATGTGGGAGAAAGCATCCTGTGTCCGACGTGTCATCTTGTCAGTTTTCAACCCGCACCAGCCCCTGGGGCCTCGTTCCTTTCACCGGCCAGTATGGATCCATTTTCCTGAAAATTAGCAGCAATCCCATCTGAAATTTTTTATAAAGCCGGTGATGGAGGGGAGATTTGGTACTGATAACTAGATACCCTCAGAGGAGGGGAAATCACAATTGCCCAGGAAGTGGCTATCTCGATATTTACAGGCAGAACACACACAAAGAGCTAGGACCTCTCTCAGCTGTTGAAGTGCCAGAATCTTCCAGCTTAATTCCTCTTGTATGTTTTCAGGATCTTTTCAGACGTTCTAGTGAACATCAGGCTGCTTCGGAGACCCACGCGGACGTCATCCCCCGTTAATGGTTCTTTAAGTCTTATTGGTCAGTAACTTCTCTCCGCCTAGAAGTTAAGATCTTTGAGGGCAAGTGTTTGGGGCTCTTCTTTATTCCCTACTTTGCCCACAAGAGCATCCTGCAGATACACATAATGATATGCAGTTGATGTCCTTTACAGTAATAGCCTCAGGCAGGGTTTATTACCTGCCATTTTCCGAAAAATAGAAAGAACTATGTATAATGAAGGTCATCCCCTCATCCCCGTTCGGGGCAGGGATGAAAGAGAGGGTCGGACTCTGCAAATGTTTAATTTGTGTCAGGATCAGGTGGCCTCTATCAATGTAATTTCATGCAAAATAAGATTGGTGTCTGAACACTGAATAATTCATATGTAACTTACATAAATGTATTTCCATTTGTGCTGAATTGTGCGCATTTAGGTTAGCTTGGGTTTTTGGTACTTATCCCCTAAAAAGACACTCTTATTAAATTAAGCATAAATGTGTTGTTTTAAAATGAACTTACTGTTCCATAGGAAAAGATTTGCTGTGTCATCTTGTAACTAGGGACTTAGCCCATTGCATAATTTACATGGTTGTATGTGGCCACCTATATTATTGCTTTATAGTCCTATGATACAAGCTTCCAACAACAAATAAGTGGCAGCTCATTTCTGTTAGAGGAAGAAAAATGACTTTTATTTTAAGGAGTTAGCTTGCTTTACTTAAAAATATCTCCTGTCTCTTTTTCCCTATTTTTAACAACTTTATTCAGAAATAATTCACATGCCATAAAAATGTACCTATTTAAAAAGATACAAATCTGTGTTTTTTAGTGTACTCACAGAGTAGTACAACCATCAAAACAATGCAAATGATTTTCATTTTCATCACCCCAAAAAGGAAACCCCATACCTCTCTGGCATCACTCCCATTTCTCCTCACTGTCAGCACTACACCACCCCAAATATACCTCCTGTCTCTGGCTTACCTGGGCACCGCAGATAAACGGAGTCATACAATTTACGGTTTCTCGTGTCTTGCCTCCATCACTTAGCATAATATTTGTGTGGTTTCCTCATGTCAGAGGAATCAGACCTTCATCCTGTTTATTGCAAATATGCTGTCGTTGTATGGATATACCACAGTTTGTTATTATACTCATCGATTGATGGACATTGAGGTGCTTTCAGCTTCCTGTCTAAATCTTGCAGTGTTTTAAAGAGAGGCATTTTCAAAAATTCCTGAAGCCTACTTCTGCTTTAACACTTTGGAAGTGTGAAAGTCAGCCTCAACTCCACGTTCCAGCACAGCAGCTTCCCCAGCTCGTTGGCAGGGCAACCACACCAGACCCTGTCGCAGTTACTATCAAGATGGGCTTCCATCTCTTCCCTTACATTCAGTGGCATGATCAAGATAACTGGCTTTCCTTCTTTCCTCTCATTCACTGGCTGGATCTGTGTCACCAATAGTCTTCAGAATATGATGGAATAAAAATAAATACTTCCCTAAATTGAACACAAGAGCCCAAGGATGGCAGCTAGAAAAATCTGTTTCTCTTCAATGCAGCTCCTGCTTACTGGGGAAAACAAGCATCATCTTAGTTTTCTCTAGACCTAGGGTTGATTTATAGTGGAGTGACCTGGCTGATACTCTGTCCGAAGATGTAAAAAACTTCATGAGGAGGCAGAGCTCCTAAAGTACAAACTGGTACCAGACAAGCCAAACGAAAAGCCAAAAAGCAAAGCCAACACTAACAAAACTCTCATTGCTGCATATTTTGTTTGCTTGCTATGTTTTTTGAATTTAATTGCTAACATTTTCTTGATCTAAACATGGAATTTTTAATGCATACAGACACACAGACACACATGCACACACAAAGACACACACTAAGTGTTCGGTTCAGCTAGTAAAATACATTTTGGATTCTTTTCCTTCCTTCCTCCCTCCCTTCCTCCCTCCCTCCCTTCCTCCCTCCCTCCCTCCCTCCCTTCCTTCCTTCTTTTCCTTTCTCTGTCTCTGTCTCTATCCCTGGCAGCATATGAAATGAGACCTCACTATGTTTTAATTATTGCTTGTTTTTGTGGAGCTGAGTGTCTTTCTGGGAAGGATGTGACAAATGCAGGAAAGCAGCTTGAGTGGTCTGCAGGAAATGAAGGGTACGCCAAAAAGCTGAATGGACTGGATTTATGAAGATGTATTTGAGAGCACGTACATGATGTGACTTTCAAACCCAGTAAGAGGCTTAGGTTCTGTTGCATTTATTAGAAAAATAAAATACAATAATATGGCCAAATACAAGATAAATTTTTACCTCACATGTAAGATAAATCTAGACATCAGCAATCCATGATTAGTATGGCAATTTTTTATTCAGGACCAGACTAGGGTTGTTCCACTCAACCATCCCAGAATTTGTTTCTATCCTGCAGATCAACTCATGGTACAAGATGGCTGCTGGATTTCTAGCCATTACAGCTGTATTCCAAGTTTTAGGGATGAGAAATAAAAAGGGCCAAAAGAGGCATGCCATATATGGTTTAGCATCTCTTAAACTCATCTTTTCTGGTGTCATTAAACAATGCTTTCACTTACATTGAATTAGCTAAACGTTTGTCACATATATTCATACCTACTTACAAGGGAATAGAGAAGTTCACACTTGCCCCCTTTTAAAGCTGGATGGTGTTATGAAGTGAGAGTGGAGCATGTATATTGGGCAGACTCTGCAGCAGGGTCTATCTCCCCATGTCCATACTGAACCCGTACCCACCTGACGCCCCGGAGATCATGGCTTTTGAATTGCTGTCCATTGAGAGCAACATTAACACTGTGTCTGGAGCCTGTGAGCCTGAGTGATAGCAAGAGTGAGGCCCAATACTCAGCTCTGGGGAAGACAGCAGGACAAATCATGACTGGCAGGGCGTGGGCACATGGTGACCAAAACAGATGAGACGTCTCACGGGCTTGTCAGCAGGCACCCTGAGAAATAAAGAAGCATTCTGAAAGATGAACAAAGGAATGAGATCTGCCGCCAACGCCGGCCAGGGTCCAGTTCTTATGATGTGGGTATTATATCTGGTGGGACCCCACCCCACATGCACAGGCTGGAGGGATCAATATAAGGTCATTGAGCCAGTCTATTGGAGCATTTCCAAACCTTTCAATTATGTTCACACTTCTACCAGAAAAAAATAATCAAGCAACCACTGTCAACATATGCATTATAAATTACGAATTAACTCTGTGTACTACTGATAGATATATTTTCATACAAATTGCATACAAAATAAACATTTTAAAATAATGATATTGAAAATAAATATTAGGAGAAATTCTCATACTTCCTGCCCCCAGAACCAGAGGATTATCCTACACAATCCTTGCCATGGGTCTCCCCACTTAGGAGAATAGAGACAAAGGTACTTTAAGGACTGGGTCAATTCAACACGTAATAGATATTCTGCTAGGATCCTCAATAAAAAAAATAAATAAAATAGTTTGTGATATTAAAATACTTGAAGTCTGTTTGTGGAGATAGGAATATTAACAAATGATTATAGTAATTATAATTCAGTAGTAAGTGCAACAATCACATTGTATACTGGGTCTTAAAATAGTGATGATAACATATGACAGAATCAGAAAAGCTTCATGAAGGATATAATGTTACAGAAAAAAGTGAGGAAGGAAATTTTCTCATTGATGAAGTTGACCCCAGAAAAATGTCACCAGTTGGGGCACTCTAAACAATGTGATCATTAAGCATAGAAATATACCAAATCATGACTTGATTCTCTGACTGATCTCCCAAACATAACACTGTACACCCAAGTGCACACAGATACCTATGAGTCAGAAAGGTCATGCTTATTATAAGTTAAAACAAACCAACAAACAAAAAGGGTTGAGGACTTTGATTGAGTCATTGATTCATTCATACTTTTATTGCCTTATATCTCCATTTATCCATTGAACGAATATTTCTTGAATATCTCTTATGCTGTAGACATTGTTCTAGATGCTGGAATTTAAGAGGTGAATGAGACAGAATGTCCGCCTTCATGAGACTTATATTTCAACGGGGGAAACAACAAAACAACAATGAACACACATATGTCATGGCAGGTGGTGATAAGCTCTCAGAATAAATGTGACGAGTAAGGAGAGAGTGATTTGGAGGTGTATAAAGAGAAAGATGCTCTAAAGAGGTATTTGAGCATTTTTCTAAACAAAATGGGGAAGCTGGACCAGCCCATATTTGGTCATAAAACCAAGGAAGCTATCTTTTGGGACAAATCAAGTTTGGGTGCAGGTGGAAATGTCAGTATGCGGTTACATATTCGAGTCCAGTAGCTTGGAGACACTAGGTTTCACGAACTTACATGGGTCTTTAATGCAAAAGACAAGGGGAACTTCCTGGGGCGGTGGGGAGTAGAGTCCGGGGGGGGTCAGGCGGAGGGGAAAGGAGAGCTGAGCAGGTGCAATGAGCTGGGAAAGTGTCTGCACCCGCGGGGTCTCAAAAAGAAGTAACAAGAAGACTATTCCAGGAAGGAGAAATAAGCTAGGCTGCCAAGTGCTACCGAGAAGCAGAGAAAAATGAAAGGGACTGATAATTTGCTGCCGATGAAAGACCTAGAAATTCCGTTCTCATAATGATTTCAGAGGCATTTCTCACCACCTTTTGGTGGATTAGAACAAAAGCTGTTAGTGACTTGGATGAGGATCTAGCCCAGACTGGCAGGTCCCCGTTTACGAAGAGCTTATAGTCCACGCCATCTGCGCATGTGCTAATGTAGAGTCACACGGCACAGACGTAGGAACTGAGCCCCATACACACGTTACTTTTGTTCCTATCGCTTCAGGTGTCCAAAAGTCATTGTGAGGAACCGTAACCACGCTAACAAAAGAAGAAAAAAAAAGGGTATATACATTTTCTTTTTCATAACAACAGCCTTCAACACCTTATTTCCACTCACCCGCTCAGCTGTGAGAATCTAGAAAAATCCCAGTTCCAAATACTACTTTTCATCTCGGTAGTTTTATTTCGAAATAATCTTAGATTTCCCAAACAGTTGCAAAAATAGTCGAGTTCCTGGGTACCCTTCTCCCAGTGTCTTCTGATGTTAGCAACTTACATAACCACGGCACATTTATCAGAATTAAGAAATTAACATTGATACAATAACCTTCACAGAAGTGTAGACTTTTTTCGGATACCCCCAGTTTTTCCACTAACATCCTTTTTATGTTCCAGGATCCCAAGCAGAGCACCACTTTTCCTTAGTTATGCTGCCTCTTTAGAATGCCCTAACCGATAACATTTCTCGGTCTTTCCATGATTTTCGTGACCTTGACACTTTCGAAGAGTGCCCATCAGGTGTTTTGGAGAATATCCTTCAATGTGGATTTATTTAATGCTTTCTCCTAGATGTTGCATGGAGGTTATGATTTGGGATAAGAATGACTCAGAGGTGATGTGTTCATTTCCATGAATCATATCGGGAGAGTAAATGAGAGCGCCATGATACCGCGATGTTAACATGGACCACTGGGTTAACATGGTGCCTGCCAGGTTACTACTTCTCTCTTTGCATAGTATGTTCCTTAGCAGAGAGTCACTAAATACAGCACATGTTCAAGGGGAGGGGAGGAAAGCTCCACTTTTTGGAGGGAAGAGTATCAAAGAATTTATGGTCAGACATGTATTAAAACTGCCACACTAGGGCACCTGGGTGGCTCAGTCAGTTGAGCCTCTGACTCTTGATTTTGGCTCAGGTCATGATCTTGGGGTTGTGAGATGGAGCCTTGAGTCAGGCACCCCACTGAGCATGGAGCCTGCTTAAGATTCTCTTTCTCCCTCTGCCTCTGCCCCTCCCCCCACTCACGTGCACGCACACGTACTCTCTCTTTCTCAAATAAATCATTAAATCTTAAAAAAAAAACCCACCACAGTAATTGATAAATATGTGGGGAAGATACTTGGAGTGCATGCAGATGTCTAGTTTCCCTTTAAAGTTTTGCTCACTGATGTTAGCGTTCATGCTAGATTTTGCCCAGGGAAATTATGACTGTGGTGTTCCAACAGTTATCTCCTCTTCCTCTCTGTTATTCTGTCTTCATTAACTGGGATTCTTCTGTAAGGAAGATTAGTCTGTCTGTCTGTCTTTCTTTCTTTTTCTTTCTTTCTTTCTTTCTTTCTTTCTTTCTTTCTTTCTTTCTTTCTTTCTTCCTTTCTTTCTTTCTTTTCTTTCTTTCTTTCTTTCTTTCTTTCTTTTCTTTCTTTCTTTCTTTCTTTCTTTTCTTTCTTTCTTTCTTTCTTTTTTCTTTCTTTTTTCTTTCTCTTTCTTTCTTCTTCTTTCTTTCTTTTTCTTTCTTGTTCTCTCTCTGTTCATTTTTTTGCATTCATTCATTCATTGATTCAATCATTTATTTATCTGAGTGTGGATCCATTTTTTTTTTTAATTTTATTCTTTGTGTTATAATCCAATACATTTCAATCTGTTTCTGTCTGTTCCTGTTTTTGCTCAAATTGGTCCAGCTTTGACAAGTTGGGAGCACTTCCATGTTGGCACCCTTGTCCTTCTGTCATGTTCCCCAGTCATATATATGGCCCATTTTATGCATTTGCTGTCCCAGCCTTAGAATCTGTCCTTTCTCCAGGGAACCCTAAAAACAAGTGCTATTCATGAGAGGATGACATTTAGAAACCAAGGTCTGTGGATTTACTGTCTGGAACACTCTTAATTTAAGATGACTAATTTATCTAGCCCTGTTCTTTTCAAACATGGATTCAGCTTTTACTGGTAAAGTTCATCAGAGCGGGCGCCTGGGTGGCTCAGATGGTTAAGCGTCTGCCTTCGGCTCAGGTCATGATCCCAGGGTCCTGGGATCGAGTCCCGCATCGGGCTCCCTGCTCCTTGGGAGCCTGCTTCTCCCTCTGCTTCTCTCTCTCTCTCTCTCTCTCTCTCTCCCTCTGTCTCTCATGAATAAATAAATAAAATCTTTAAAAAAAAAAAGTTCATCAGAGCAACAGAGTTATCACCTGAGAATCTGAAAACAAAAACAAAAAACCTAGATATGTTTGTTTTCATAGCTATGAAGTTATCCATAATGGATTGAAAGAGAATTACGTAGTCACATTTCAAAATGATGAAATAAATACATTTCTAGGGCCATGCTGATTTTTAATATATAGAAAAATATATCAGAAAAATAGTGTTTTCATAGTTGCATAGATAACCACTGAAAGTTTCCAAATCAAACACAACCCAAGGAGAGGAATACACGTAAAAGCAAATTTTGAATATTCAGTAGTGTTGGCATTGCTATTCTTATCTCGCTGGTACAGATCCAATCCTCGCCTGCTGTATTCGATTACTCCTGGTTCCTGGCCATCTCAAATTGAAGTCATCCAGAAGGAACCCTTGCTCTCCTGCCCCGGCCTCTCTTCCCTCCGTGTCCCTGCAGCCTTGCCACCCCACCATCACAGGAGAAGTCCTCCCCACCCACCCAGTTGCTCAAGCCAAAAAGCATCTCTTCATTAAGTGCATCACCGAGTCCAAAATCTACCTTGAGCAGAGAGTCCTGGTCAAAACCACTGTCACGTCAAAGCCACTATTTTATCAGCCTCTTGACAGGTTCCCCCGATTTCATTCTTGTATGAATTCCAATCTGTCACACAGCAGTTGAGGATTCTTAACACATACATCTGAGCATGTCACTTCCCTGCTGGGATCTTTTCCACCATTTCACTTCAGATAAAGCTGATGCCTGCTACAGTTTTTGGGACACGTGGCCCGATCTGGCCTCCAGTGGCCCTGCACCCTCAGTTGGGTTTCCCACCCCTGCACGTACGCTCCACACCGTCCCCTCAGTGGCACCTTCTTCAGAGAAGACTCTTCACCTCTCCTCTTTACCTGATTAGTTTTTCTCTACCTTTGGGCTTTTTTACTTAATACCAACTAATCAGAGAGATGGTCGAGGATCCTGTCATCAGAAATAGGTTTTTCTGTTATGTTCACACAGTGTGTTCTATTTCCTCCTTGTAATGTGTATCGTGAATACAGATCTCAAATCACAAACTCATGTGTACAAAGATATAGCTTTGGATGTATCTATCGAAATGAACCTTTATTCCCTAGGTTGTCATAACGTTTGGAGATGTTCTCCATTCTGTGGGTTTTAAGGGGCTTCATCTCACCCAACCACCATGGACGTGACTTTGTGGGAGCAACCACCGGTTTCCTGTGGCCAGTCTCTGTGTTCCGTGACCTCCCTGGAGACCTTCACCCAATGACCCTCTCAGGCACTGCTGGGCCATCACTGGAGTCTACACACAAGGCCTCTTGTCTGCTCACTCATGCTATACACGCTTATCCGGGTCACACAGGGAGCATTCCATGGCTCACTTGTGACAGCAAGGGGAAATTTGTGGGGCTATTTGTGATCTACCTGCCTGGATAAATCACAGGTAATTTCTAAAGTGGGGTTCTACCATCTTCCCAGATATTTCCCCAGGAAAAACAGAAGTAACCCTTGCTCTTGGGTTCCCCAGAGCTACTTAGAATTTTTATTGTCACCCTGTCTAAGGAGTTTGGTCAACAGTGGGTAGAGAACCAACCCTCTTTCTCAGTGATTCTCCAACATAAAAACCTTAATTTCCCTCTGAATGTTTCTCTTCACAGCACTTATGGGACATATACCTTTCTGGGGGTGCTTTAACCTGACTGCAGCCTGGGTATTTCCTGAAATAGTGATTTCTGCTTGTGTCCTTTCTTGCATCTGCCAGGACGTTCAGGCTCATGATTAGTGTTGGCTCCATATGAGTTTTTGGGAGATGAGACTGGGTTTTGGTGAACACACATAGCCCTTTCATCATACAGCTGTGCATAATATTGATTTATTTAAAAGTTGTAGGCAACCCCAGTCAAGTAAATGAAAGCTTGTTTCACTGAGAATTAAATATAAAGATAAACTTTTCATTGAGCCTCTCCCACTTCCGTCCACTTCTTCCTCAGCGGCGCAACCCAGGATGTGTGTTCCACACTAATACACCTACTACATTAGCTGTGAAAACTCTGAAAATAACTCTGCTTCTCATGGTGGTTCGGCTTTCCCAGGGAGGTAACCTGCCGTTACTTAGAGAAAACGACATTCTTTTGATTCTGAACTTCAATTCACACATTCCACTTGAAGTTCAAGGACTATATATATATATATTTTCAAACACTAGATAAATTTCAAAGAGATACCTAAGGAAGAGTAATTACTTTGGAATTGATTCTACTGTTCAAGTGGCTTCTCACTTCAGAGAAACAATTAAAGTTTTCCACTCCTGGGCCTCAATTCCTGGAATAATTGGGCATCAGAATTCTTCCAGATGCACTGAAGATGGACACAGGAAGATCTCACTGAGGCAGCACCTTCCCTTACTGCTCTGTTGTGCACCTGCAGCGGCAGGGGTAAGTTACCTGATAGCATGTGAATGTCAAATTCCCCTCTGCGTTGGTAGCCATACACACATTTCTGCATACTGAGTCCTAAGGCCATGCGGGTTTGACGCTCGCAAATCCATAAATGCAGATAGCACGCTGAAGGCACGCAAAGCAAATTCCAAAAGATGGAAGAGTGCTTTCCCATTCTGTGGAATACGTAAAAGGCAGTTGGACACATATTGTTGAGCACAGGGTCAGCGGGAATCCAAAATTATGGTATGTCAGTCCTCAACCTAATCATTTTGTATCTATCTGACCGTGAAAACTGTTCATTGTTGTTCTTGTTTCTTCTTAGAATTTTTGGTCAACTCACATCTGCAGCCAGAAAACATTTACAGGGATAAAAATGTAGTGTATTTATCATCTAAATTCTAAGTTATCTTCACATAATAAGAGATTGATACTACAGGTACACCCACAGACAGGAAGTCTCCATATGATTATTTCCTCATCAAATGCAATTATGATATTGGACTTATTATCACCAAATTTCATAATCTCATCTTCCGAGGTTGGAGTTGAATTCCACTGGAATGCATTTTCTTTGGTCAGTTATTTATATCATGTTACAGTAAGAGGATGATAGTGGCATGTTTATTATTTCCAGCACAAGTTTCTATTAATGGCACACACTGAGTCCCTCTCCACGTCAGTCATGGCACGTAGGCAGTGGTACCAAGAACCAGGTGATGTGGTGCACCGCCTAACACATTTAGAAATAGAGAGGCTCTAAACTAAGGTTCTAAGAATACCTAGTCAAAGCAGGCACATTGTTCAATGTGAATGCATCTTATTACTAAAATATCACAGCACATTAAACGGAGATTAATCTGGTCTGCTCTTTTGTCTGCTCTCTATCTTTAGGTAAGACCCTGGAAGAGAATACATCTAACTTAGAAATATGGTTTCAGAGCTTCTCATTCGAATACGATAAAGAACTTGAAGAAATCAAGGATGACAATGCTTTTTTCCCCCTCAGTCAAAACAAACAAATCTAGAATCACTATAGGAGCCAGTTCAAAGGAGCAGAAAAGTGTAACTTTCAGCTGGGAAGATGATCAGGGTCTTCTACACTAATTAATAGCACATTGAGGAAATAAATCATCCTGTCATGCTTTCCAGAGGGAGAAGACCAAATAAAGGTCTGGGATTTCACACCATTTTACATGAAACACTGCTCAGGGTTTTGGCCCTAGCCATGGTCCCAATGACTCCCCATTGGGAGCTAAGTCCCCATCAGCTTTCATTCCCCCCCTTACGGACCTATCAGCAGCCTTCCACGGATGCCTTCTCCTCCTCCTTGACATGGTTCCAGGGCACTGTATCCGCTCGGTGTTAGTTCCTCCTACCTCACGGGTTTCCCTTCTTGGGAACATGTCTGTGGTTTTCACTGGTTCCAGGGCACTGTATCCGCTTGGTGTTAGTTCCTCCTACCTCACAGGTTTCCCTTCTTGGGAACACGTCTGTGGTTTCTCCTTTTCTTCCCTGGTCTCTTGAGTGTCAAGGGGTCAGGTTTGAGTTCTCTTCTCTGTGCTTACTCACGCCTTGGTAATCTAATCCTGTCTCATAGCCTTGTACCATTTATGTACTGACAAGTTCTGTAACTGTGTCTGAAGTCTTAAGCAACTGAAATTCAGATTCATATATATATGAATATATCCAGCCACCAATATGATATCACCACTTGGATGTCTAATAGACATTCCCAAAATGCTATGCACACAGTGCAATCCTAATACCTCTCATCATATCTGCTGTGCTGATGCCAAATTCGAAGCTTCTGGCAGGTCTCTGCCCTGTCACTGTCTTCTCCTACGGGGACAACCAAGCAATCCTTTCGGATCTCGGATTCTGGCACAGTGCTGCTTCTCATTTCACTCAAAAGTCAAGCCCTTTTCACTGGGTGGTTACACTGTGAGGAGCCGGCTCTGGTCCCCCAACACTTAGCTCTTCACTGGTTGCACCTGCACCTGTCTTCTTGCTCCTCCAGGAAGCCCACAGGCCTATCCCCCCCTCCCGACTTCAGCATCCGCCACTTCCTCTGAATGGAATATTCTCTTAGGTGTCCAGGTGGCTAATTCCCACTCTCCCCCTAGGTGTCCACCTTGTTAATTCCCACGCTCCCTTCCAGTGTCTGCTTCTTGGCACCTCCTCCAGAAGGCCCACCTGTTCCAACTTATTTGAAATCAAACCCTCTCTCCAAATCCTCCTTAGTGTACATTTTACTTTTCCTAAAGTACCTATCACCTCCTCACTATGTGACTTAACTGTTACTTTTGTTTATGGACGTTGTGTACAAAACCATGAGCCCCACAGGGCAGGCATCTCTGCTTTGTAGAAGAATGCCCCAAATGCCTGGAAGAGTGTGAATTATAGAGTATAAAATGGATGAAAATACCTGAACAATCAAGGATTCTGTGAGAAAATACCAGAACGTTACGAAATTTAAAAAGCTATCAAGAGCAGAATTAAAGGAATAACAGCCCAAAGGTTTATAACTGAGCAGCCTCAATGCTAGGTGAGGGAAGGCTCCTTCTCCACTTCCCTTCCCCACCTAGGGTAACGCTCCATTCTAAAGAACTGTATTCAAATAGCTCCGAAGTCATGGCATTGACAGATAAGTAGATGAACTCTAAGCTACACAGAAGCATCCGTATGTCTGGGCTTATTTTATGCATTTCTCTTAGTCTCTTGCCTTTAAAGAACAATCTTCAGTTATTCATTCCTGAAAACACTGTAGGAAGAGTCCTGAAACAAACAAATGAACAAAAATAAGTTTGTTAAATCAGGGAAATTTCACTTATTTATATTTTTCCCAGCTGTTACCACTTTTGCTTCATTCTCCAAACTCAAAAGAGTAATACATGAAAAACACAACAGATTTGCCCTTCTTTGTGTTTCCAGTAGCTTTGTTCCAACATCAGTATAGTCCCTCTCTAATCTTTGACTGTTAAATATAGCAGAAAATCTCTTTTTGGATTGTTCTTCCCGTGTTTTTCTTATTGCATTAAATATCGTTGTTTTGACACCCTACCCATCAGGGATGACATATTCCTCGTTTCAAAAAGAAGGTGGATACCACCTCAGTAAAGGATCCACTACTCATCTTTGACTTTCAAAATGTGTTTAAAGATTCATAATAATGAGGATAGCCATTCAAAGCCTGTACTTCTCTTAGTATTAAGAAGAGTAGAGAGCATCACAAACACACACACACACACACACACACACAGACCCAAACCAAAGTTGGACATGAGTAACATGAGCCACTGCATAGGGCAATTCAGTCTGTAAACATAGCTTCCTCCATCACAGGAAGGACACAAAAGCTCTTCTGGGGTGGAGGAGGTGACCCGGAAGAATATGACATCAAGGGAATCAGCGTGGTTGAGAGGAGTGTGTCCTTTTTGGGACACACTCATTGCCTTTGGTGGGAGTCGGGGTGGGTAACACAAGGAAGAAGTGACATCCACATAGAACCTTAGAGTAGTGGAGATCATGCCCTCCTCTGTTGGGACCCCTGGGAGGATGCCACCTGCCATAGATGCCCCCTCAGGAAAGGAGAAGGAAATAAAGGAAGCTGAGGGGCAGAGAAACCATGGCAGGAAGTTGAAACTGATTTAATTTGACCTTCAATCATGAAATGGCTGTGTAAATTGGAACAGATGACCAAATCTCAGAAAAGTACTTTTAAAAGTTTTCCACAACCTAGCAGATAGGGACTGACAAAGAAGCTAGTTTCATCTTCTGAAAAACAAAGACAGGAAAATTTGTTAAAATATACTGTGCACATTTTAAAACTGATCCCTGCGGTTGCTTGTACTCTATTCCCCTTAGTAGAGTCTGATCTAGTCTATACTGAGTAAATAATAGCCATGTGGCATCTTTTATGATTTCAGTTTCATTTTCTTTTTGTAGAGCAGGAATCTGCGGAATTGTGAAGCAATCTGGTTTCAGAATCAGAATGAATTTTTACGTTTTCGTCAATCTTTTAAATCTTACTCCTATGTAAACAGTGCTTTTTCCCCCACTTGTTTCTATCAAGTTTTTCAAAACCAATATAATTTTTACAGAAAATAAATTTCCATGTGCCTTCACAACTCGTCCCTTTTGATGACAGTTGATTTTATGCTACAATGAAAATAATAAGCTCAGCCGCCATACACAGCATTGTGAAGAAACAAAACCATCTCTCGGAAAGCATACAATTAACTACAGGAAGCAGAAATTCTACAATCTAGAAAGTAGAGAGCATTCAGCTAAGCCAGAAGCAGCCCTAGGTCATGGGCTGATGTCAATACGTCTAAGAAATAGAAAAAATAAAATGAAATGAATAAGTAAAAGCGGCAATCTGGGTTAAATGATAATCCATTAAGAGAACATCTCCATTAACTCCAATTAACTTCTGAAATAATTATTGCCTGAAACTCTTCTGAGAAGCATAAAATGAGCTGACATTCCCAAGACCGTGCTTAATGTACAGACGTGTACAGGAGTGGAGGCCGCAGAGGCAGGGTAGGGCGTGCCCTCCCACCCCTGCACAGACACCTGTTTCTGATGGCCCCACCCCTGCGTAGATACCTGTTCCTGACTGCCCCTTACCTGCCGTGTCATGAGGACAGGGTCGCATAAGCAGACAGCACGCTAACGGTTTGAGATGTCTTCGCAGCATACTCTCCGCTCAATCTCCTACACGCAAAAAAGCAAGTCGATTACAAACAATTTTTTTTTAATTATGAAAAGTTAATACATCAACAAACTAGCAGCTAACCATGAATTTTTAATCTGATTTGAAAACAGGATGCCGAGATGTATTTCGCAATTAATACTGCATTTTATCTGACTTGTGATCAATATCTGGAGGGGTTGTGAGTGGAGCGTGGAAATGGAAGCATTTATTTGTATATGTGAGTGTCTGGGCAGTTTTTCCTTTAATTCTCTTCCCTATTCTACTCCACTGCTTCTGGAGGCAGAGAGGGAAGGGACAGGCATTAACATAAAATAATTGTATTTTTGGCTTTTAATCACATTTTTAAAAATCAGTACACAATTCTAGAGTGTTGGCTCATTGGCTGAGATCCAGCAATCAAAGCAAGATTTTAGGACCTGTGTGTTTATAGAAAGTTTCGTCCTTTTCTCTGAGGAGTGAATAGTCCAAATGAGAGGCACTATCCCCTTCTAGTGGTGTCTTTGAGGTACTACCACCATTCACCTTTGAAAGCGTTACTCTTAAGTCCCTGGATTTTCTATTACCTGGAAGTCGTATGGAAGAAATAATTGAGAATACATTTTTGTTTCCACAACTGCAATCCATTTTAGACTTTCCTAAAAAAAATTATGTTTATATCAATTTTAAGAAAATCAATAATTTTCCCTTAGCAAGTCTGAAACTCTAATAAATTTGACCAACGTCTACTTTTCTTTGAAGATTTTTAAATCGTGTTTACCTTGAGCAAACCTTGAAACAGAAGCAGAAGTATGTCAGCAGCCATCTGAAAATTTTGAGCTGAAGAGGCTGACATGGTGAGACAAGGAGCCCTGCTTGCCTGGTTCCTGCCCAGCCAAGCAGAAGACTACATAAGTCCCCCGTAAGCACTTACAGAAACAAAGGGCATATAAACCCCGCACTTCACGTGTCACATTAGGAAGGGCATGAGGGCAAGTTTTAACCAGACCCACGGCCCTGCGCAGCCCTCATTTTCCCTGTGTGCCAGTGGTGCGTGGTAAGTGACAATGTGGACAATGTCACGGACGTAACCTCAGCAGAGCACACACGCTCAGCGCGCATGGGAAAGCTCATGGGAGATCTGGTACGTCGGCTTTGTTCAGGCACACGCTGTATCCACGTGCAGACAAGGAGGCAGTGACACTGCAAACGTACCTAACTGAATTTCAAAAAGTTGTACCATTCTTTCCTTCTTTTATAAAGATTTTATTTATTTATTTGAGAGAGAGTGTGAGTGAGAGAGCACGAGCAGGGGAGAAGCAGAGGAAGAGTGAGAAGAAGGCTCCCCGCTGAGCAGGGAGCCCACCCCTATGGGGCTCCATCCCTGGGGCCCCGAGATCATGACCTTAGTGGAGGCAGCTGTTTGACCAACTGAGCCACCCAGGCGTCCCAATTTGTGCCATTCTTGATAGAAATTTTTCTGCATAATCATAGGTCCAAATGACTTATTTGCTTTTTAAAGATTTGTTTATTTATTTTAGAGAGAGAGCTTGTGCTCGAGCTGGGGGAGGGGCAGAGAGAGGGGGAGAGAATCTCAAGCCGACTCCCTGCTGAGGGCAGAGCCTGTTGCAGGGCTTGATCCCATGATCCTGAGATCATGACCTAAGCCAAAATCAAGAGTCAAAGGCTTAACAGACTGAGCCAGCCAAGCACCCAATAATAGGTCCAATTTAGGACAATACCATCAAAATGGAGCTCTAAAATAACCTTAAGGTGTTTTTAATAAAGCAATTTATATGGTTTTCAACCTATTGTTTGAAGAAATCATCAGGTCAACTTTATATATTTATATATATATATAAACAGGAATATATATTTATAGCTATATTTATAAAACAGGAATAAATATATTTGTATCTTTATCTATAGATATAGCCTGTATATGTATATAGTCAAGGGTCCCCTTCATTTTTGCATATAGAAAGGGAAGGAAGAAGAGTGTCCTCCATTTCTTCCTAAATCACCTCTCTATAATCATATCTTGAAAGCAAAAATAAATTTACTTTGGAATAAGAAATTATAAGAAAAGTAGAATGTAGCTTCTTCATTGAAACACATTTTCAAAAAACTCACTCACAATGTAATTGAATTTAACTCATTCCAAATCCAGAAACGAGTTCAAACCAGAATAACAGGCAGTGAGAAAATCAGCATATTCTTCCAGAAGACCAATGATATTTACAATAAAGACACCTAATTTTGGATCTCGGTTACTCCATTTATGAGCTTTGTGATCTTGGTCAAGTCAATTAACCTCAGAGCACCGGAGTGTCCTCATCATTGACGTTGGGATGAACTTATCTGACAGTTACTGTGATGAGCGAGTGAGACCTGGCCTGTGACAAAGTCTGGTGAACTGAGAAGCAAGGGGCCTTGCAGGTTTAGAATCAATACAGTGGTGCGGGGATAACTCTTCTAGAGAGAATTCAGGATTACAAGTACATGACGGCTCCCAAGACCCAGGGGATATGGTTGCCCTGATTTACTATCAAACTTACAAAGATTAATGAAAACACATTTTTGGATATCACAATTATTTTTAAGAGAGAGCATCTATAAGACAAAGCACGACTCACCTGTGGATGTAGGGTGCCTTTGGAATAAAATGTATGAATCAGGGGCGCCTGGGTGGCTCAGTCATTAAGTGTCTGCCTTCGGCTCAGGTCATGGTCCCAGGGTCCTGGGATCGAGCCCCGCATCGGGCTCCCTGCTCCGCGGGAAGCCTGCTTCTCCCTCTGCCCCTCCCCCTGCTGTGTTCCCTCTCTTGCTGTGTCTCTCTCTGTCAAATAAATAAAATCTTTAAAAAAAAATGTATGAAACAGGCAAGGCGTGAAAATATGGAGAGGTTAAGAAGCAGAATCGACAGTCTGTCCCTAAGCCAGGAGCTGACCTTACTGACAGTGCAGACCCAGGTTCACCTGCCTTTACAGACAGGCTCAGGAACCGTGACCTTCAGACTCTAATCTCTGAGGGTCTTCCCTCAACACGGTAGCAGTTATTTGTTACGTTTCTCATACAAGGTAAATAAAAATACACTTCTATCTATTGTGGTATTCTTGAAAACACTTTGAAAAGATCTCTGACCAAGTTTGGAGAATGTGTCTGGGATGGTTTCTCTGCTAGTCTCCTTGGTTGCAAGCAACAGAAATAGCAGGTAGCTGCTTTCATCAGAAAAAGAAACGGAATCATTAAAAGGATATGAGAATACTCACACAGTCCCAGGATCACAGCTATGTTGTAGCTCAGAGCCAAGTTCATCCCATAGGCACATGTGGGGCGGGGGGGCAGGCAGAGCTGGGTCCAGTGCAGTCAGGAAGACCTGCTTGCCCCGCAAACACCACCAGCTTTGAAGGGCGTGGGCAGCGCTGATTTGGACCCAGAAACCCCGGTGCCCGTGGTGTCCCTGCGGTAAGTACGTACCAAACAGAATTAGAAGCTGAAGAGGTTCACTGGGGGCAGTGCCTGTGAAAGAGGAAGGGGGTGGGGAACTGGAGGAGGCAGGGGAAGACCTCAGGCCTGATGTAGGTCTGACAGGGTGAGAGACGGGGAGGGCGGCCTGGGCAGGAAGAGCCCCAGACGGTGGGGTCCTTCCAGAAGTCTCCGCGAGCCCAGCAAGGAGCTCCCAGGCAAAGACTGCTCCCACAGAAGCCCCCTTGTGGGCACAGAGAAGCAGCACCCCCGCCCCCCGCTTGGTCATCGGCTAGACAACCGGAGGAGAGCTGCCCCCTCTGGGGCGTTGAAGGCTCCCAGCTGACCACCGGCCAGCTACAGGGTCACGCCTGAAGGATCAGAGCAGGGGTCGGCCATGGCCACCGGCAGCCAGGAGAGGGCTTGCCTCCCTTTCACAGGTCGGCGGGGCCCCGATCTCAAGGTCAGATCCTCTGGAGGCTGGTGAGCTGGGAGGCCAGGGCAGGGGAGCTGGTATTTTCAGCTCTTTCCCGGGAGCCAGACTCTTCCTTCCACAGGACTGACAATGTCGGTGTTCTTAAGGATGGTCAGCATCCCCTGGCAGACGGTCTGATGGAAACAGTTTCTCCGACATTTGTGAAATTCATTTTGGGAGCTCTGCTGAACGTCTCACGTAGCTGGTAGTTTTACCCCCCCTCCAAAGGGCTAAAACTGGACTGGGAGAGACATGTCTTACTGATGGCCAAGATACACATGCAGCATGGATTGAGATTCTGTAAACAGAGAAAAATGAGTGATTTCTCTATCACAGGCCGCACAAGCAGAAATAAAATTGATGGATTATTTTGAATGGAAGCGCCGCCTCTCGCGTCTGGTGCTATCAGCTCAAGGAGAAGCGGGAGCAGCAAGGAGTCCTTTGTATGCTGGCGGCTGAGCAACCGGCTTGCACCGTGTGGGGCAAACTACTCACTCCTTCCTCTTGCCTTAACAGACCTCTTCACATTCTACAGGTCAGAAGTTTGGGTACAGATGGCTCAGCTGCTTGTCTGCTTAGAGTCTCAAAAGGCTAAGATTAAGGTATCGGCAAGAGATAATTCCTTCCTGGAGCTCCTGAGGGAGACTCTCCTTTTAATCTCATTCAGGTTGTTCGCAGAACTCAGTTCCCCGAGGTTTTAGGATTTCCTTGTGGCTTCTTTGCTCGCTCTCGGCTGAGGTCATTCTCAGGTTTCAGAGATTGCCCGCCCTCATTCCCTGGTACGGGGATCCGAGAAGGAAGCGGGTGTCTGCCACGCCACGCCCCCTCCCCAATCCCCCCCCCCCCCGCCTGTCCTGCTGCCTTCTCCCCACTCCACTTCGGATTTTGAGGGCTCACGTGATCACACTGGGCCCCTCCTCAGGGATAATTTACCTATCTTAAAATCAGCTGATTTTTTAACCTAGTTTTATCTGCCAAGGACCTTCAAAACAGCATCTGGATTTATGTGTGATTGAATAAACAGGGCAGGGGAGGAAGGGCATCCTCAGAATCCTGCCTCTACCACAGTCATGCGCCCCCAAATCACAAGGCCCTGAGGTACCACGGGTGTCTGCATTTTGTCCCAACAGATGGTTATTTCTTTGGTGCCTTGCCCATCTCCTTCTCTTCGCAGACACCCCAAATTTAAAGCCAGGGTCACGTAGAACATACTTTAATTTTCCTCCTCTTATGCATAGGTATTTACACCTGTATAGTATGTCATAAGTATCTACTGGATACAGAGGCAATCAGTATGTATTTTACACAAACATGTGTAGAGCTCAATCCACATATTTAGAGACCTGTGTGCTTCAGGTAGGGTTATGGACTTGGATGAAGGCCCTGCTCACAAAGACACATCCCCAGGTACCTGTATTAGATTCCCGACTTAGGCAACCGAGGAGTTCAGTTTCTAAATTTACTGGGAGCATAGTGGCAAGGTGGCTGTAGCAGACTCCTGTATCTGGAAAGTTTTTCTTCTGCTACTTGCTTCATAAGGGCTAAGCTGCCCCCTGGCCCCTACAGAGTCCGCCAGGGTTGGAGAAGGAGCTGAACTTTTGTGTACCTGTGACTTCTGTGATCTGCCCTTTTCTGTTCCAGAAGAGCTGCCTCTCAGGATCTGAGCATTAGGCTCTCCCATTTCGTAAATTAATGCAGCACCAACAAGGTAACATCTTCCTCCATGTGGGAAAGCAAGGCAGAACCCAGGTGTCCCTGAACCGTACCTGGGTCGCCGGTTCTGCCACAGGCCCATGGGTTCTCTTTTGGGAGCCGTATTCGCCCCAGCAGACTTTGGTGGTCCCCAAGCAGAGATGACTCTTCGATCACTCTCATGTCCTCAGAAGTCCCAGGGATTCTCCGGGGGAGATAATGCACCGCGACCCAGATATCTCCGTGCATCAAAAGGTTCTCAGCTTTGTTGTTGTGTTTTTTGTTTTTGTTTTCCTTTTCCCCCAGCAGACACCCTTGCATCTTCTCAGTTTGACAGTCACTCAGCCTCAAAGGGAGATAGAAAAATTTGGCTCAAAGACAGGACTTGCAGCAAATGAACAAAAACAAGAAAGCACAGATGTGGGCCTGTCAGCTTTTGAAGTGATCTCATCATTGCTTTCAAAGTGAATATAGTTCATGGTGTTTCTATGAGCTATTTGAAATAACTCATGTTATTCCATAAATCATCTTATCAAATTACTCACTCCCTTTTTTAATACTGGATGTTGCTTGTGCAAACATGCTCTTAATTTTCAATAGTTGTACAGAAAAAAATGAGCATAAGTATTTCAAAAGCATATCGATCAGTTCTGGGGAAGACGGAATAGCCACGTTCCTCCCAAATTCTTCCTCCTAGAACTAAAAATCCCTGGGCATGAGACAAGCAACAGGTGCAAGAAGACAGCTGAACGCAGAGAAGGTGGCAGAATGGGTAGGGAGCTGGGGATGTGAGGACAGAGCGGGTGGTAAGTCCCCTGCGACTCTTATTAGCTCCCCGAAATCCCAGGCAGGGTGCTCAGAGACCGCACCCGAGGGGATGATGCCATTAATACGCCTTCATTACTTTGTCATAACTACAAATGATTACGGGTGTTTAGTTGACGGATGTGCAAACACTTCTTACTAGACACTACAGAAGTCTCACCCAATTCACTTTTTAAAAGTGTGAAAGACACACACACACACACACACACACACATTCTATCACTTCAGGTTTACATAGAAAACCCACTTTTTCATTAAGAATTTCACAGGATCGTGAAGCTCGAGGGGACAATGAACCCTCAGCCATCAACAAGCCATGTTCCCTTCAATCGGAGAGGGTGATGTCCAACATTTCAGCTTGTTACCTTCTCTGACATGCACTAACGGGGACAACCATGTCCCAGTTCTGCAAAGATATTAAAAACTCCCCCTAGACTCCAAGATGACCGTTTCTCAGTTGAAAATTGAAAAAGTTCTTGCAGCTTGCTTTTCACAGGGGAGAAGGGAGGGTGTTGGCAGGGAGGGGGAGATATCTCCTCATGGGCAAATGTCACTATGGATTAACTATGGGCTTCAAAATTGTAGCTGATGCTGTGCCCAAAATTAATTGCAAAACATAGTAAAGGAACTATTTTTTGATTCATTAGTGTACCATTATCCATGTGAAATTGCATAAAGTTACATTGTCGAAAGGAGCTGGGGTTACACGTCAGGAACCCAAGTTACCGTAGGTCCCCCTCGGAGGCTGTTGGAAGAAATGGGAGTCCCTTCTGATGGCCCAGGGGAAGCAGCTCCCATCACTTCAGGAGGATTCACAGGAAGAGGGATACTCACTCAATGGGGCCACTGGAGCCTATGATGTATATGTTTAGTGTATTTATATAAATGTACACATCTTCTTAAACAATAGAACTTAAAGATGATTTCACATCCCAACTAAATGCCAAGATAGTCCACCAGAACAAAGAGAAAAAAAAATCACTTTCCAGATACTGTTGTTACATTGTAACTGTTTCTTGAATTTCTACATATGGGCTTGTTTTTGTTTTGTTATATGTGCTTTCGTTTATATTTATGGAAACTGCTTTGGGCAATTTGCCTGGTCCTGGCCTTAACTTGTCTGGTTGGAATTCTCTCTCTCTCTTTTTTTTAATGAGAAACAAACATCATGTCTTCAAAACCTTGGCTACTCCCTCTGTATGTCCTCTACTCTTGACTTGCCTGCCCTGCTGATTTCTCCCGATAGGCAACCAGCTTCTACACTTCTCTGTCCCAACTGCTCCAAGTTTGAATATGCCATACAGTTGTTAAAATTAGTTTGCAGGTTTACGCCTCTACTTTCACTGAACTTCAGGACTTAAACACATCACACAGATCTGACATAATACTGATTGTACAAATGGGGAAACCAAGGAAACCTAGAGAGACCAGGTGACTGACCAAAATCTTAACTTGAACCAGTAGCCTGGGCTGTGACAGCCATTTCATGGGCTCACCACTGTGGTCAGATGTTACAGTGGATCAGCTACTGGCCTCAAAATTATATCTGAGGATGTATCTAAAATTAATTGCAAAATGTACTAAAGGAACCATTTCTTGACTCATTAGTGTACAACTATCCGTGTGAAATTGCATTTATGTGGACTTTTCTAAGCTCTACTTTTCCTTCTCTAGGTAAATCGTGTCTGATAAAATAGGCATTCACTGTGTCTTACAAAGTGTTGAATGGTTACTGTTCTAGGCAGTGAAGCCAATGGTGGGATACCCTGGTGTGCAAATGTGTATGGGTCCTGCCTTCAAGGAACTCACTGTTAGAGATCAAAGGTAATCAAATCATCCCACAAATATATTTATTACAACAAACATGAAGTGCCATGCAAGCAAATACGGGGTGTGCTGGGAAGGTAAAATCGGGAGCCTGTTCTAGTCTGCTGGTCAGGGAGGATTTACCTAAGGCAGACATACTTGATCTGAAATGTGATGAAAAGGAGCGGAAGGGGATGGGGGCAGGCAGGGGGAGGAGGTCAGCTCGAGCACAGGTCCTGAGGGAAGGAGTCGGTGGGACCACCCTGGGAAGTGGAAGGGCGGGCCTGGCTAGAAAGAAGTGAGGATGAGAGAGAAGGCAGAGGGGGCTGGTGTTGCAGGTAGGGTCTGGTGGTCGTTATGCCAAAAGCCCTGGAAAGCTAAAAAAAAGGGGGGGGGGAAGGGAAAGGGAAAAAAAGAAGGGAAGGGAAGGAAAAGAAGGAAAAGGAAAGGAAAGGAAAAAGATAATAGCATTTGTCTTCACTAAAATATTAATTCTGGCTGCATTTTGGAGAGGACACTCAGTGACGAGGGTGGAGAACGGTGTATCTAAGCTGCCACAGTCATCTTGAAAAACCTAAGTGTTCACAAAACATGCTCTAAAGAGGATACACAGCCAGAGAGGCAGATCCATTCACAGAGGCTTAAAGATTAAGACCTGTGAAGACTCTGGGGCTGTGGGTGTGAAGGAGCTTCACTCCTCCTCAGGCAGCATTGGTTCAACACGCACAGCCCTTCCTTTCTTTTTTCTGGTCGTTCCTTTACTCCTTGTTACTTCTTTTAAAAACTGGGCTCCCTCTCCTATGTTTTTAAATAGATATCTATAATTTTTCATTATAATATACATTGTTACCGAGGATATAATCCAGGAGTAAAGCACATTAGGGCAGTTTGATATGCATCATAAGCCATTTAAGACACATCTGAACAAGCTCTTCCTTAAAGGCCAATGACATTGACCAGTTTCTTCTTGAATCTGTACGTCCTTCCCACTTCCCCCAGAGAATGTTTGCAAGCATGTTTGATTGAACATTCTGCCGTATATCTGTGCCACACAAGTGAGCATATCCATTTAATTTTTACAATTCCCTGTGTTCAAAAGGCATCAGGGTTAACATTTGTTTTAGATTAACTTACTATTGCAATTATTTTTAGCAAAACCATATTGAAAAACAAGTTACTGTATGTTTTATGAAATATTAGACGTAAAAAGCAAATTCATGGGACGTGAACCTCATGAGAGAGAGAGATGAGGTCTTCTTTCATTTTCAAATATTTCAGATAGATGTATGCATTAGCACCATGTCTTGCTGGAATGAAGTAGGGTGGGGCAAAATTTTATTTCTATATTATTGTTTCTACAAATCTAAGTGTTTAAAACCCTGGGCTCAGAAAGGCAGGAATGGAATGAAGTTTGTTTTAACAATGCCATTTAGTTCTTCAAGCCTGTTTCAAGATATATTCAACTATTACATAGTGAGTGATCTAGGATATAAAATTATTTTTAATATTCTATCTTGTGCCAACTTGATGAAGTTCTGTCTGAAAAGAATTTCAAAGACTTTATAATGGTCAGAGAGATTGTGTTCTTTCAGTGAAATGTCGGAACAACTACCAGACCTGAGTGGTTATCTGATCCTATAGCTTCTGAACCTTTCTTTTTCTTTTCTTTCTTTTTCCTTTTTTTCGTCTGAGCTATTTTATACCTCTTTAAGCTATAGAGGAAGGTAATAGTTTTTTTCATAGATATTCAAATGCATTGTATTAGGTAGAAATTCAATTAATTTTTTTTTTAGATTTTATTTATTTATTTGACACAGAGAGAGAGGGCACAAGCAGGAGGAGGGGCAGGCAGAGGGAGAGGGAGAAATCTCCCCGCTGAGCAGGGAACTCGATATGGGGCTCGACCCTAGGTCGAGCCTTTACTGAGATCATGACCTGAGCCAAAGGCAGACGCTTAACCAACTGAGCCACCCAGGTGCCCCTCAATTAATTTCTACCTCTAGGAAAGATGGTGCCAACCTTACATTACATTTTATGCAAATTCATGTCAGCACAACCTAACACTCGTATCATTTTATCATCAAGTATTTCAGTAAACTTTTAGGAGAAGACAATACTTTTTATTTTAATTAATTTATTTCTACATTGACTCTTTGGTATTCCAAATACATAAAGCCTCCTTTTCCATTCTGTTTTTAAACAATCTTAAGAGTAACATAATTTTTTATTAATAGCTTTATTGATGTATAATTGACAAAAACTGCACATTTAATGTATGTATTTTGATGAGTTTAGACATATGTATGCCCCTGTGAACCCATCATCACACTCAAGGTCATAAACCTGCCCATCACCTCCAAACATTTCCTCATGCCTCTCCTCTTTTATGGTAAGAACAATAAACACGAGGGTACTCTCTGACAATTTTTTGAAGTGCACGATACAGTATTGTTAACTCCTAATCCCCAGTGTTGGGATTTGTAGGGGAGACCTTTGGGAAGTAATTAGGGCTAGATTCAGTGATGAGGATAGCGCCATCGTGACGGGATTAATATGTTTACAAAAATGGAAGAGACTAGATCGTTTTCCTCTCCACTATGTGAAGGAGAAGGCCTCTTATGAAAAACCAGGAAGGGGGTTCTCTCCGGGAACTGAATCAGCTGGTACCTTGATCTTGGATTTCCCAGATTCTGGAACTGTGATAAATAAATTTCTGTGGTTTAAGTCCCCAGTCTATGGTATTCTGTTACAGCAGCTGGAATTAAGACACAGCATCCATGAGTATACCTACTATTTCTATTTTGTATATCAACAAGATTGATACAATGTTCTCAGCCCCTGCATGAAGAGTTACTCCAAGTTTATTTAGATAAATCAGGTCTTGTGGCATTGGTGCAACTGAGCTTCCAGTAAGTTTTATGTGACTTTCAAGCTCTTGGAACCATTCATCCACAGCTACTCCAAGCAGTGGAGGAGCAGGACCTGAAACTCATACTTTTATTCTGTTCCGGAAACTGTTCAGTTGTCATTGTGTATCCCAGCCTGCCTTTTGCCTGTACTCCTTAGATAAGCATCAATTTTTTGCGTGTGTCCACTTCCAGATTCTGGCCTCTACCAGGCTGTAATGTTTTAAGTTATAGTTCTGTGCTAGTTCAATTTCTAAGAGATACGAGTTTTCTAGCTTATAAAATAATGCCTATGATTTTGTATATAAGGTTTACCGAAATGTTTTAAAAATTTTTAATAAAAATTAGTATTTTGCCAAAAAATCCATCATTGGTTATATGATTTACAAAAAATGTTTTAGATGTGGAGCAACACTTGTTTGACTTAACAAAATGGTTTCTGAATTAAACTTAGCCTTCTCTTGACAATTGAGCAAATGGTGTTCACACATTTTCACAAATGAATCTTCATAACTATGGTAACGTGTTCATCTCAGAAGTATATGGTATACAATCTTAGAGCAATGGAAATAAAGTTGTGTTATCTCCTTGAAACTGCAAACTTATCTGATAACTATCCTCTCCAGTAGATGTCTCTCTTACACTTTCTCAAGAATCTGGAAACTACAATAGGCAATGATTTTTTAAGAGAGTTGTCTATGGATGTTTATTGATACTTTTTACTCTCTCTCAGCTTTCAGGGTTTTGCAAATCAATTTCAAAGCATGTCATCATTAGGGAAATATTTCCCTACTGCTTACACATAGGTTTATTTTTATTTTATTTTATTTTTCTACACACAACTTTAAATAAAATTGGAGGATGATTCTAACATTTACAAGGGTGGGAGGAGCTTTCAGTTCTTAATGGTGCTGACCAAACGCTGAGGAAAGTGACACGCTGCATGCCCAGAAGTTTGCAATCTCTACTTCCACTTTGGAACGGAGGAGGGCAGACCCATCAGTGTTCTGGGAAGGCCAAGTGTGCTGTTCATTCCCTCAGCAAGCATCAGACTATTTGGTCTTAGTTTAACTTCCTGATGCCGCTTCACTTGGCAGAGGGCATCTGGTATCAGCTGTGGGATAACAGCTGTGATTTTCCTTTAATTGAGTCAAATGAGTCTTGAGAGCTGGGCAGGAAGTTGTTCTCTTGAAATGCTGGTCCCTTTACGTCAATTTCCCCCAAAGGCTGAGTCAGACTAGAGGGGGAGAAATGCTCCCAAGTGCTCTCTCCTAAAGGGGGTCATTCATAATCATTCAAATCGATAAAATCCATCATACTTTCCTCCCCATTCTGTAAGAGGGCAACAAACATGATGGAGGTTAAGGGAGAGAACTGAAATCAAACGTGGAAGTTCAAAACTGAGTCGGCATCCCTCCCGAGTCACACTCTCTCCACAACACACAGGAACTCTACTCTATGGCCTACATGTAGCTCATGGCCGTATCTGACCTTTATATGGCTTTTGTCTTAGTATTCATCACGTGTATATGGGGTCAGAAATAAAATAATTTGCATGGCAATCACTTTAATAGGTTACCTTGAATTTAACAAACCTTTTTTTTCTAATTGCTAAATTTTTGAGCTAACTCTCTCAAGGAAGTGAATATAAAAATAAAAACTGATGATCTATCTTATTTTAGGGGAAGGCTTTGGATCCCATAAGATCCTTCTAACTCTAAAACAAAACAAGTTTTCTGATTTTACTTACTATATGTCTTTCAAGTTAGGTAAGTAAAGTAACACTTCTTCAATTCTTGTCAATTCTGCCCATTGAAATACCCTTATAAACAGTGATATAAAGTTCACAAGAAGTGAACCAAATGCCTCTAGATCATGAATATTGAATGTTAATGCATAAAACCTAAATATTCAGTTACTCTTGATGAAACCAATATTCCTCTAGTATAAAATAATATTGATGCTAGCTATTTCAGTGTTGAAGTTTCCAAATTATATCAAACTTTCTTTTGTAATGGAAATGAGCTAAATTTTTGAGGCTAAACAAATTGTACACTTCTGCTTTCAGGTATAAAACAATATACATTAAATTTTTATCTCAGCAAGAATATGATTCAGAGTGAGTATGACAACTGGGTACAATTTTTGTTTGGTCCTGATATTTGAAATTACTGGAAGCAGTTTCAGAACAAATGGGAAATAGTCACAATATAATCATGATCATTACGATCATAATAATATCTTGGTCAAAAGTGTATTATCTTCTCTCCATACTTCTTAATTTTACATCAGTCATGTTTACCCTCCTGGGGTCATGAGGATCAGTATTCACGGAGGTGATGTGAACCTATTATTCTAACGTAATAGGTCCCTGATTTATTTCCTCTGTGACTCAATCCCTATAAATGCTTGCAATCTCTTAGGAACAGGGCAATCCCAGGCTCTGAAGGGACTTGTTACTCCATCTCCACTGCTGGCTATGGGACAGATGACACCATGAGCTTTCTGAATTGTCAACAGATAGAGCATTCTCCCTTTTTAATAAATTAATGTTAATGACATGCTTTGTAGACATGTTTTTGTTTTTTGTTTTTGGGTTGTTTTTTTGTTTTTTTAAAGAATCATATAGGGGAAACTCTGTTTTGGTAAAGATGAAACAGAAGTACTTTTTTCCCTCTGCCTCTTGCTAAACGCGAATTAAACTCTGACCCTTATATGTAAAGCAAACACAAGAAAACTGAAAGGTAGAGAGAAGAAGGCAGACCAACAGTGACCTTGAAACTCAAGAAAGGAGTTAACTGAATTCCTGGGTTTTCTTTTGGTTCATATAAACCACATATGAAGTTGAAGAATTCTACCAGGAACCCAGAATTATGAATGGATGCAGTCAGAAAAGTCTGCTCCCTCTGGCTCAAGGATCTGGAAAGGGGTGTCCTGGGAACACAGAACATTTGAGACAGTAATCTCTCTACACCAGCAAATACTACAAGAAATAAATGAGGCTTCATTCCACCACTGCCATCAAAGGGAGTAAGGAGCTTAGATTTCTGATTACCCCAGGCTCTAAGTTCCCCACAGGACAGCATCATCCCAGTTGGGCAATAACAAGATGCCCTCACATGGAGGTCCTGGACTTCCAGCCCCACCCAGCGGTAATGAGATGCCCCTTCACCTCCCTGCTGGGTTCTATCACCAACGGTCTAGCACCCAGCAGTAATGAGGCCAACCCCTTCCCACTCCCCTCCACGTTAGCAGAGGCCAAGTTTGGAGTACTAACAAGGTGCACCTGCCCTTCCAAGCCACTGAGTGTCTAATAGGGAAATGGAGTAAGGAGCAACCCTATCCCACTCCCTGATGTTAAGAAATTGTTTGAATGGGGAACCTGGACCTCTAACCCCACCTGGCAGTAAAGAAGTACTGCTCCCCTCTCCTGTCTGAGGGATAGAAGGGGAGACCAGCTAAAAGAGTAGATGGAAATGAGACCCAGATTATCCCAATATAATACTCAATGTATTCTGGTTTCACCCAAAATACCAGGAACCAGGAAAAACTCTAAATGAGAAAATCAACCAAAACATCTCAAACACCAAAATGATACAGATGCTAGAATTATTTGACAAGGAATTAAAAGAAGCCACAAAAAATGTTTTCACATTATAAGCACAAAGGAAAGAAAAATAGGTTTCAAGAAGGAAATAGAAAGATACAAAGATGAAATAAATGGAAATTTTATTTTATTTTATTTAAAGATTTTATTTATTTGAGAGAGAGAGAATGAGAGATAGAGAGCATGAGAGGGGGGAGGGTCAGAGGGAGAAGCAGACTCCCCGCCGAGCAGGGAGCCCGATGTGGGACTCGATCCCGGGACTCCAGGATCATGACCTGAGCCGAAGGCAGTCGCCTAACCAACTGAGCCACCCAGGCGCCCAACAAATGGAAATTTTAGAACTGTAGAATATAATAACTGAGACAAAAAGCTCAGTGGATAGGCTCAAAAATAGAACAGGGAAACAGAAAGAAACCAGTGAACTTGAAGACAGAAGAATATATATTGCCTAGTAGGTAAACAAAAGAGAGAAGCAGACTAAAAAAAAATGCACAGAGCAAACAGCGGCACGGGTGCTTACAGCTCAAGACCTGAACCACGGGCCATGGGAGTCCTAGCTAGAGATAGGGTAGGAGAACATGACAGGAAAAGTAGCTGAAAAATAATGGCTAAAAAGTTCACGGATTTGGCCAAAGACATAAACCTATGGATTTGAGAAGCTGTGGGAAATACAAACAGCACAAATCTGAAGAAATCCACAAGATACATCATCGTCAAATTTACGAAAACCTAGGACAAGAAACAATTTTGAAAGTAGTGAACACCATCCCAACCACTACAGGGGAAAATTCCAATGATAGGGAACTTATCATCAAAATAAAGGTTTTGTAAGTGCTGAAAGAAAAGGCCTCTCAACCACAAATTCCATATTCAGTGGAATTCCAAATTCCATATTCACGCCTTCAGGCATGAAAGCGGAGTCAAGATACTTACAGATGAAGAAAACTAAGAGTCCTTGTTGCCAGCACCCCTGGTCTGATGGAATGGCTAAATGATGTTAGCCACAAAGAGCCAACTGTGGAACATCAGAAGGACAGGAAGGACACGGAAAGCAAAACTATGGATAAATAAGGTAGACGTTCCTTCTCCTCTTGAGTTTCCTATATTATGTTTGATGGTAGAAACAAAAACATAACACAGCCTGATATGGGTTTCAGTGCATGTAAATGAAATATTTAAGGCAGTTAATTAAAAACAGGGAAGAGCACATAAAGAGTAACATAAAGATAAGTAAAGTTTCTATATTTCCTCAACCTGGTAAAACGTCCAAAGTAGACTGTATTGTTAGAGTGATATAATCCCAGAGCAACCACTAAAACTTATACAAGATCTATCCATTTGCCATATAGATAAATCAAAATAAATTCTAAAAATTCTTTAAGCAACCCCCAGAAAGCCAGATAAATGAAAAACAGAGAGAGCAAACTGAAAGGGAAACATAAAATGGCAAGCTTCAGTCCAAAGATATCAATAGGTACATTATATTTGAATTGTCTCAATATGCCAGTTAAAACACAGAGATTTGCAAAATGGATGTATAAAAAAATGAACAAAACAAAGCAAAACCAACCAACAAACAAAAACAGACAAAGAAAACTCACCCAACTATAAGCTGCTTGTAAGAAAATCACTTCAAATATAATAATATGAGTGGGTCGAAAATAAAAGGATGAAAAAAGCCCTGTCATGCAAACATTAATGAAAAGAAAGCAGAAGTAGCTCTATTAAAATCAGTTAGCATTGACTTCAGAGTAAAGAAAATTGCCAGGAACAGAAAAGGACATTACATAATGATCCACCAAGAAGTAGTCATAGCAACCCCAATTGTGTGTGTGCCAAACAACAGAGCTGCAAAATATGGTGATGCATCAGGGACGGACAGAATTAGGAGACAGGCAAATCCACACCTCCCACTGGAGACCAGCACCTGTCTCCAAACAATTGATAGAACAACTAGACATTGAAAATCAGCGAGGGTAGAGAAGAACTCAACAACACTGTCAACCAACAGGATCTCATCCATAATCACAGAACATTTCACACAACACACTCCTTCAAGTGCCTGTGGCCCAGTTACCAAGCTAGACCATACCCTGAGTCATGAAATAAACCTCAGTAAATGTAAAACAATTGAAATCATATACAAGGTGTTCCTTAGCCACAGTGGAATTGGGCTAGAAATCAATAACACAAAGAACCAGGAAAATCTCCAAACACTTGTAAATGAAATGATATACTTCTAAATCATCCTTAGGTCAAACAGGAAGTCTCAAGGGAAATAAAGGAAGTACTTTGAACCGAATGAAAATACAAACACACTGAACCGAATATATTCATGGGATTTAGAGAATGATCTCTAGAGAATTAAAGAGAAAGCCAATAAACTAAAATTTAGCACAGAAGCTAAGGATGAATCAGTGTCTCTGTCCCAGAATATCAGTTTCTTAATATTATGGTGTGATTGCACAATGTTTTACTTTTTTTTTAGTAATTAGTAATAATGATTGCCAATAAGTACTAGTTTTGTCGTGCTTTACGTGTTTTATTATTGTCTACATGAAGAAGAATTAAATGGAAAGCCAACAAATATCTACTGTAGTTCAGAGAAATAATTCCACTTGCAAGTCCTTGGTAGACACTGTAGGTAAACTAACCTATTCCCTCAAATGTTCTTAACTTCCTTTCAGATTAGAAACAGCCTCCTTTTGTGAAGGGCATTATTGTTTAGAGAAACAACAGGGATTTAATTCCACAGCCCTGATTACAAAAAAGGCAATTTTTTAAAAGATTTTATTTATTTATTTGAGGGAGAGAGAGAGCATGAGCACGGGGGAGAAGCAGACTCCCCACTGAGCAGGGAGCCCCACGCAGGGCTCAATCCCAGGACCCCGAGATCATGACCTGAGCAGAAGGCAGACCCTTAACCAACTGAGCCACCCAGGTGCCCCAATAAGGAAAATTTAGATTCAAATAGAAAAGAAGGCAGTTGATATACTTTCTAAACATCTGGCAAAACATTTTAAAACACTGAATTAACACACTGGGAGGGATTTATAGAGGATTTTTTGCATGTACTATCAGAGGGAATCATTACAAGGTTGTCTCATTTTAAACTCAAAGTTCTGGCAAATTGACGTGACGGTGTACTCCTAATAGCGACCACTGACCCACTGTTATTTATTAGTTCCCATCTCTGAAGGCCACCTTAAAACCCTGCTCGTAATTGTTATATGAGAAAAAACGAAATGTCATCTGTTCTTCCTCACAGCAAATGGACGCCATGAACTCTACTTTATACCATTGATGTAAAACATAAGGGAGATGTTATAAAATTCACTGACAGGTATAAACATACTTCAAAACACGTACAAGATCAGGGGTGCCTCGGTGGCTCAGTCCTTAAGCGTCTGCCTTCGGCTCAGGTCATGATCCTGGGGTCCTGGGATCGAGCCCCGCATCGGGCTCCCTACTCGGCAGGAAGCCGGCTTCTCCCTCTCCCACTCCCCCTGCTTGTGTTCCCTCTCTCGCTGCGTCTCTCTGTCAAATAAATAAATAAAATCTTTAAAAACAAAAAACAAAAATTACGTATAAGGTCAATCAGCGCAATACGCCACTTCACCAGCCAGCCACTCCACAGGGGTAGGACAACTGCCGAGTCCCGGCAGGGGCCATGCCCACGACATGCCTTCCCCGAGGAGCTCTGTGATGGGGGGCGACAGTGCTGCCCTCCCGCAGTGCCCAACCCACCAGTGAGCTCAAGGAATTCAGCCAAGAAAATAGGGCAGGTGGAGAATAAGTATGAGTTATAGGACCAATCAAATCAGAAGTCGATGCAATATTATAAAATTAGTATATCATTAATCCAAAATGAGGAGAGAAAGAGAGAGAGACAGAGAGAGGAAGATGGATTGAGAGAAAGGAAGAGCAGGAGAGAGACTTCCTCAAATTGCCTTAGGCAGTTCATTTATTGGAAAGTAGTTTATTGAGAAACTGTGAACAATATATTAATGCCTTCAGGCCGATACTTTCCATTTGAAATATAAACTGAATCTTAGAGCTAGAGGGCCCTTGGAAATCACTTGGTTCTTTATTTTACACATGGGGAAATCACACAATTCAGCAATTTACTCAACGTCACGGCCCGTCAGCAACAGAACTGATAATAGAAACCATTTCTACCAATTCTCAATTTATTTCTGATCAGACTGCTTATCCTTCTCCCCAAATTGCTAGACTCAAACAGAACTCGACCTTTTTTTTTTTCTTTCAATTTTTATGCACAAGGCTACCATACTTCCTTGGACTGACACCCAGGGCAACTGGGGACGAGCAGAGAGGTGGACCCTGCTGGGCCCCCCACGAGGAGGCAGGTGCCGGTCATAGACCACAGAGCCCAGCAGCGATTTGGTGCCCATTCTCAGGCCGGGGTTCTCACCCCAGCGTGGCCACTCACTGGCACCACTGTCTTTTGTAAGCATTTAAGACTTCTCTGGTCCTGTTTTCTCAGGAGTGAACTACTACGCAAATTAACTTTACAACATGCTAAAACATATCCTACACTACTAAGTGTGAAGACACGTTGAGTGTGAACTGCTGTGATTCTCGCAGCACTTGCCCCTGTCAAAGCAGTCTTACAGATAGTGAGCAGAGTCACCCGTCCTTCACAGCCGTGTTGCTCTGGTCTCCTGTTCCTACGAGTTCTCCTGCACAACCTTCCTTGTCCTCTAAGTGCCGGCAAATAAAGTATAAATCCCTCAGCATGGCTTCGAGAACCTCCCCTCCCTGGCCCAGCCCCGTGGACACCGATGACAAAGAGGGTGCCCTGAACACAGCATCCGCCTTATCAGCTATACCTTTCTGCACATTGTTGCCCCGTGCAGATCATTCCTTCCTTTCCGTTCTCCACCAGAAAACCTCTACTTCATTTAGCGCCCAAACGCCACCTGCTCGTGAAGCCTGGCTGGGCCCGCTGCAATGCCAACACAAAAGCATCATGGCGACATCCCACTCAGCGACCATGTTTTGGGAACCACTTTGTAGTTAAAATGCATTCAACACAGTGATTTTTCACCATTTAAAAAATTATCCTACCGTGGTTTTCAAAACAGTTTCACATTATATTGAATAAATTCTGGAGGTGGGTAACAACCAGCCTCCAGAATAATACCATAAACTATTTTGAGTTCCTGTGATAGGAAACTCAAGATTTAGCAAAATCTAAATTTAACTGCGGACATAACTTATAGAACGGTTAGTCACATTAAAAGGAAATTCATCATTTGATTCTTGCAAACAGTGATTTCCCTGAGTGCTTTTTTTAAAACACCATTTGATGTTTGCCGAAGATTTCAGGGGCATGGCATCGCATAGATCAAGGTACAGGCTGTTGATTTAGTATTTTCAAAAGGGAGTTTCAGTTCTCAGCGCTGTCATGACAAACGAAAATATCTTACAAATTACTGAATTGATATTTCAGGAAAAAATTGCATTTTCCCAAAAGTTTGGCATAGCCTTGGTTTTTAAATAGAGGACTCGTATTTTTGTTTGTGACTAGTTCAACTGATTTAAAAACATAAACCCAGTAATTCTGTTCAATATTATAGTACTTTTTATATTTACTTTCAAAGAACAAAATAATTAGTGAATATACCTGGGAATAATGGAATCTATGGCTTCAGCTTTAAATGATTATAAGGAACATACAGAAATAGATTTCGATGCGATGTAGATAGATCTATCCCGATGTTTTAAGTGCACAATACCATTCTACTGAAAAAATAAAAAAAAAACTGGAGTCTAGGATATCAAATATACACTATTATTGTTCCTCAATTGGCATTTCATGGAATCAAGGCACATTATCCCCATGTCCACTGGGTGCCAATTATCAGTTAAAAAATCAATTGACTTTTGATTGTAATAATAGTAGCACACTGCATTTATTTAATGAAATGGAGTGCATATAATGCATTAGAGTGCAGCCTTCTTAAATCTTATCCAATAAAATCTTCCATATAAGAGCCGGTTGGGCCACGAGTAAAAAAGGAAAATACATCAAGACCAAGCCAATGAATAGATGGCCATACTAATAATTTGTATTATTTGAGGGGGTCACTAGTGTTATTTTGAGGGACCAGGAGCACTGAAGCCGCAAACCGTCTAGGAGCAGAAGACACAGCACGTGAAGGAGCGCGTGCTGGCTGAAGAAGGGTGTGTCTATCAAAAACGACGGAGTCCTGGGCGCCTGGGTGGCTCAGTTGGTTAAGCAACTGCCTTCGGCTCAGGTCATGATCCTGGAGTCCCGGGATCGAGTCCCGCATCGGGCTCCCTGCTCGGCAGGGAGTCTGCTTCTCCCTCCGACCCTCCCCCCTCTCATGTGCTCTCTCTTTCTCATTCTTTCTCTCAAATAAATAAATAAATAAATAAAATCTAAAAAAAACCGATGGAGTCCTGAGAGTTGGCCTCACCTGGAAAGCTATTGCTTTTTCTCTGGCCAAGACCATGGACTCTGATGGTCTCTGACCGCTACAAGGCATGAACGTTGGTGCCACCTACAGGCTGGAAAGGGTGTCTGCAACTTAGGGTAACGCAAGTTCGCTGCACAGAATTGTGAGGGATGTTATTTTCTCCAACTGCAGACACATCTGTTATTAAATAAGTTTTGCAAATCTTATTTCATATTTACTATGGTAATAGAAAACATAAAAGAAGAAAGAGATATAATGAGATTGGTTGAGATAAAAGATGGAAAAAGTTATTTATCTAAAGGCAAATATCCTTATTGATTTCAGCTTACTTACGTCAGCTAACGTTGCACGTGTTTAAGACCCAGAAAGGCATAAAATATAGATAATACTTAAGAGAGAATTAGGGCATATGTGGTAGGTATACATAAAGCATTTTTATAACTTTATTTGTTAATGTTTATTTCACATTTTCCTTATTTCTTTATTCTTCTCTTCCTGAAGTCATAACAAGTACGTAGACGTTAACAAACACATGTCCTAAGGAAAAAATGTTTGATTACTATAAATTTCACCATCCAGAGGTGACCAGTCTTATCCTTTTCAGGTATATGCTTCTCCTTTTCTCTATGCAATGATCTTATACCATTACTTATTTTCTAATGTAGTTCATCAAGAATATTCTTCCATGCAAATAAAATCTAAATATGCCACATAATTTTTCACCGCAGCATTGTATTTCAACATACGGAAGCAACAATTCAACCGGTTAATTGGGAGCCTCAGAGGAGGAAAATTTTGGTTTTTAACCACTGTCTTCAAGCTGTCTGCTCTCCCTTCCCTATCCCATACAGAGAAAATGCCAGAACTTTTTCAGTTAATTTTCATTTTACAATTGTCTTGTCTTCAGTTATTAAAAAATCCAATTGTCACCCAGTTCAAAATCTGCCCCTTCCTCTCTGCTCCCAGATAATGCCTAAGGCGCAGTGCGAGAAGGGGAACTCGCCTTTTTTTAAATCCTATTTCTGTTCCTTTCCCTTTCCTAACTCTCTCTACTGCCTCTGGCACCTCTGGATCCCCGCGCCCAGCCAGAGAGGAAGGATGAGAGCAGAGAACTGGCTCACCGCAACCCTGGACCACGCTACGGCGAGTCCTGCAGGGCCACGTGACTGGGTGCAACCAATGGGATGCCAGTAGAGTGACGTCACCTCCCCCAGGCCCTCCTAGCTGAATGCAGACGCTCCACGGAGACCTCCAGGCCCTCAAAGACCACGGTGAGTGGAAGGAGTGCATTGTGTGGAGCCCCTTCCCTCAGATCTACACAAGATTATGGTGTGTTAAGCCACTAAGATTTGGGATCCCTGTTAGAGTCAGCTTCGCCTCACTAAAGAGGGACGCAAAGTGTTAAAAGCCAAATCACGTACCTGAACTTCGAAGTGCATGTTTATTAGAAACCAAATATAGTTGGTCTTAGTTGGTGCGAAATTTCTGTTAATTTTTTTTTTTTTTTGTGGGTGGTTATCTTTCTTCATGTAGAGGTTTTACATGTTTCTTCCAAAACACTACAGCCCCTCCCACCCCCCAAGCGTGGGAATTTTCCAGCGAGCACCTCCTGTAGGATCTGCTGGAACCACGCGTGCGGTCCGTGCCCCGCTGTCTCTGGAAGGCAGGCCACCTCCGACCGGTATTTTTCTGCAGCTTAACAAACACCTCGCCCGGAGCAGGGTGCTTAGCCCGTGTTTTTGGTTTTCGTGGTTGGCTTTTGCTTTGTTTGCAGAAACCTTGATGTCTATGGAGAATTTTCTCCATCCCATCCCACTTGGCTTGGGATGGCAAGGAGAAAAATATCCTTTTTTTTTTTTTTTTTAATCTCCATCCTAGATACTTAGGGGGAAGCAGCCTTTACTGCGGTTGCTAATGGGTGAAGACTCTTGAAAGAGAACCCTAATGCCCGTTAGCCGTTGTCTCTCACTGTTTCCTCCTGGCTTCCATCAGAGGCAGGTGGTGATGAGACTGAGGACCCCAGGGCCAGTTTTTACATTAACACATTAGGAACTCCAGGAAAAAAAAACCAGTTCCCCTGTTTACTGCAAGCTAATAACATCCCATTATGTGGATATTTGGAATAATAGCCATTTAAAGAAAAGATCTTTATAGCTAAATATTTTTTCACATCCTTAGTAATTTCATCTGGGTAATTTTATGAAAGTAGAATTGCTTTTTTTTCAAAAACTATAAATTATTGGATTCCTATTAGGCATATTTTCTCTCCATTAAGACTTTTACAACTTATCTGCCATCAGTATAAAAAGAACCTGTTTCTGTACCCAGAACATCAATGATAGAAATCAAAATTGGAAGAAAAAGATTTTGCTTATCTGACAGGTGAAAATGCTTTGATGTTTTGTTCATTTTTTTGAATTCACTAATGAAGTTGAATATTAATCTATGCATATTGACCATTGGGTTTCTTCTTTAGTGAATTGCCTACTCATAAAAAGATTTGAATTCTTGATTTTTCTCCCCAAACTGCTCATCCATCTTCTCCACAACTAAATGATACCACTAAGCCATTGCTGGAGTTCAGGTTAAAACCTCATGAGTCATTCTTGATTGCTCTCTCTTCCTCGCTCTCCACATCAAATCTTTTAGCCTCTACTACTTATTCAATCTCCAAAATATGTCTGGAAATCATCTTTCCCTAAAGCCACTTATCACCTACCTTGTAGACAGCTGGCTATAGATTTCCATCTAGTCTGTGCTTCCCAGAGGCTCTCTATATAGCCATGCACTTTTGAGAGTTTGGCCTGGAACAATCTCCACCTGGAGGATGGGCTGCTCTCTTGCAATGCGTCCTTCCGATAGGGAACCTTACTGTATTTTTCCCCAAAAGTCCCATGCCAGGAGCATTACAACCCTCCCACCCTCCCACTCCCCAAATGTACTTTCCACAGAGCTGCCAGAGCAACCATTTAGAGATCTAAATCTGATTAGGTTGCTATCCAGCTTCTATCGTCCAACGGTTATCCAGCATTTAGAAAATGTACCTTTTTAAAAAAAATATTTTTACTTTGAAACAATTCAAACTTCGCAGAAAAATTGCAAGTACAGTACAAAGAACTTTTCCCCACAAACCATTTCAGACAAAGTAGTCAACATGTTGTCCATCATCCCAAATATTACAGGGTTATTTCCTACAAATGGGGCCTTCTCCTATATAATCACAACATGGCCAACAAGAGTAAGAAACAAAAATAGATGCATTCCTACAGTGTCATCCTGAGACCCCGTTCAGGTTTAGCCAGTTGTTCCAACATTTGTGTGTGTGTATGTGTATGTGTGAGAGAGAGAGAGAGTTAGATCAAACTAAGCACTTGATAAATGTCAGCTGTCATTTTTGTAAACTAATCCAAGCTGCTCCTCTTGCAGAAGGACAAACTGAGGTCTAAAAGGGAAATGTGACTTCAACAGCGTCCTTTATTATTATTATTATTTATTATGTCATGTTAGTCACTATACAGTACATCATTAGTTTTTTTATGTAGTGTTCCATGACTCATTGCTTACTAAGGAGGGCACCCAGAGCCCTGGGTGTTATAATCAACAGCATTCTTTATAGCAAATGACCCAGATCAAAATCAGGCCTTAAAATTAATTATGTCTCTTTCTCAATCTTCCTCAACTCTGACACTTTTGACGATTACCAGCTAGTTATCTTCTAGAATGTCCTTTAATTTTGGTTTGTCTCATCTCTTTATAGGATTTGACTCAGGTAATGCATCCGTGAAGCAAAAATTACAAACAATAGTGTGTTCTTTTCACTGCATCCTATCAAGTTTGATCTGAATCATCTCTGTTGACGTGAACTTAAAGTTAACTAAAGGTAGCATCTGCCAGGCTTCTCTGTAAAGTTACTTGCCTGTGTCACCAACACCATATTTGAGAGCCAAGACATTTCTGTCACCCGCTTCTCTCTCTCTCAGTTGTTGCTGTCACACCAGCTAGAAACTAGAACTCGGCTTCGTCTTCTCTCTTTTCCTACTTCCTCCCACCCAATTATCAGGCAAATACAGCAAAAAGACCAACTTCACTTAGGGGAAAGCTTTTCCACTTTTCAACATTATTAGAGACATCATCGGTAGAAAGGTGGCAGGGCACTGACTGGATATAGGAGCCTGATCTTAGAGGAGAGGGCTGGGCTGGGGAATCATTAGCATGTGGATCACAGTAAAAAAAAGAGAATGAACGAAATCACTTGGAGAACATTTATGGAATAGGGCAGTGAAGGGACAAGAACAGAATCCTTAGAAATACCAACACTGATGGGGTTGCTGCAGGACGAGAGGTTCAAGTAATAAGCATGTCGTCTTGAACAGGGTCAATGATGTGTCTCTGTAGGATTACATTGTGTGAATCGAAGAGAAGTACTTTAATGTCACACTCTTATTACATAACTTCAGATACTATTTTCAAAATCACAAGAGTATTAGCCAGAAGCATAGAGATAGAAGTTTTGTATTGAAAAGAATTAAGGATATAAAACATTGGCAGAATACTGTACAGAATACTGTAGAATATTGTTAAGAACATGAGCTTTGTTGTTAAACTGGTGTGGGTCCAGCCCCAGCCGAGGAGACTTTGGCAAGATTCTCAATCGTTCTAAGCCTCATAACCCTTTAAAATGGGAAAAATAATACTATTTCACAGGGTCGCTGTGGGTGTCAAATAGGAGAATACCTGTAACTTGGTGAACACAATTCCTGGCATATAGTAAGCACTTAATAAACTGTAGCCATTAGAAAAAATACTTAAACAATTACACTATTTTTATATTTAAGTAATAAAATGTATTAGACTCAATTTCAACACTCCTTAAAATATACTTTAAAGATCTATAAAAGTCTCACACCTAATACTTTAAAGAGATCAATAAAATATTTCATTGCATTTTTATCATATAATACAATGTAGGTTTTATAATATTATAAAAGTCATTTTGGTAAAATTTATTCGAGAATTCCTGCTTCCAAAAGAGGTCAGTCATCTGCAGAATGTTGCATTATCTGATTCTATCTAACACTGCACTATAAAGTGTAGCTTTTAAGGAATAAGTCATGAAATAGTAAATGGTGTTCATATTTTAAACTATTTTTGCTGTATGTCATTTCAGCATGTGTTCCTGGGATTGGAAAGATACATCCTGCATAAGGAGAGGAGCACTAATATGAACACAAAGGTGGGTTGTTTATAGCAAGGACATTTTAAATACAAAATTATTTCCTAAAGCCATATACACCCCTCAAATATAGACAACTCCATATCTCATGCTGAAATAGTTGGATAGTGAAGGAAAAAAAATAACTTACCTAATCAGAGGAATATATAAAAATTTCATGGTGAAATTGGAGTTTTCTTTCTTGTAAAACTTCACAAGCATGGGAAACATTTACCTAGTTTTATCTATTATTTGATTGTCTATTTTTTTCTGGAAAATAAACGGAATAAAGCAAATGCACTTCTTTCTGTATTCTAAACATGGTCTTGACACAGATTCTAAAACATAAAAGCTCAACCCTTCCAGAGGGATCAAGCAATAGATATTCACACCACATAGTTATATATACTCTGGAATCCAAATAGGAAACCTCCCTGGTTTTATTCCGCTTGGTGTCTCTGTGGGCTGGTGGGTGGTAATTTAGGTTAATGATCGTCAGCTGCATTCCAAGCTTTAACACTAACCACCTCTTTTCACTTGTTTTCTCCCACATTAACTATCTACAGATGATTTCATTTGCAAAAAAAAGGAAATATTTTAAAGTGAGTCATCCTGAACCACACTGTAGGGGGTGCTGGTGGTGGTGTGTTGTGTGAGGAGTTTACCACTCCAGAAAATTCTATTTTGAGTTGATTGTACTCATTGCCTATTGTGTCATTGGTTAGCAACAATCATCATATAGTAACGTGCTACTAAATGGTGTGATCACCACTACAGAGGATAACGAGCTCATTGCCTGAATTCTCATTGCCTGAATACATACTGAGAAGAAATCTAAGGCAAACAGCAATTATCAAAGTTCAGATCAGGGGTGCCTGGGTGGCTCAGTCAGTTAAGTGGTGGACTCTTGGTTTCAGCTCAGGTCATGATCTCAGGGTCCAGGGATCAGCCTCATGTTGGGCTCCCTCAAGCTCAGGGGGAGTGTGCTTGTGGATTCTTTCTCTCTCTCTTCTTCTCCCTCTGTCCCTCACCCTGCTCACACTCACTTGTTCTCTCTCTCAAATAAGTAAATAAATCTTTAAAAAATATTCAGATCAACTTTTGGTTTAAAATATTAGAGTCCGCAATCTAAAAATTAAGATTTTTATCTTTCTCAACAGGCAATCAACCCCTCTACCATTTTACTGCGTTTCTGTGTTGTCTCATGCAGCCTATATTTACAGTCTCATTAATCTTCTAAGCCACATAATGACCACAGTGTATTATTTCTGTTTAATGGAAAATCAAGGAGATGCAGAAATATAAGTGGTCACACAACAGCTAAGCGCCCGCCAGCCCATCTGATTTTCCCACTATGTAACACGTGTTCCCTCTTCCAAACCTTCTGAGATTCTACCAGTATTTTAGAAGACATTTAAAAAGACTATGTCTACACTTTGAAGTAGAAATTTAATTAATGCAACCCACATAAATGGTCATTTTTAGAAACATAAAACTAGACATAAATCCGTATCAATATGTATACATACATCGTTCTTTTACTTACAGAAAAGTGAAAACAATCCGTATGTTTTAATAATGGATATCAATGTTTTCTTAGCAAAACAATGAAAAGTTTTCTTAAAAAATATGAACAAAAAATATGAATAAATACATAATACTTTAAGACAGGTTTGAGGTAGAAAGTCAGGCTTTGTGTTGCTATGACAGCTTCAAAAGAAAAAATCAGACTATTGCTCATGAGATAAAAAGAGAGAATTGCTTTTAAGCATTCAAAGAGAAGTTACATAAAAATATAAAAAACATAAAAGTGGGAATTGAGGACTGCAGAGAAGATTCAGGGGAGGATAGGACCCTAGCCATTACATGGAAAAATTGTCAAGAAAATCTCCATTTTTGCAGGGTCCAAAAAGACAAAGTTTAAAATCTTAGCTATGTGATTTTAAAAGTGTACTAGGGTTCAAAGATTGGAAACACTTCCTGTGATCCTCAAATGTTTGGTGAAGTCTTCCTTACTTATTATACACACAATAATAATGTGTGAATAATATTATTCACACAAATGCTTTGTGTGAATAGATTATGGGTGCACGGGGCAGAAGTGAGAGGCTGGAATTTTTTCCCCCATATTTTCATGACAATAAGCAAACTCATGATATGCAAGCAAAAATGACTCTTAAAATTAAAGACTTTTTTTTTTTTACTTAATTGGCAAAAATGTTCTAGAGAGAGCTTAGACACCCTTGTGGTTTGGGATATGATGATTAGCCAAATAGGGATTTGGGTCTTTAATCTCAGTGGCCAGCTCAGAGAGGTATATGCATACATGAGGCCAAACTGTTTGGGACTGTACATTTTTCTGCTCTGCCGCCTTCATCATGCAGATTTTTTCCTTATAAAATCAAAATAACCACTTCACCTTCAGGTGCTATGTCTACAGCCCAAGTGGAAAGAAGAGAAAGTAAAAGTTGTGGTTCCTTTGACTCCTTTTTGGCCAAAAACAATGGCATTTGCCGAAGCCACACTCAGCAAACATATTTGGGCATCACTGATGTGGCTATGCATAGCTGGACTCTTAGCTGGACTCATAGATGCTCCTAACAAAATTGAGATTCTGTCATTAAAGACAAAGGAGACACAGTGGCAACACTTTGTGGAGGCTGGGGAACTCTCCAGGGTACTGAGGATAGCATTCCTCTTCATCAAAACAATTTTTTTTTTAAAGATTTTATTTAGTCATTTGACAGAGAGAGACACAGCGAGAGAGGGAACACAAGCAGGGGAATGGGAGAGGGAGAAGCAGGCTTCCCGAGGAGCAGGGAGCCCGATGCAGGGCTCGATCCCAGGACCCTGGGATCATGACCTAAGCCGAAGGCAGATGCTTAATGACTGAGCCAACCAGGCGCCCCAATTCATCAAAACAATTCTTAAATTTAAAGTCTAAATATCAAGAGAACTGAGAGTTTGTCATTCTGTCCTCAATTTTAACCACCCTTTACGTGTTCCTCCTATTCAGACCATAGAGTAAATTTATGCAAATGGTAGTTTCTTGGAATAGACTCATTAGGTAAATCCCAAATGGATCTCAGGCTGCCAGTTAGGAATAAAAAGACGTAGGCTTGTGTACAGCTACTGCACTCCAAAATCTTTACAAACCAAAGGATGTGTTTTATCTGCTGTGACAATAGCAGCACCTAAGGTTCTGTGTCAGCTGGTTTGGTAATTAGTATTCCGGAGCATCTACAGCTTACTTTTCCACTAGCCACCACCCTCTGCCCCAAGTTCTCCACCTACAATGTGTTTCAAGAAATCATTAAAGTCCACAACATCGGGACTGCAGAGACCTGGCATTTCTTTCTTTCTTTTTTAAAGAGACAATATTTCCCCTTTCAGATTTTGTTAGTATTGACTAAAATATGGTCTTAGGAAATGAAATCTGCTCTGCAGGTACATTAGATCTATTTGTTTCTTCCTGATGTAGTTCACGTGGTAGACTGTGTGGGGCATTCAGCAGACAGCACAGAACGGACAATTAGAAAGAATGAGGTGGTATTCTCTAATCTGGTGAGAGACCTTCAGGAAGTAATTTGAATTTTCTGGCTTCTGATTTCTCATCTGTAAAACCAGGAGTTTGCGCTAGTTGACTCCGGGATTACTTTATGCTATGTAGATAATCTGATAGAGTTGCCTTTCATTAGAAGGTAAAGAGTTGCTCCCTTTTTGCTTCCAGTTACTGTCATTCACAAAGAAGACAGAGAAGAGAGTGAGATTTTGGTAAAGACTAAAACACAAAAGAAATGTAAAAAGGTGAATTTATGTCTAGAGAACACCGAATACCACCTTGGGTGAGAACTAATTAGAGCCACTCAGGCAGGCTTAGCCATTAGATCACCGCAATTATTTATAAATGTATATAAATAATTAAATATCCCCAATAAGGGACTAAAAAGTACACTATATATGAAAATGCATTATGTATAACATTTATATATACAGGATATTGGTAACAGTCCGTGTGGTCACCCTAACAAGGTGGCCCAGAGGACTGGACTCCTATATAGGAAATATTTGTAATAGTAATATGTGTCACCCTGATGATCATGGCGCCAGGACCGCAGCATTTTCGTTGTTTTGGTGGCAGGAAAGCCGCAACGGGTTAGAAATGAAAAGGTAGGAAATGAAAATGATAATAAATGATCACTAGGAGGGCACTATGCTTAGTAATATAATTTAATTAAAGGTGATCCCTGCCCTTTTTACTCATGCTAAAGAAAGAAGTAAGCTTTATATCTATTACAGTTTCATTTGTTCCATAAATAAGTCACCAAAAAATAAAATAAATTCTGTTAATAAATTAAGGAGTTGGGGGTGCCTGGGTGGCTCAGTAGGTTAGGCGTTCAACTCTTGATTTCACTCAGGTCATGATCTCAAGGTTGTGAGATCGAGCCAGGACCTTGAGCTCCACACTCAATGGGGAGTCTGCTTGTCCCTTTCTTTCAGCTCCTCTCCCCGCTTGTGCTCTCTCTCTCTCTCTCTCAAATAAAGAATAAAATCTTAAAAAAATAATTTAAGGAGTTGAAAAAAATAGCAGTTAATAAGGAAATAGGACTTCAGTATGCTAATTCCGATATTGAAGTTTTAGTATTTTGCCCCCTCTTGTCCCCTGAAATCTGCATTCTTTAAAACCACATATTTTCATTATCCCCTCCAAGACCCTAATCATCTTTATATAATGAATACTATAATTAGTATGAGGAATATTAGCCAACAATTTAGTTATTTAGGGAAGAATTTTTAATTTAAATTCACTCTGCTATTTCTCTGGAAAGATACTGCTTTAATCCTCAGGTTCCAAAAGAGATTAAAAACCTCGTAGCATCCACCTAATACTTGGGAAACTTTTATGACAGAAAAACAAATAGATCCAACCACTCCCTCTCACATGGTAGTGCAGTTCAGATGGGTTAATTGATAAAAAGTGTCTACTCATACATAATGCAGGATAATTATTCACAAACAGCAATTTTGGAAGAGACATGCAAGAAATCATGACTAGAATGCTTAATAAAATTTTGACTTAAGACTGGGGTAGAAGAAATTTGCTAATAAACTCTACAAACACTTATTAGACATAATCTGCATCAGACATTTTGCTGGATTCTATTGATAAACTATAAATAAGACCATCCCTCATCTCAAATATTCAAATACAATGGAGAAAAATAACCAACAAAACCTGTCATTGCAATGACATGCTTGATACATGAATTCAAGTTTCTGAGAGCAGAATATAGTGGTGGCCAACACTGATAAATTCAGGCATATTCTGGAATGCAAGAAAGACTGTGAACCTACTAAGGGATTGCGAAAGGTCAATCAGGAAGAAGGAGGTAAGATGATCCTAAAGACCTCAGGTTCAAACAGAAGTTATTGTAATGAAACTGGGTGTCTGAAATGCCAACCTGGCACCAAAGAAATATTTAGGTCAGAATGTTCTTCATCAAAAAGAAGGTAAATTAATCTAGGATGTCCACTTAGAAAATGAATGTGTCTGAATGTCAGTAATGGAAATTAATGGGAAATAATATGTGTGGTGACTGAGGAAGGAAGGGCTGGAGAACCTTCAAAGATACTTAGAGTCAAGAGGAATTCTTTATGTTGAAATTTGATCAACTGTAGTGTGAACTGATTGAACCAAAAGAAACATTAAAAAACCTTTGAAGTTTACAGGACAAGAGATGGGGGGTGGGGGTAGCATTAATGGCATGTGGTTGCTTTGAAAATGGATCCAGAAAACTCTACCCAGTAAGGGACAGAAATTTAGGTAATTTCCATATTCAGAGGCCAAGAGCATCACTGAGATTCAGCTGGTTCAGACTAATTCAACTCAGGCCTTCCCAGGTCGGTGTTTCTCGCATCAACCTTCCAAGAATATGGTTTCATTCTCCCCACCGTGTTTTGCATTGGTTTGTGTGAATACTCGATGACTTTCTTCTCTGCTAATGATCATAAGCTTCTCAAAGTCAGAGAACCACTCTCTTTTTGTGCGTCACTGTCTCTTCAGATCTGGCATGGCTCTCAGCAAAGTCTGAGTTGCAAGAGTGAATGGTGAGTGAATATATTAATTTTCAAGAAGGTAATCTGAGCAAGACTGTCCCGTTGAAAAGTGCACAACCTGGCCTCTACTTACTGTCTGTTCTCACCTCCAAGGCAGAGCTTCTGGAACAGACTGCCCCCTTTACAACCACTGGCAGCCCTCCTCCTCCTTGGAAGGGCCTTGGCAAGCCTCTTCACCTAGAAAACTCCTTGTATTTTCCTTTGACTCCCAGCTTAAAAGTCACTTAAGGGGCTTTGTTGCCAGGCAAACTGCATTTGAATCTGGCCACTGCTAAAAAGTTTGTCATTGTGAGGTCACAGGAAGGCAATGTATTAAAAAAAAAAAAAAAGACCAATTTCAGGTATGTAGGAGCATATCTTCTTAATTTTCTGAGGGAACTACTGCTTTCACAATACTTAATTTATACTATATTATATAAATACTGATATTTATATTTCTATGTAGTTTGAATCTATGGTACTGTAATTATCTATTTACTTGTCTTCCTCATGAGAACATGAATGATCATACCTACATTTCTAGATCTCAGGTGAAGTGTCTAATACAGAGCCTGTAAATACATAAATGTCGATTTAATGTATGAGGACATGACTGAAAGATTAAGTGGTCAAATAATTTCTGAAATACAAAAATTAGTTTTACATGAACACAATTCAATCACTTTATTGCTAAACTTTGTTATATATGTATGAAATATACATTCATGAAATGTACATATATACACATACATATGTATACATATACATATATACATGTACATTATAACACTTTATATATTTGCCACAAATATGTTTATTGTTGTTGCTGGCCAAAAGTCAAACTAACAAACACTCTTGATTTTTACCAAGAGACTGATAAGCAGTATAGGAAATTGTCATGAAGGTAGGCAAAATCCATATGTACAGCATTTTACATTTGTTAATTAAAGTTTTGTATTTTGATTTAAGTTAAGATTCATTTCAGAAGCAATCTGTCAGATTATTCAAGTTGGAAGACAGTACAAACAGACACTTTATTCTGAGTTGCTTTAAAAGAATGTGGGCGGGAGAGAAGAGAGATTCTTCTTCAAGAACAAAATTGAAAAGTTGAGTTTCCTGTTGCCAGGAACTATATTCTTACATAAGTTTCTCAATGTCTTTGTTATGAAGAAGGATAAAGGAAAGGGTGGAAGGGATGACAGTGACCTAGCAGATCTCTAGAGTTAAAAAGGAAAAACAAAACCACTCCTTTATTTATACCAAATCCTGTAGGTTGGGAGAATGTATTGCATGAGGGTAGCTATAGAAGCCAGCTGAACCCCAAGCCCTAGAGGTGGAGAACAAATACCCAGCTTTCAGTATCAAAGCCAGTTGATGATAAGTAGCTTAGGTGTGTTCTTGTGAAAAATGCCAAGAGAAGGTAGATTTCAGGAAGCCCACAGGTAGTGGGCAAAGCAGTGAAGCTAAGTGTTTATCCCAGCATGAAGATGTTTCAGACAAAGGAGAAGGGGGGGGAGGTGCTGCTCTAAGTCTGGAGCTGTCCTAGAAAATTTTTTACATGGTATTATATAATTTGCATGAAAACTTTATAAGGTAGATATTTTAGTTCAATTTTTTACATACCCTGACACTAAGATGCAGAGAGGGTAGGTAACTATGAAACTTATAAACGTCACAGATATGTTCATTGTAAAGCTCGAATTCAGTGTGTTTGATGCCAAAGTACTTTCTAATTTCTATGATTTTAATTAAACATTTTGAATAACAAACACTGGTCCTTGAAAGTCATACTTAAAATGGAGGTTATTTTCTGAATACAGGAGAAATTTTATAGAGACATGAGGTGGATTGCATTACTGTCTACAATGACTTGCTCCCTTTTCTTTGTAATACATTTTATATTCTTCCCCACTGATTTCAGGTCTGGTCATGTCATAGGTTTGGCCAGTGGAATGTAGCAAATGTGTCATAAACCAAGACAAAGCAGAAACTGCAGAAATACCAGTTGAATGTCTTCCAACTCTCTTGTTTTTTCTACCCAATGAGAATCACACGTCCTCAATAAAAGCTTCTCTTCCAGGCCAGCTTCTGGAATGAGAAACATGAGGAGCAGAGCTGAAGGATCCAACCCACTGCCTCTGACATGTAAGGAAGACGAGAAATAAATGTTTGCTTGCATGAGCCATTGAGTTCATGGGTCATATCTTAGTGCTGCCAAGATGACTATTATAGAAGAAAAATGCCCTGGTGATGGAAGGTAAAAGAGCCCTTGAAATGAAAAAGAAAGAAAAAAAGAGAGAGAGAGGGAGAGAGGGAGGGAGGGAAGGAGGAAGGAAGGAAGGAGGGAAGGAAGGAGGGAGGGAAGGAAGAAAAGAAACAAATTATTATTTAAAAATATTTTATCTAATTCATTTATATATGCATTCACCAAATGTACATTGATAGCCTGCTATGTACCTGGAGCTATATTGAATACTGTATATAGAGAGGTAATTGAAACAAACAACACATAACTCCTGCTCCCTGTGGTGTTTTCCATCTAGAGGGATGACTGTTTCCTATATATAACTGTTGGCCCACTGGAGTAATGTTTATCTCAGTGGGGAGGTGGGTTGAGGAACACCAGTGAGCACCACCCAATAGGGATATAGGAATGCAGGTACTGAGAATTGACTGCACACTAGTGACAGATGGTGTTTCAGCCAGAACAAAGGTCAAACAACAAAGGAAAGTGGATATTGTAGAAGCTTTAAATCCAGTAACCAAGACAGGAGTCGCACAAGAACACAAGAACGACTTTTTTTTTTTTTTTCTGAGACAATTCTTTTATTCTTTAAGTTTATACATTAAAACTTCGCATGATGTTGTTGAACGTATGTGAAGGCAAACACCACCAGATAAGTCTCGTCTTGGACATTTGTGCAACGCATTGCCATTCATGATGGTTGCAAGAGTTTTCACATTTCAAGTGAGAAAGGCAGAAACCAGATACCTTTGTTGTCACTGTGAGCGACATTCTGAATTGGGAATCGGCTCCAGATACATTCTGTGTAACACTGTGGGAAAGGTTCACTACACATTTACCATATCATAGACCTAGTTCTTCTTCATGCTATTTTGGAAATATTATGCTCAATAAATCATATTTTGAATTCAAAAATGAGTATTCACTTGCGTCTAACAAAATGTTGTCTATAATCTGTTTTAGCCACAGATTGGCAGCATGGTATATAACTGTTTGGATCAGATTATTAAGAGTGAAATAATATATTTGTGTATACAAACAATGTTATTCAATAATAAATTTGCAGCAGTATTATGGATAAAGATTCTTTTATCTCTCAGAGACATAGACAGAATAAGTAACATCTGTAATAGAGAGAAAGCTGTTAATCTTTATTTAGTGGGTATTGATAGATGGGGCTGAATCTCATAACGAACACTTAATAGCAGGTTTCGTTTTCAAAGGGTGTCCTCTGCATTAATCTTTATGACAGCATCAGTGACAGTACCATCATTTTGTTTTAGGTTTGTATATCCTGCACCCAAGAAGCTGCTTTTTCCCCACCACATATAGTTTAATATGCTGCCCCTTGGCATGTAGTAAGACCTTATATTTATGATCTATGATTTAAAAATCCAGGCTTTTAAAACATATGCTTACTTGAACATGTTATTTTCATATGCTTGTGCTACATTACCTATCACAAAAAATATATGTAATTTCTTATAAACTCAGTGGGCTCAAACTTTGTATAGCCTCAACAAACGGTAACCATTTTGATAATAAAAAGTAAAGTACATTTTCTAGAGTACAGACTTTTAAAAATATTGTCAGGGTGCCTGGTGGCTCAGTCGTTAAGCGTCTGCCTTCGGCTCAGGTCATGATCCCATGGTCCTGGGATCGAGCCCCACGTCGGGCTCGCTGCTCAGGAGGGAACCTGCTTTTCCCTCCCCCACTCCCCCTACTTGTGTTCCCTCTCTCGCTGTCTCTCTTTCTGTCAAATAAATAAAAAAAAATTAAAAAAATATTGTCAATATATATGCCAATATCATTATCAACACATTAAATCCTTAGTCTCATTTCTAGATATTGAGAAGAATACTGTTCCTATTTTTGCCTGTACAATGTCAAAATCCTTTTGCCTGTGTGTGTGTGATCCCCTTCACATCAAAGCCAGCACATGTCATTCCTGTTCTCCTAATGGCACTATTTGACCGGTAAAAGCATTTAAGGTAAACATTCACCTTATCATTTCCATAGGCTTATTTGCCCATGTTAATTATTTCTCTGATGCCTTCTATCATTCCCTCCCCTCCACAGTCAACTGGGTAGAATTAAGTGAACTTATTGCAATATACAGAATTTTAAAAATTTCAAGTGTGTTCCACCCAATGGCCAAGAATCACTACACATTTCCTGGAAATAATATGATTTGGATTAGGCCACAGGACAAATCTTCCACCTGTATTGGTCTGGGTTCCGTCAGGAAAATAGAATTTCTATAGCATTCTAAGAATGAGGAATTTAGTAAGGGAGTTGGGGATCCCACAGATGTGAGAGATGGCTAGTAAAAGTCTGGAAGGGCAGCCAATGAAGGATTGGAGAAGCAGTCCCTGAGGACTGAGGACTGAAGCTCAGGGACTGGAAAGAAGCCAGAGCTCATGGAGATTGTTGGAGCCTCCACATCTGGTCACCATGATGGAGAACCGGGAGCTCATAGATGTGGTCAAGAAGCTGATGCATCTGCCCACTGCGACCTCCCAAGAAGAATGACTTCCACTCCATCTTCCCTTCCAAATCCTTTGTGAGTTCCTCTCATTGACAAACTCCAAATCAGAGCCAGAGAGGGAAGGGATACTTTCAGACCTAATTTTGCTGGTCCTAGTAGAGAGTGTTGGTGGTGCTTCATTAAAAACAGACAATCCAACATAATTCCTATAAAGAGAAACCAAATAAATAACTACCGATGTGGGGAAAAATGGTTTTTTGCAGAGATGAGAATGCATACATATTATTGTTTTGTTAGTTTGTTTGTTTGTTTGTTTTGCTTTGCTTTGCTTTTACCCTCCAAATGGTTCTAAATTCTTTCTTTGGCATTAGTCATTGAAAATCACTGAGCATCAGTCCCCTCAGAAAGCACAGGGCTACTCATACCCTCCAGTAATGTGGTTCCCAGGGTTGAATTGGAAAATGTATATCAAAGATTAGCACATCCCTGGGGCTCAGTATATGAAGTCAGCACTTTGGTAGCAAATGAATGTGCCAGTAGAAGCCTAGATTAGAGTGTTGGAGTCCCTCCATTTATTGGCTCTGTGAACCAGATAAATCGGTTGACTTCTTTTAAGATTCAGTTTACTTACCTGTAAAATGAAGAACGTAATAATATCTTCTTTCAGAATGACAGGATACAATTAAACAAAGCTATGTGTGTCCAAGAATCTTCTTTACAGTTAACCTTATCTTACTCGTAGCAACTTGTCGTGTTCATGATGAATGCTTACTCTAAGACATGAGAAAACTAAGGGTCTATTGTTGGAAACCAGACTCTCCTAACAGATGTGTGTGTTGCTTGCCTTTGCTGTGACTGAGCTCCAGCTTCTGGCGTGTTCTAACCTGCCCAGCACCATCAGGTAAAGTGAGAGTGCTCCATGGAAAGCAACCGCATCGAGTCCAGTTCTAAAAGGGTTTTGTTGTGATTGCATTGCTGTTTTTTAATAAGCACAATTTCCAAAATGTTTTCTTGGATAGTCCTTAGATATATCCTCTCAGAACTTGACAAGAAGTTGAGCTGTCTATTTACAAAGTATTGTACCAAAAGTGTAATGGTATCTGAAAAAAATACAAGCATATCAATTCAATTATACCTGGTAAACCTTGAGGATATCAATCTCTAATCTTTTCTTCCCAAATCCAACATGAATAGTTGGAAGATTCCCTTGATTAAATAATAATAATAATAGAAAAAATGAAATGGTATACTCAGAATAATCCACAGCTGTTTCAAGGCTTGCTGTGCCCTGTAGACCTTCTTTTTTTTTTTAAATCTTGCTTCTTATATATTTTTCTGCTCTTCACATTTCTTTATGTCCTATACTTCCTTCACAAACTCACTCAAATTAGAATCATAATTTTGTATGGATTATTTCTCTAGTGTAAACCACTTTAATATACACCTCTCCACTTGTCCATATTGACTGTTTCAGTGTATTAGCATTCAATTTGCCCTATGATGATTCCTTTTATTATGGAAAAGTTTTTCACTCAATCAAAAAGTATTTATTGGGCAACCAGGATATTCCAGGAAGGTGCTATTCTGGGAATACAAAAATGAAAAGGATTTCTACTTTCCTCAGAAAGCTAGTACTAGTAGGAAAGAAAGATATAAAATAAACAAGTTACTTTTTTAAATAATGAAATTCGTTCAGTGAACTCCTACTTCTGGAGGACAGAGTGTAACCATACAGTATTTATCTTCCCCCTCTACCAAGCCATGGAATAATGAATGACATATGAAAAGAACATTACTTTGAAAGCAATACTAGAAACAGGTAATAATTCCAGTTTCAGGAATTTTAGAAAGTACAAATGAAGAATAGGATTTGTCAGTGATGAGCACTCGTGCAAGATTCCACCAGTGGGAGAGATGGGAGGCCATTATTCTCCCTCCAAAGGCACACACAGCCAGATGCATGTATGATACGCACATATGTGCAGGAGTGTTCTGTAGAACAACCCTTCCCACTCGACCTCCGTAGACTCAAATAGTTTTGTGGCATTTTCCAGAGAATCTTGAGAATTGCAGAATCTTCGGGCTTCAGCAGGCTAAGAGTTTTAGTGAAGATTCTCTGACTTTTGCTCCTCAGGTTTTCCAAGGGTTATTATTTAAGCCCTTAATTCCCCTATATGTTTTAATGCCTTGAATATGTACAGTGGCTTTGGTTTTCCTGACTGCGCCCTGACAGATCCGCCGCACTTTTTCATCTCTCAGCTGCACCATGGGATTTCCTCCCGTTCTCACTGACCTCCCCCTTACTCCTTTACAGACTCTGCTCAACACAGCACACATTGCAGGGCAGGAAAAGCGGAGACATATCGTGCTGGCGCTCTGACAAAACCCTCCAGGGGCTTCCCATTTCAGTTGGAACGAAATCCGTATTTGCAAGCCTGGCTTGATTACCCCTACCTGTTTTCAATCCCGGCCACTCCCCTTTATCGCTTCCTACTGCCTCTCTCCTGCTCTGTCCCCACCGGTGTCTTCTCAAGCGCACCCAGCACACTCCTTCTGCCAGAAAATCTCTTCCCTCAGATATTGACAAAAGTCTCACTACTTCACTCCATTAAGATTGTGGTCAAACATCACATTTGCAGAGATGCTGCACATGCCGTTTCCACATGAAATGCCAATTCTGTATCTCAAAACTCTCATCTCCTAATAGTCTTATTTATTTATTTTTTGTCAAGGCACATTCACAACATGCCATATGATATTCATTTTTATTGCTTTGCTTTGTTCTTTAGTTTATGTTTCCTTCGCCTCGTTTATGTGACACAAAATGAATCTTTTTGTCTGTTTTGTGACTAAAACATCTCCATGCACCTAGTATGGATGCAACAAATATTTACTGAATGAGTTGCTGGTGCTTGTGGTGTGTTTGTTGAATGAATTAACAGGGCTGGTGATTACCACCAACGCAAGCCGAAAGAGCATGCAGCTACAGCACCGAACTTCTTGGAATTCCAAAAGCGTTTATACGAAATTCCTTGAGAAAGCAAAAAAGTCAGACTTTCAAATCAGACTTACAAGAATCAGAATTTACCAATAATTCAAAGACTACGGGTAATTATGAGTTAAATGTGATGTGTGTGGAAGCACGGTTGTACAAACTGAACTCAATGGGTCCTTTATTAGCGTAGTAGGAGAACCCCAACACACTTTACATACGGGAACTCTCTAAGTGATGCATGTAGGGCATCGCTTACACAAACATATTTTGGTTATGAAACATTGTCATTTATTACGGAGATAGTCACGTGCTGACTCTAACAGTTTTGTTTTTAGCAGGTCTGGTATGATACATAAATTCACAAAATCTAAATTCATTTACCATAAGCAACCTAGACAGACCAGGTACATCGTGCTAAAATTGTATTGTAAAGATTCTCCATTATTCTTCTCCAGTATCCCCATGGGAATTCCTAAAGCATGCTTTCAAGGAGAATTGACTGTTATTTCTATCCTCTGATCTTTGTCCCTCCTGTCTCAGTACTCACTAGGTTAGAAAGAGTATTTAAATCAGTGACTAATATTTTCCTACCCATTCACTAAAATGAATAAGTGGGGAATCGATGAGAAGCAATTTGATTCACGGTTAAGTATCTGCCTTCAGGTCAGGTCATGATCTCAGGATCCTGGGACTGAGCCCTGCATTGGGCTCCTTGCTCAGTGCGGAACCTGATTCTCCCTCTCCCTCTGCTCCGTCCTGCTTGTGTGCGCTCTCGCTCTCTCTCAAATAAATAAATAAAATCTAAAAAAAAAAAAAAAAGGACTATAGATGCCATATCCAGACTTCCTAAGTTTAAATCCAGGCTTTACACATGTACTAGTTACATGATCTTGGGAATGATATTTTTTCTCTGGACTTCTTTCTTTCTCATCTGTAAAATAAAACTAATAATAACGACCTCATAAGGTTGTTGTGAGGATTAACTGTGTAAATACCCGTAAAATACGTAGAACAGTGTCTCATGCAAACCGAACACTCAGCAAAGGTTACGTATTCTTAACCCTTCAATGCACAGCTACTGTTTTGCTGGTTATCGCTCCATTGGGATAGAGCCTGTTCTTTCCGGGCCTTCAGAAATGGCTACATTTGTTAGATTTACTAGGAAAATAGGGATAGATACATGTGAGTGTTCTGGGAAAAGTCTAAATTTAAGTAGTGTCAAGAATATTTCTTGTATGGAATGAGTTTATCATAACAAGCTATGGTTTCATCTGATTAAGCCAGAGAAATGGATCTTTTCCCCCGTATAATCGTAGACTGCAGAGAATCACAATTTAAATAGAACACAGACTGAGTCAAAATTACTCTGTTCGCCTATCAGCCACATTTCGATGTCTTCCTGTTCCCTTGAGATAAAAGTTTGTTGGTGGCTGACTTAGAGAGATTAAATTCTTACCACCAGGTGATTAGATTTGAAATAATTCCCTGTGAAAAACTGAAGTTATAAAATTTTAACTTGCCAAGCTCTGTGGCTGCTTAGTTCAAATTTAAGTTATTAGCCCCTAGGAAATGCTCTGAAACTTCTAATAGACCAGAGCAGTGTCTCTAGGCTCTCCTGACGGCCTCAGTAGACCAAAACTGTCCAACCATTTTGACAAAAACTTTATTCCTGAAGAATAAAGTAAAATTTAAAGATCCACAAAAATTGATTATGGTGCTCATAAATGAATTAAGAAGTTGTCTAGAGCTGGCTAGGTCAGGAATATAAATTAGAAAAAGGATTCATGATGATTTTAATTTCAATGTCATATCACTACAAATGATATCTTTCCCTCCTCCCTTATAAGTCCCAACAAGAATTGAGAAATGCCCGCCCCATGAAAGGGAACACCTGTTCATTGTCAACATATGCATTATAGTCACATACATTTTAATAGTTCGTGTTATAGAACTAATATTTCAGAAATAATTTAGCCAGTATATGAAATTTAACTAGGCAACATTTCATAAGGCAAGCAAAAGATTCTCAGGGAAGAATTTTAAAATGCTCTTAGCAAGGATAAGAATGCCAGTTAACATCCATCGGAATCCTCCAGCCGGTAGAACAGAACACATACCAGATACATCAAGAGGGAGTGTGATAAAGGGAATCTGTTGCGTAGGTTGGAAGGCCAGGAAAACAAAGAAGGAATAAGGAGGTAACACAAGAATCATAAGCTATGTGAAGGCTGACCAGCCCTCGGACACAGGAAACAATGGGAACAAACTGAGGTTTTTCATAATCCAGAATCTAGAAGGTGTCCTGCAGAGGCAGGGCTCAGCAGTCTGAGGAGGACACTTGGGCTGCTGCAGATACCTTTGAGGGATGCTAGGAGGCGTGGTCTCCAAGTGCCAAAAAACGCTGAGGCTGCTGTTGAATCCATGCGAGGATGCTTGGATGATGCTGACAGGGACAGGAAGCAAACAGCAAGAAATTCTCCGAGGTCCTCTGCTGACTCCATCTTCCTCTAATCCTCTATTAGGAGATCTGAGCAGGGACCAGCTGGCAAAGGAAATGACCAGCGTGCTGAGTTCCAGGCCTGGTCATTCAGAGCCGTCAATTTGAAGGTGAGATAGTTTATCTCACCACCAGGCACAGTCCTTAAATAAACGATACTTACTTACAAAATACGAAGGGGAAGCGTCTGGTCAGAAAATACCTACCTATTTTATAAGTCTCAATGTAAATGGGAGAAAATCTTGGCTATAAGAAAGGGAGTAGAGAGTGTTTTCTCCTAACTGCATTAACACTTTATAAGATACTTTATTATCAGTTAATGACGTAATCATCTTTAACACATAAAGACTGTCCTTTCAGAAAGTTGGGCCGAATATATTATAGGAAAATGTGTTCATAGTATACATCTTAACAATGATGATCCACTTGCAAGAGCTGCATTTTAAAGAGTGATATTTTAGAAACCACACTTCCATTCCTGAAGTTAGCATATGTGAGAAGTTAAAACTCATGAACGACCCATGGTTGCTAAGTATACTGAATTGGTACGTACGTATCAATTGATACATAAGTATTGAAACTTCAAGCAATTCTATTTAAATGTTATTCTAGGTTTTTGTGCTTCAAAACTTACCTTTTTGGTTTGTTTGTTTGTATCTTGTGTGTGCTTCTTTGGAAACCACAACATGCTGATTAATTTTTTTTTTTTTTTAAAAGCTAGTGTATGCCTGTCACACTTGTTATACAATAGTACTTCTTCAGGCTTACTTTAGAATCCAGCTTAGTTCTATAACTTCTAGAAGGAAGAGCTAAATAAATATAGGCCAGGTGTCAAGTCAGGACAGTGCTTTTGTGACAAATAAAGAAATTTAGTTACTTCTTAAATGTAATTTTTCTACTCATTGGGTCATTTAATAGACCCACATTGACTGTGCACTATGAACGGAGGGTTCAAACAGCTATTTTTAAGAGCACATAAGTAGTATGAAGTGAACCTAAAGTCTGAATTTCAATTTTTCCTGTTCAGAAAGGATGCATTATTTTTAGTGCATTATAACACATTTTATATCATAATTGTGGCCTGGAGACTGCAATTTTCTATATAACTGTCTATATGCTTGCTTATCCACTATTCATATCATGCAAATTTATATCGAACAATTGTCTGGGATTGAAAATGGGATTTTCTTTTAAGTCTTGATATTTCTGTGTATATTTGATGACTAGGGCTTTTGGGGTCACTTTGGAGCTCCAGAGTTCAATAAAATAACGCAAGAAAGTAAGCATCAGAGAAAACGTCATTCCAGTGAATAACCATCAGTGTGTTCTGGAAGTCAGTCGTTTCACTGAGAAGACGAGAAGGCTAGAAATCATTTTTCATGAGTGCTCGTTATGGATGATGTATTTGTTCCATGTCGATAATAAATGAAGTTTGCACATGACTTAGGAAACACTACATATTTAAAATGTATTATAGTATATAAAAATATCCTCCAATGCATTGTCATTTGACCTTTAAATGCGACAGGGTAGAGAGAAGTTGCTATAATATATATTTTTACAGATGAGGAAACAAAACCTATGGGGTTACTATGAATACGAGCTAATGCTATGTTGACTATTAGAGAGCCATATGCACATGGATGAAGACTGCTGACTGACTCGGGCATTAATCAGATTAGGTTGGTGCCAGATTTATCACTCCCTGTCATGCAATCTTAGAAAGGTTAATAGAAAACTCTCTTCAATTTCCTCATATGTACAGCAGAATAACAACATCCATAACAATGAGTATCGTTATTATTAGTGTTAGGACTGCTAAGATGACCAAGAGAACACTTGATTGTAAAACACTCTCAATGATGTTTGGGACATAGGACTCAATGGGTTGGTTAGTTAGCCAATCATAATCTTGAGCGTTAAAAAAATATGGCAGAAAATAAATAGAAAAGCAAAACGGATATTTCTGGATATCTGACAACCAGTTAATTTTTTTTAGTGTTTTGCTTTTGTATTGTTTTATTTTCCTTTACTTATTCCAGTCTCATTCAATTGAGCAAACATACTGCTGTCAGAGGATTTGACTTAAAGTATAATTCATAAACCATATCGTGCTAAGAAACATTAAAATATTCTCCTTATAATAAAATATGAACTCCTTTAGATGAAACTATATGCGCTCAGAAATTATGATGTAAATGCCAGCCGATTCTTTCAACTATATTTACTATTTCTCCTTTTGTCTACTCCTACGCACCAGGTAACTCAAATAAATATGTGGCTTCCCAACTACTCCCTGCTCCAAGTTCTCTAGGTGAAAATCTTTCCTTGCCCCACTATTTGATCGTCTCCAACTTTCAAGGTCTGCTTAAAAGGACGACTATTCATTAAACCTTTCTTGATCCTCTTGAGAAGATATTTGTATCCCATTTTTATGCTGCCAACTCCTTTATTATGAAACATCATCTGGTGGTAACTGGGTGGCTCAATCAGGTACGTGGCTGACTCTTGGTTTTGGCTCAGGTCGTGATCTCAGGGTCCTGAGATCAAACCCCACATTGGGCTCCATGCTCAGCTCGGAGTCTGCTTGGGATTCTCTTTCCCTCTCCTTCTGCCCCTCCCCCTGCTCGCATATGCTTGTGCTCTCTCTTTCTCTCTCTCTCAAGTAAATAAATAAAATCTTTAAAAAATCATCTGCATTGTATTCTCTTGACAATTGAATATATTTTATCTTCCATACAAGATTATGAAGGAGATAACTAGTTAGCTTTTTAAGGTGAAAAAGTTGGCAAATAATTTTGGGCTCCATATTTCTGATCTAGCTTCTCTAAACACCCTTCCTTCTCTGAAGCTCCATAATCATGTTCCCCAATAGACTGCTGCCTTTGTTTTTTCATCCCCAAAGCATTTAGGCAGAATTCCAGTATATAGATTGTACAGGATCAAAAAAGACTGGCTATGTTGATACTAAATTTAACTCATGAGAAAGTGACAAAAGAGTACAAATATTATAATATGACATAACATAAATGTTTCCTTTTAAATAATTTATAATTCTGTTTTCTGCTCACTGTTACATTTTGTGTCTACATCTGTGACTATTACGAGAGCAAAAAAATAACTTTTCAAAGAACTGACCAATGTAAAATGGCATGCCTCAGACCTTGGAGAGGTGGTAGAAGTTGGGGACAAACCAGAATATATTGAACTGCACAATTACTGGAGTATAAAGCAGTGGTTTAACTACATAATCGTACTGGTGCAGAAATAAACAACTTTCTGGAGACCAGCCCTAGACCCTTGTAAATGACGTTAAGTCTGAAGCAGGTAGAGTTTATTATCCCTACCTCTGAGGAAAGCATATTAAGAAGGCATTTACTTCTTTATAATGCACAAGGAATTACAGAACCAGAAGCCACAATAAAAAATGTGAGGTATTAAGAGTGTCTGATATTGGTCATCCATGTCTGGTATTTCTATGACACTGTTGGATTTATCCAGGTGATATTAGTCAGTTAAAGAAATTTGTAGTCCAATTTAAACAACTCATTAATAAAATGAATCAGGATAGATCTATGTTAACAAAGGACCTCAGATTTATGGAACAAGATTATTTATAAAAACACATCTCTGGCTATTTTTACAATATATTTTACTTTGCTACTTTTTTCAACCTTTAAGAGAGGAATGGGAAATATTAATTAAATGGATAAGAGATTTATAATAAATTCCAGTCCTGATTCTTCAATTCTTCATCTATTTAACAATTTGCTGGCTGGGCCCTCTGTGCCATATTGTGACAGATAGAAACAAGCAAAGGGAAGAAATAATCATAAATAGACATGATACCAAAACTCACTCACTTCAGTGAAGTTGGAAAAACCTAAAACTCACTTTTCAAATCATATATATTTAAGATTCAGAGAATTTTACAGATTTTATTTATTTAACCTCCCTGCAGAGCTGTAATCTGACAGGACTCATTTTCATCATTGAAATATACAAACTTTATAATAAGATAAAATGCTATTTATTTTACCACCGAAACATCAATAAATTATTTGCCATTACTTTAATTAAGGTAACAGGAACCAGTATCATATTTTGTCATTTATTATAATATTTGGAGGTTGAAGAAAATCCATTCATGGGATTTTTTTTAAAAGCTATCAAATTTGAGGAAAACCCAAATTCCTAAGGGAAAAAAAACAAAGAAGAAGTTGATGCAACAGCTTACATGAATATTCATTCAGTTTTTGTCAAAGACCTAAATTTATTAAACACCAGGAATAACAGTTTATGCAGTCAGACCCGTTGAAGTATTTTTAGTGGGAAAAAAAATGGTGCAAAACAGGAAAGCCAACATTTCCACAATGTGGATTGTTCTCCTTTAAAAGTTCATTTATCTCCAGTTACGTTTATAGCCACATCTTAATTATCTGACCAAATGAAAGTGAATTATGGAAAATCAACATCACATATCTCTACTTTGCAATATGATGCATAGGAAGTGCATGTATATAAAATCAGGTACAAAAAAATCGCATCTCCAAATCAGCACACCAATCTTGAATCAGGCAAATGAAATGCACTTGGACAAAAGTAAGAGGCTGAAAGCAGGGCTTCACGCATGTTGCATAGACTCATGATATGTTTCCCAGTTTTTGAAAGTGAATTCAAAAATAAAGAAATAAAAGGAAAACAGCTATTTTCAAATTAAATAACATAGTGTGTAATTATGTTTTTGGAGAACATCTTGTGGAATTAATAAAGCACTTGTGTAAGTCATATTTGAATTCACTTTATCAAAAAATATAATTATTTATTAAAATAACTTGATTTGAAACATCCTGAAACATCTTGTACGTCTTGAAACATCTCATTCCTTTACTACAATGTGTCTCCCCATTTGAATGTAAAACAAAGGTTGATATTCAGGTGATAGGATCTGATGTGCCAGTAAATAGGAGTTTTTAATATATGGATAAATGTCAGTCCTGGCTTTTAAAGAGCCTCCTCCAGGGGCCTCCCAGGCATTGTGGAGTCCTATACTTTCAAGATCCAGTATCTAGAGTTATACTGAGGGCCAACAGGAAGCCCCAGGTCCCTGCCTCCATATCATCACTACCTTCTCTTATGATTCATCAATGGCCATTGTTAAATATTATAAGTATGACCACTGAGGAGACCTAGTCTTCTTTTGAAATGTTTTTGTTTTCCCATGGAGCTGTTGTATATTAAACATACGTAAGAAATCCATCTTTATCATTTTACTTAGTGTGGTTGGACTTTTTGTTGTTGTTTCATTAGCAGATTTCGGGTGCAAATATCTTTTAAGCACTGAACCAGCAGATCAGAAGCATTCTGCATATTTAGGGAGAACTGCCTGTGGACAGCTATAGGACAAGTGAACGGCAAAGTGGTTCACTTAAACTATTTTCCTTTTTTTTTTTTTTGCTGTTATAAATAAGACTTGACATGAATATCATACTTTTTTGAGATTATTCATTCAAATTGTAAAGGGTCCTATGAAGATTTCTAAACAGGGAAAGTAAAATATGACTAATCACTTCAAAAATAATCTGTGGATGCATTAAATTTGAATTAAAGGACATAAGGGTTGGCATGCAATTAAATAAATCAGTAAAGTCAAATACTAAAGACCAAATTATGACATAAGCAGTGTATATAAAATCTGTAGCAAAACAACAGAAATAATCATTCTTTATCATGTTCAATATATATTTTTTCTATTCATCAGTTTATCACATTCACGGAAGTGATTATTTATGCATGTTGACATTTTTTCGATATAGGTTATTCAGAATTGCTATGATAATTCTTTAATGTTTCTATCATAAAATTTTATTTTCTTTCCCATTTATTTGTTTTTGTAGCATATATGAAATTGAATTCCTAACAGAGATGTATGCAAGTAATTCATCTATGGGTCTGTAAAGCCTGCTTGAGTCACAAAGTTTTAACTGTGATAGACCAGACTACTATTTGAAGGACAGACTTCTGTAGAATTCAGCATTTCTGGAGATGGTGGTAAGTAGATTTATAGTAATTCTGATTTTTAAAATTTATTTTCTAAGAATACACATTGAATATTTAAAAAGTACCCATTTATTAAATCAAACTTTAGAGAGTGTGTATATGATTCAATGGCAATTAAATATATTATATGATTTCACTTTATTTATATTAAACATACCATGATTAGTAAGCTTTCAGGTATTATATGTGTGCCTGAGTATGAGAACAACTCAGAATGGCATAATTTGGGTCATAAAAGGGCCTGTGATTTTAAAGCGTTTAAAAAGATTTTCCTATTCTAAAACGAGAACATATTCCATAAAATTTGAGAGATCAAATTTAGAGAAGTAAGCCTCAATACTAAAAGACATCCTAGAGCCTAACAGGTAGAAAGAGTTGATATAAAGTGTGCAGTTATGTAAGCCAGTTTTTTTTTTATCACTCTAATAGAAGAAAACATTTTTCTTAACTCAAGTTAGGAAATTATTATACATTTTTATATATCTTTATATAAAAAGTTACAAGTAGCAAGCATATGACACAAAGAAATGGAAGCGTAACAGCAGTATTTAGAATGCATGCTTTTTACAATGTGTCTAATAAAAAGGATATTTTTCAAATTCAAATATCCAGTACTGACATGCAGGGTATTTTTTCAAACTGTCAATTCAGTCATATTGCTAAGTGCTTAAATCAAAAAACATTTCTATTGACGGGTATGAATGGTAAAATACCTGATTTCAAAAACTCTTTCTGAAACTTAGTATCTTCCTTTGATATAAAACAAAAAGGAAATTGGGGATATTTGGGAAAAACAAAAAAATTGAGATGTTTCTTATTGCAATCTAGTTTTTTTTACTCATGACTCTTGGCTGCATTTAATCATAATACAACAACAGGTGTTTATAGTCCATAAAACCTCTAGCTGGTGCTTCCATGGTCCATATATTCACTTCGTAACTGTAGCATGTTCAAAATCCCTCAGGAACGCACTATTCTCAAGCAGTCTATCTAATGAAAACAATGTACATGTAACACAAAGTTCATCCAAATTCCTGTTGTTCACATATCACACAACATACAATTATACAACAAGGACATAAAACAACATAGAAACAAAGTGAAACTAACAGTAAAAAGAAAAAGTGGGGTAGTCTTAATCAGGAACTAATTTCTTCTTCAAGTTTCCAGTAAATCTCAAAATGTATTTAAAAACTAAGGAGCACTTGGTGGCCAGCAACCAAATTACGAAATGAACATATCATTGTGCAGCGGGGATGTCTTGCCGAAGGGATAACAAATGTCTGTAATTCTTAAGTTTGGATAAAGGCAGTGGAATGAATTTAGAAATATGTCCACTTTTCACAATTCACTATAGAATTTTCGTTTCACAGTCCCCATGTTTGTATAAATAGTTCTTCTCTGAAAATAAAACACAGTTAAAACATTTTCTCCCAATGAAAAACGCATACAAATACACCAATTTATCAAGGTAACATAGAGCATGGAAATGCATTCACCTAATTCAAGAATAGTTGATAAGCTTGAAGTGTTTTGAAGAGTTTAGCTGTCAAGCAAATTTAATTGGAGACAAATTAGTCTAATATAGATATAGATTATCAAGTGCTAAGAGTAAAGCTCTCATGGCATTTGATTGCAAAATAGATGTACACATAGACAACTAGTATTTATGGAACATTTTACATTGTTAAGCATTCAAATTTGATATCATAGAATTTGGCATAACATGCTGCATTTAATTTTCATGAAATAAGCTACATATTCATGCAAAAATAAAGGGTGCACAGATTGTAAAAGTACCACCAAATAGTTAGTGTGAGTCTGAGTAGAATATTGCCAAATTAAATAAGAAAATTACCAGCTTTATATGTTGACTTCAGTTATATTGAGACAATATTCAATTGTTTTTGTTATGAAAAACTTGCATTTCTTCTGATATTTTTGAAAAACGTTTACTAGTTTTTTGTATTTTAACCTTAAAACATGTAAAATTTAACTTGCTAATTTAACATCCTTTTTTAAAATAACATTCTAGTACAATGCCTGATGGTAAGAATATGAACATTTATTTTAAAGATATGTATGCTAAAAATCATCACTCCATCAGCATTGAATCCAGTATATTTCTGATTATGAAATATTATGAAACACTTATCTCAAGAGATAATGAATAAATATCACATTCCCTAAAAAAATCTACAAGACAATTGCAACAAAACAAAACAAAACAGAATACAACAAGGTGGGAGAAGGAACCAAGGGCATTCGCTTACCTTGAATTTTCTTTTTAGACCCTAGTTGTGTTGTATTCAGATTCATGTTTGCTTAGAGACCCAATGAGGCAGAACCTGGAATGTTATGGCTATTTCATTCAACAAAGTAATATTTGCACAAAAAATAAATATGCATACAAATATTTACTTAAGAGCATTCCTAAAAATTCGTAAAACTGTGGAAATAGATTTTTTCCATCAGCATGCAAAAATATTAAATCAACTGAAAATATTCTAGGTTTTGAGGATGCATAATGAATTGAGAAAGTATGTCCATTTATAAAACAAACTAAATGCTAGTAAACATGCAAAACAAAGCATATGTATTTTGGATTTGGGGGTTTAAAATAGGTTTTTTTTTTTCTAAGTTAAATTTTCTTTCCCCAAAATTTTTACCAATTTTAGGGCTAATAATACAATACAGATAATATTATCTTTATGTTAAAAGGAAAATGAATCAAATGTTTCTACTATTTTTTCTACATTTAAATATAAATGTTTAGTATTTTAGCATACCATACTGTTATATGCAGTTTGTAATGTAAGTATCATGTGATATGTGGAAAAAAGGATTTCAGTGTTTTCATTTTAATACAAAAATATAATACAGTATATTGCAAAATATGTTATTTTTACATTAAAATTATTTAATGAGATGGGTTAACCATCTTGGTAAGGCAGTTATTTCCAAATATCATTTCATATCTGAAAATATATTAAGTATTGATGAGATCAAAGTTCATGACTACGTGGAAGCAAATGAGCAAGACAAATTTATAATATAAATTAAAACTGTACTTTTTGCAGAAATAAATACTATATATGTATAGAAATAAATGAAATCTCTTTGGTCTGTGTGTGCTCACACACAAACACCTGTGTATATAAACAGGAGTTAGGAAGGCTATGGATAGCCCCGGAAAAGGAAAGGGAAAGGAAAAGCTTGAGACACTACGGTTTAAATCATTAATAAAAAGAGAAACTGAAATGTGAAGATCAAATAGAACACAATACTCTGGAGGCATTTCAGTCCTCAGGTTATAGGTGTCATCAAATAATCTATTGATACTGACCGCTGGACGGCTTTGTCATGTCGGGACAGCCTGTGACTTGTCGTCGGCACCTCCTCGATCTCGTCGATGTCACAGGCATCTGCGGCATCGTGCGAGTAGTTGTGTTTCATGACAAGGATATTTCTTCTGTTCATGGGTGGGATAAGGGGTTTGACGGGCTGCGGAGGCATCTCTGTCAAGACAGAAGCATCTCTTGTGCTGAGGTTACTGCGGCTGCCTTTCGTACTGGACACTTGTGACCCACAGTGATGGTCATGAACGCATTTGGAAGAGGATCTCCGCAGTTTATGGTAGTTTTCAAAGTCATCTGCCACATCTGCAAAGTCAGCTGTAGCTCCTGTCCCTCTTAGAGTACACAACTCATAATGAGGAGGTTCAAACACCTCCTGGAAAACTGTCTGGTCAAAGTCCGATTTCCTTTGGACATATTTTTTACGAGGCTGTTTGATCTGCACAATGACAGAGATGATAATAAGGATGATCACAATGCAGGAAGTCACACCAATGACGGTCCCACTGGTGTTGGTGAGCTGGTCTAGCAGGCTGGCTTTCCTCTTCTCTACAGGTTAGGAGAGTGAAAACAACAAACAAAACAAGAAACAATCCACCACGCATTAATATGGTAGTCAAAGCTCACCAAAAGGAGTACACCGAGCAGACTATTGGTACAGGCTTAAAGTAACATGAACAAATCTCTAAAAATAAACAAGAAGTGTCCCTTTTCACAAGGGCCCTATCTTCTAGGCTTCGAGACAGACCTCCCATTGCCCAGCATCCCTACTTTCAACATATGTTTGAAAAAGTTCTTAAAAGACCTTTAGCATGACATTTGGAAATAAATTAGTAATGTGAAAAACAGTAAATTATTTTTCTCCTCATAAGTATGAGAAAACATCCAAAACTCGATGAGTGGGAACACGACCTTACCTATATTGTTTTGAATTTATTCCTGACTTAAATAACTGAACTCACAGTAATACCAATATTCTGATACCAAAAGGTAATTAAATTTCATGACAGACACTTCTGGAATGGTGTATGAGTCCGTCTGTGGGCCTTTTTCCCAATGAAACAACCACAACTGGTAAAAATGATTAAAAATTGATAGATAGATGATAGATAGATAGATAGATAGATAGATAGATAGATAGATAGATAGATAGAGTTTCTGGAAATTGTCCTAATGGAAACAGCAAATGCAAGTACATTTATTCAAGAAAATTTACTAAATTTCTTTAATAACAGTGAGAGTCTGTCCTTTAAACCTGTTCCCCGACCCCCACCCCAATTCGTCATGATGGAAGCTTACTTAGGGAGGTTTCAGACAATGGCATAGGGCTTCCTCTCCCTAACGCTCCCCACCTAGAGCTACAGTACCTCCCCAAGTGGAGCAAACCACAAGCATTTCTCACCACCCCCTGAATCCATAGTGCAGGTAGGTACTCTATTCTAGGCAGGAGATGATGAGTTATCAAGGGCTCCATTCCTCCTCCCAGCCCCCATTGGTAGGATGGACACTCTACACCAGGTGCAGCAGGCTGAGAATGCGTGTCTCTGATCACCCTTGCCCAAGATCACTCATAGAGTTGATCTGCCTGGAGAGGCAAGCTGAGAAGACCAGAAGTTACCACCCTCATCGAGTACCCTATTCGTAAAGCAGGGGTGTTACTCCAAGAAAAGTCAGTCACTATCCCTGCCTCCTTTCAGCACCTAGAGCAGTAATGCAGAGGTTTTGCCCATGAAGGGAGGCAGGCCACAAGAACAGAAAAAGCACTGTAGCTTTCTCCAAAGAAAGTTACATTTTTTGGAACAGTGTGAAGAATTTCAAGCCTAAGGAAATCTCAAAACAACAGACATTTTCTAGTAAGCAATTAAGAGGAGACTGTCAAGCTCTTCAGTACCAACAAGCCAGACCTTAGAACACGTAGAAGTTTAACATAAAATACCAAGAAAATAACAGGTAAAGAAAGCCCTCTTAGTTTAGAACAAATCACAAAAGCTAGACTAGAGACTAACTCCTAACAGAATTGAATTTAATTGGATCAGACCTTGGAAAAATTTATACTCCTGGGAACTGTCCAAAATAACAGAACAATTATTCAGCAATTAGTAGAGACTAATAGCTGGGTGTGATACCAACAAAGACAGACAGACAGACAGAACAGGAAAAGGGTGGTCAGAGAGCACCTTACTAAATCATGACCATCTGAGGCTATGGTACGCTTGCCCACAGCATGGTCTCCATGCAGCAACATCAGGGACAGACATCACGGAAACAGGCCAGCCAAGTTACAAACACTTACGAACACACAAACAAACCAACAAAAAGTGATAGCAGCAACAAGCCCCGGGGAGGGAGGAACTAGTATCCAGAATTGCTACAATACATTATCTAACATGACGTTTCCAACAAAACATCCCAAGGCATGTAAACAAACAGGAGAATGCAATTCATACATACACTAGAGGCAAAAAGCCTTGGAGAGGGCCAGATGTCAAACTTAGCAGACACTGATTTCAAAGCAGCTGTTATAAATATGTTCGAGGAACTAAAGGAAACAATGGTTAAAGAAGTAAAGAAATATAGGAGGATAAAGCCTCATCACATGCAGAATAGCAATGAAGAAACAAAAATTACAAAAAAGAAAAAAATGAAAAATCTAGAATTGAATGGCACAGTCCCTGAAATAAAAACTTCATTTGAGTGACTCAGCAGTACATTTCAGCTGGAAGAAGAAAGTAACAGCAAACTTGCAGAGAGATGAAGGAAAATTATGCAATCTGAAGAAGACTCAGATAAAAAGATGCAGAAAAATGAACAGAGCCTCGGAAAAATGAGGCAAACCATCAACGGCACCAACATAATGGATGAGAGTATAAGGAGAGAAAGTAACAGAAAAATATTCAAATAAATAAATAAATAAAAGGTGAAAACTTCCTAAATTTGATGAACAAATTTCACATCTAAGAATTCCAACAAATTCCAAATAAGAGAAATGAAATGATACCCACACTCTGACATAAAAGATTAAAAATGTTGCAAGAGAAAATCTTGAAAGCATCAAGGGAAAAATAACTCCTCACATAGAAAGGAACCCCAATCAGATTAACAGCTGATTTATCATCAGAAATTTTGGAGGCCAGAAGACAGAGGCATGACATATTCAAAATGCTGCAGGCAAAAAAAAAAAAAAAAAAAAAACCAAAAACCGTTGATCGGAAACCTAATATCCAGCATGACTAACTTTCAAAAATGGGGATAAAATAGACATTTCCAGATAAACAAAAATAAAGATAATTTAATGCCGAAAGAATGCCTTAAAAGAAATATTAAAAGAAATTCTTGGGACTGAAAGTAAGTGACTTTAGACAGTAATTCAAACCTATGTGAAAAAATTAAATAGACAGTAAATTAAAGAGGCAAATAAATATTGCCAATAAAGGCAATTATACACATAATTACAAAGGACTGTTAAGTTGCATTTATCTTCAGCGTCCTTCCCTTAACTTTTTAAAAGAGTAATGTCATATGTATAAAATTGTATTTTTGGGTGTATAACTTAAAGAAATATTATACATTTGGTATTAACAATACAAGTGAGGTAGATAGGAGCAAAACTGTCCTGGAATAAGGAAGTGACATCAGATGGGACTGTGAATCCACAAAAACAGAGGAAGAGAATCAGAAATGGTAAAGAAGAAGGGTTATATAATGAACTACATGAATATACACTTGTTCTAAAATTATATAAAGTAATAATTACAGCAATGTATTCTTTGATTTGTAACATATATAAAAATAATATGGAAAAAAGTAATAGGTAAAAAGAAAGAACAGAGCTAGATTAAAATAATGTTACTAGGATTAAATTAGTATAAATCTGAAATACATTTTGAGAAGTTAGGCTGTATGTTGTAAGCCCTAAAATAACCATTAAGAAAATAACTCAAAAGATACATTAAAAATCACTGAAGGAATTAAAATGCTACACTAGAATGTATTCACTCTTTGCAAAAGAGGCCAATAAAGGAAGAAAAGAGGAACAAAAATACATGGGACATAGAGTGGAAAAGAAGTAAAGTGGCACATGTCAATCCGACTATACATCAATATCAGCATCAAATGTGAGTGGATTAAACAATCCAATGAAAAGGCAAATATTTTCAGACTGGATCAAAAAATAAGATCCAGCTGTATACTGTCTACAGAAGACATACTCTATATTGAAAGATATAGATGGACCGAAAGCAAACGGATGTAAAAAGACTGAACATACAAACTGCATTGAGGAGAAAGCTGTAGTGGATGTGCTAAAATTAGACAAAATAAAGCAAAAAGTTATTAAAAATAAGAAGATAATTTTATAATGATCAATAAGAAAGCCAAGCCATCAGAAAAATACAATTTCAAACATACATGGACCTAACAACTAAGCTCAAAAATACATAAAATGGAAACTTACAGAAGTGAAGAAAGAAGCAGAAAATTCAACCATAACAGTTGGAGAATTCAAGAGGTACTTTCAAAAAATAGATAAAACACGGTAGAAAATGAGAACAGAAACAGAAGTCTTGAACAATGCTGTAAACCTACATCTCTAGAACAATCCACCTAACAATGGCAACAAGCATTCTTTTCAAGGGCACATAGGGCATTTTTTAGGATACACCATATGTTAATTCATAGAACTAACTCTAATAAACTGCAGGCAGAACTTGTTATATTGCACTTCACCTTGTTGCACTTCACAGACACTGTGTTTTTTAACAATTGAAGGTTTGTGGCAACTCTGCATCGAGCAAGTCTATCAGCACCCTTTTTCTAACAGCATTTGCTCACTTTGTGTCTCTGTGTCACATTTTGATAATTCTTGCAATATTCCAAACTTTTTCATTATTAATATATTTGTTATGGTGATCTGTGACCAGAGATTTTGACTTGCTGAACGGGTTTGTGGTGGTTAGCACTTTTAGCAATATTTTTTAATTAAGCTATATAGTACATTGCTTCTAAGGACATACTGTATCACACCCTTAATTGACGACAGTATAGTGTAAAAAACTTTTAGATCTTCTAGGAAAACAAAAAATTCATTTGACTCACTTTATTGTGATATTAGCTTTATTTTGGTGGTCTGGAATTGAACCCACAGTGAGGTGAGCCTGTCACAACGATTGAAATGGTAAAGGTGTGTTCCCTTCGCAAAAGAGAATGAATTTGAAATCAAAATAGTGGTCTTGCCATCTGGAGAAGATAAACATGGAAGCTCATAAAGCATATCCATCCACATTCTCTTCACTTCTCTCTTATGTCAAATGGTCCTTATATGTGGGAACAAATCCCATTGGGCAAATAAAGCTTATGACTACCAATTATTAACAGTGCCGATTTAAGATTCTACTACACAAATTACTTAATCTCCCATCCATTCAAAAGTGGTTCCTTGAATAATCACCTACTCCCACCATCAAACTAATCAAGGCTGCATATGCCTTTCTCCTTGACCATGAACCATGGCTACTGTGACAATGCCTCTTGGCTTCTATCCTCAGAAGACATTTTAATAGACAATACTGGACTTTAAGCATGAAAGAGTTAATTGCCTGTTCCTTTCCCTTTGCAAATCAGTTAATATTGAATCTGAATAAAGGAATATGCTTGGCATTTTTCAACTTAACTAAAACATGCAACATTCATAACCAAGCCACAGATTGCTATCTACATAAACAAACCTTTGTGTACAGGCTAGAGAAGGGAGCTGGGGCATTGGAACCTATTTTCATTGGAAATGAAGAAAAGCATTTTGGTAGCAAAACTGAAGTCAAGTTAAGTGGCTGGAAGTGGCTGGAAGTACCTGAAAGGCACAAATGTTCCTTCAATTCACTTTCCCTCTAGAGTATGTGCACACAGCCCAGTGAAGACAGACTGGAATAAATGAGCGGTGCAGGCATCAGGTCTGATAGGAAAAACACTGCACTAAAAGCTTCATTTCCTCTCCATGGCTCTGCAGCCTCTAATAAGATGTCTTTAATGAGCATTCAAGTGTTAAAGATTCTCTACTATACATTAATGAGTAAGGAAACTTCTGGCAAAAGCAAAGAAAGACATTTACACTTGATTACAAAATATACAGGAGGTTCGACAAAGCCCATATACACGTCAATTCTTCAGTCTGTCTGATACATCTCCACATTGTAATAAACCTCTTCCCACTCTACAAGCAGAGAACTTTTACAAATTTTTGATCATTACCTTTACAATGATTCTCGTCCCAAGGATACACACAGTTCTGGAGTCCATTGCAGACTAGTGTATTGTTAATACACATGTTACTATGGCAGAAGAATGTATTGCCTTCACAGGGAGCTAAAAATAAGAAGAAAAGGAAAATGAAGAAAAAAGTTAGACCTGATATTCAGTAGTAAATCACTCATATTACAAATCTAAAAACAAAAAGATTAGCATGATAATTTTCCATCAAATTGAGATAAATGACCCGACATTCCGTTCTAAGAAGTATTGCAATTGTGGTAATTATTTCTTGTGTTGCTAACAGAGCTGGCACTTCTCTAGACGTGCTCAGTTTATAAAACTGGCACAGGAGGGTTTCCATCATAAAAATGAAGTACATTATCTATATGGGTTCTTTTTTTTTTTTCGACTTGGTGCATTCATTTAACAAAAATTAAGTGCCTACCACATGCACAACATTATGCTTTACACTGAAATTCTGTCTGTACAAATATAGTTATACTGTGCAAAAAGTCTTAAGTAAATTAACATTGAAATAATTTTATAAAGCATGGGCTTACAAAATACTAATGAAGAAAGTATATATTAAACAAATCCCTATAGCATTATTTAAGCATATGAACAAAACAAAGAATGTCATGGAAATTCAGAACAAGGGAAAATTAATCCTAAACAACATAAGAAAATATATATTATTCTCATCAACATTTAACATATACATGGTGATGAAATTAGCCTACTTTTCATGTGTTTCACACGTGCTAGTAACTTTAGGTACGGTGGTCCATGATCTCCAGATTAGGATGTACATTCAGGGCACTGGGACGAAAACTAACAACCCACAGAGGTATCCAATACATAGATATGAGAAATAGTGAAGAGTTTACTATGGCAAAATATAACGTTAGATATGACTTCAATATTAGGAAAATACATTTCTTTCATTATCAGAGTAATACGATGTTTAGAATAATCAGTCTTTAGAGTAATACTGCATTACCCATGATAGTTTATAGATCACGCTTTAAAGCTAACTTTTGTTTTTACCTTCATAATGATCTCACCTATCTTATAAAATATGATTTTAGTGTTTCATTTATTTTTCTCAACAATAGTTCTAAAACGCTTTTAAGGATAGCATTCTCAGAAAAACCTATTCAATACAAAACACATCATTTACAGTGGTGAGTTAATCGATCAGTAAAGAATTAATGATCAGTACCATCTAAATGCCAGTCATGTTGTTATGACTTTTTCACCTTCATGACTATATATCATGGGTATTTTAAGAAGTTACCTTCTTTAAATGTATATGCTATATTAACCAAAAATGTCCGGCAAATAATTTGCATAAGGCAACTTAGTATATTTTAACATGCTTAGAGAAATCCTAACAACAGTAACAACAACAAAACAAAACAAAAACACTCAAGTCTTTAAAATAAAAAAATATGCCAAAGATACAGCTAACTCAAGCAAAGTGATTCCTTCTGGCTCTCCACAACCTTCCCTCTACCCGCCCCCCCCACGCCCCCGCTTCCCAAAAGAACAGTTCCTTCTTGCCTTGGCTTGGTTTGCCTTTAGGTCCCTGGCTAAAGATTTAAAAATATGCGGTGGTCATTTAAAAAAAAAAAAAAATATATATATATATATATATATATATATATAGTAGAGTAGAAAATATGCAGTAGTCATTTTGAAAAGAAAGTATCATGCTTAACATGGGCTAGTGACTTGTTATGCATCATAAAAGCCTTTTAAAATGTAAAATTTAATGATCTGCTATATGATTGCAAAATTCTGCTCTTTAATAAGGAAAGAACTTTAAATTTCTGTAGTCAACCATAATGGCTTTTGCAGAACCGATATGGTCTGTTAAGCAGATAATGAATGTTGTCAAAATGTGTACTCAGAACAAGAAGGAGATTTCTGCAAATGGAATGGCTGCAAAATGCCTTAGTAAAAAAATATAAAAAATATGTTTGTCCTAATAGATTGTGGTGGTTCTGAAAATACAGTTATCCATCAAGTCAAAAATACCTTTAAGAGAGCATAAATATTTATTGCCCTTACAGAATGAGTTGGAAAAATTGCTACAATTACTATTAAGTAGGATGGGTTAGTTTTGAAATTTTAAGTATATAAATAAAAATGATATCACATTCTGTAACTGAGTGAAATGCAAGAGAATATTGCTAAGAGCACTGAAACTTGAATTCTGAATTCTCCAAATGGGATTTTGTGTCTAGTTCTACTGCTTAGTAGTTGTGAACGTGTCTTATAAACTACAAATCAGTGTGCCGGTATCAGCTATGGTTAAATATTGTTGGTCTGACTGGTAACGTAACAGGTAATCAGGACTGTCAAGAAATCACATTCCTGACACACTTGTTTACATCAAATGATCAGGCAAATGTGCCAGTTAATCATCTCACTTTTAAAAATTATTATTATTCCAGGTATTATTCTATTTCTTCTTACTTTTGCCAGAATTTACAGAATTGCTATGCAAATGATAAAAAAAAAACAAGCAAGTCTTGCAATGACTAAGAAAAAAATGTATAACAACTTATATTGGGTTCTGAATGTTCTTGCTCTTGTATGTCTGAATATTTCTCCCATGTAAATGCGGATAGGCAATGGTTCATTAAAGATTCTTATTTCTATCTCTTGCTGAAAAGATAAAATGGCACCTTCCTGCCTCCCAAAGCAAGCTACATTACTAGCGTGCTTTCAAGGATGCCTGGACACATTCTACAGACCGACATTATTTCCCGTGACCCTCAGCACATTCCAGATATCTGTGGCTCAGAGGCCAAATATGTTCCTCCCCTCTCTCTGTCCTGCAATATCCATTCTCCACTCTGCTACCCAAATCGTATCAGCACTGTATTATCTGTGCAGTTTTGAAATATTATTCCAAGCTACCAAGAAAATTATCTTTTTCTTAAATCCTATTATACTTATAATTTTAAGAAGAGCTTAGCACTTAGCATATGCTTATCATCTTTCCCCACATGTTCTTTGAGACTAAGGGCATGCCTCTTAAAAATGTTCATTTTTAATCTCTTATATGGTTTAACATTTCTAGGCTTATAGTAAATATTCAACAGATACTTTTAATTGATTACTGTTCCTGAGCAAAAGGTTAACTCTGGGGGTGACTGGATGGTTCAGTTGGTTAAGTCTGACTCTTGATTTGGGCTCAGGTCATGATCTTGGGGTCCTGGGATCGAGCCCCGTGTCAGGCTCCGTGCTCAGCATGGAGTCTGCTTGTCCTTCTCCCTCTGCTCCCCCCTCTGCTCTCTCTCTCTCCCTCAAATAAATAAATAAATAAGATCTTAAAAAAATAAAACAGGTTAACTCTGGCCAGGGTGCATACCTGAATATCCCAGAAAGGAGAAAACTCTAACAAGTATGTTTATTAGTGGAGAGCTAACCTTTAGTGCAATGGTCTTCAGGTATGATCCAATTTGTGATATTCTCAGAAACTACACGTCAGCATCATTTCCTTGGCTCTCTTACTATGGCAGAGAAAGACCCATTCTACCAGTTTGTGGAGGACTTGTTCTACTTAGAAATTCAATATGCATTTTCAAAAGCTCTTGCCTCTTAAAAAACCAGCCTCCTTATTTCCTAAAACTATCTGGAAGAAACTCAAGGGTAAGATTTACTCACAATAACATGGCGGTCAAAGATGCAATACTCACAGTTCAGACTACCTCACACGCAAAGTTCCCAACATCAAGAGTCTACTTATTTCTGGAAGGAGGTTTTCTGTTGCTATCAGAATAGCCAAATATAGCTTCATATTGACACTTATTTATTTATTTACTTATTTATTTTTAAAGATGTATTTATTTGAGAGAGCGAGAATGAGAGAGAGACAGTACATGGTGGGGGGGTCAGAGGGAGAAGCAGGCTCCTCGCAGAGCAGGGAGCCCGATGTGGGACTCGATCCCAGGACTCCGGGATCATGACCTGAGCCGAAGGGAGTCGCTTAACCAACTGAGCCACCCAGGCGCCCTCTTCATATTGACTTTTAAAAAACTAACTATATAGAAGAAACTATTTTCATGGCTTTTTTGTCTCTGAACTGTTTTTTTGAGAGAGGGGGAGAGAAAGAGAGACAGAGAGAATCGAGACAATCTTAAGCAGACTCCCCACCGAGCGCTGAGCCTGATGCGGGACTCCACCTCACGGCCCTGAGATCATGACCTGAGCCAAAATCAAGAGTCAGACGCTTAACTGGCTGAGCCACCCAGGCGCCCCATCTCTGAACTATTTGCAAGTGTGTTGAATTATCATGAGTACAGCTGTTGCAGCCTCGCTTCATTGGAAGGACTTACTGAACATCACCATTTTATTATCTAGATACAATGAGAAGTATTTCCTTTTAAGAAAAACACAGTAACTGAATGTAGTGAAATATTCTAGTCAGTCAAAAGAATGTCATGTGCGCAAACACAGCATTGCTCTCGATTTAAGTCATTCAGATAACAGAAAATGGATATTCTAACACCACAAAATGGGTTTCACCTCACCATTCCCTCCTCCTCCTGCACCAAAACATACCCTTTGGGGCAAAGCATTATTTTTTTTGGCTATGTAAGAAACTGGACGTTAGAATGAAGCTTCACGTGTGTTTCTCCACGCACTTCATCCTGGGTTGGCAGAGTCCTGACGACCCTACTGTGGGCAGAGCTGGGTCCCGGCAGCGAGGAGTGGTAATCCCTAAGGATAGATGGCTCCTTCCACGGACACCTATTCAGTTATCACATCTCTAAAATGGGAATAAGGATCATACTTACCTAAGTGACTTCATAATGCCGAGAATTGAGGAGAGTGCCAGCCTGTGGATGCAAGCATTATAGCTGAATCATAAGCTGTTCCAGAGGCGAGCATTGCACGGGGGCTGTGGATCCAAAATGCTTGAGACTGAAACCCGGATCCATCTCTTCCAGGCTGTGCAAACTTGAGCCAATGTTCCTTAAAATCTCCCAGTTTCAGTTACACAATTTAAGGGGGGCTAATCTTGACTACCACATACGGATGTGGCAATTAAAGGTGATCAATCTTTAAAAATTGTAACCGATATTGTCCGACAGTATAGGATAGACACGTTAGCTGGTTTTGAATTATGATAATTACCCAAAACTAAATAAATAAATACAACTTATAATATTAAGGAGATATAGAATATGAAAGTTAAGTGACATAATATTAAATTTCCTGATTGGTAAAGTGAGGACGGTCATTCACAGATCTCTCGTCAACACAAGATGAGCATGCAGACCTAAACAAATGATTTCATATATAATAGCATGTGATAAATGGTGTCTAAAAAGACGAGTTATGCACAGAATTATTTACTCTTTTGCGTAACAAAAAAGCATAGCTGTTCTGCAGCTAGTACAACTTTGTAAGAGAAATAATTAAATGAGCTTCAGCACATAGATGTATAGCTTATACATCTATTATATCTTGGGGTAATATTTAAAATATCTAACAATCAGCTCATGGGAACCAACCCATGGGAGCAGATGGACGCTGACCACCATGCCTCACTGGGCACTCCGCCACAGCGGTGAGCACCACCTCTGTGACACCCCGTTTACAGCCACTTGTGAGACATTGGAAAATGAAGGAATGTATCATGAAACATCTTTTTCTCAAAAATGTCTGAGGAATATTTATCCGGGGAATATGTAGTGTCGCTAGCATATTTTTCTCCCAGCTGTTATTTCCTACAACACCCATAGTTCATCTCACAAAAATCCAACCCCAAGTGTTAAGCAGACAACCCTCTTCTAGGAGTCACAAAGTGGTTTCAAATTACTTCTAATATTACCTGAGGGAGCACCATGACAGGTAATACCAATAATTAACCTTACAAGACTCGCAGAAATTAAGGTGTTTATCCCTTTTCTCTCTTGAAAGTAATTATACGAATTTAGTGGTATATTTAAACATGAAAACCAATTCACCAATACACCAGAGACTTGAAGCTCCAAGCTCCTTGATTCTATGTTGTTGTAGTATTTACGTATAAAAAGGGAAAAAAAGAAAAAGTAAGTCTGTAACCAGTCTCCATTTTTATAGCCAACTACACCCCTTGCTAAGATATGTTCAGGACTTTCCTGAAACTGAGACTTCCTAAGTTATTTTAATATCTTAGGGAGTCATTTCTTTGCTCTACCCATGCCTAGTGTAAAATACTACTGAAGTTCAATTCTAAAAAAGAAGCAGAAATTAGATTTTATGCATGTTAAAAACAATGGCAAATACAGGTCTTAACAAGTGCTTGGACTACTTTACAGGAAGAAGGCTTAGATTTATAGGATAACAAGACCACCAAGACAATGTGCATTTTCTAACAGCGGATTGGAAAGAGAGCTTCAGGTCCCATCCTGGAAAGCCAAGACAAGCAAGTGTATAGAAAAGATCTTGGTGTTTTGGCTCCGATATGAAATCCAAGAGTCTTTTTCCTGAAGTTTTTAGTGATCCCATAAATTGAGGCTTGGACAAAAGTGACCACATTGTCCTACAACTGGAGTAACAAAGTCTTCAGAACAGAGAAACACAACACACAGATGCAGATTTGGAGAGTGTCAACAAGTACTTCAAGTCCAGTTTTAAAATTTCAATTTAAAATAGGTGAACATTTATCCAAATATTTCATGATAAATTCTTTGGAAACACGAAATTTAATGCAACATTTTGCTCTAGCAAGGAAGAAATATATTGTGGATTAGTGAGACTGGGAAGCATGGTGCGCTTCTATATATCAGCTTTTGGTAAACCCTTCCTTATTCACAGAAATTGGGGACCACGAAGCCTGTTTAACTTCTTTTCATCCAGATGCTCTGATTTTATTAGTTTACCACTTGATAGACAAACAAAAACAAAACAAAAGCAAAATCTTGAGAAGTCTTGCCCCAGTGTTCAAAAATTATAGTGACAGAATTCTTGTTTTTTTTATTATGTTATGTTAATCACCATACATTACATCATTAGTTTTTGATGTAGGTGACAGAATTCTTATTTCTAAATTATAGTGATGGAATAGAGAACAGCATGGGAAATTACTAAGGTATAAAGTTGGATGAGACATGCGGATACAGATTATTTTAAATTATAAAGCCTCACACATAAATATACATATGGCAGATTTTACTGGAAATACCATGCCAAAATGTGGGCAATGACTATTTCTAGGATATTCACAAGTTATATTTAGCTTTTATTGAGAAATGTTCCATATGAACATATACATATAAGAATATGTATACATACACTTGCGTATGTATATATACACACAGTTACTTTATGTTATTTTTTGTCATTAGGAAGCATCTATTAACTTTTTATGAAAAAAATACCAAATAGTATTTTTTAAAATCTATTTTCTCTTTCATATTTTAACCAGTTAAATAATAGTTTTCACATAACATTTATACCTTACTATATTTGAAGTTATATAATTAGTGAATTTAGTATTTCACTGAATTCCTTGCTTTCTTTGGGGTTGTTTTGAAAGCCTCACTTGTTCCCACTCCTACCACTAGGTGGCAAGCGTGCACCATATTTCCTGAAATAGCATTTCACTCTATCGCACTGTTTAGATCCTACAAGCGTCGGAGACAAAAAGACACTGAATTTTAAGAAATAAAAACTTCAGTAGAAAGACAACCGAACTAATTTTAGGCATATTTGAATTAGCTAAGGGAGAACATGAGAAAGAAAGGCAGTCACAACTCAACATAAAGGGAGTTTTATTTAAAATTTTATGAAAGAATCATAATATGTATACACTATAACATTAAAAGTCTAATCATGAATGTTTCATCAATTTTCAGTATCGTGCCACATGTTTATAAATATTGTTCCACTTCTGTAATTAAATTCCTTAAGTTATAATAACTTTGTTTAATGCTAAAGTCACTAAATGCGCCTTCTCACTATTGGGGCCATTTCTTCCCAACGGCTTTCTCTTTATTTTTATTATTTTTTTTCTCTTTTTCGGTTGTTTTTAAATTCCAGTATAGTTAACATACAGCATTATATTAGTTTATTTGTACAGTATAGTGGTTCGACGATTCCACACATGACTCCGAGCTCATCACGGTAAGTGCTGTCTTCATCCCTTCACCTCTTCCACCCATCCCCCGCCCACCTCCCCCCCCTTTGTTCTCTGTAGTTAAGAGTCTGTTTTTTGGTCTGTCTCTTTTTTCTTTGTTCTTTTGTTTTGTTTCTTAAATTCCACAGATGAATGAAATCATATGGTATTTGTCTTTCTCTGAATGACTTACTTCCCTTAGCATAATACTCTCCAGATCCATTCATGTGATTGCCAAAGGCAAGATCTCATTCTTTTAATGGCTAATATTCCATCATATACACACCACATCTTCTTTATCCATTCATCTATTGAGGGACACTTGGGCTGATTCCATAACTTGGCTATTGTAAATAATGCTGCGGCAAACATAAGGGTGCACACATCTTTTCAAACTAGTGCTTTCATTTGACTGCATTCTTTTTAAGTTCAGAACTTCACTGAATGCTACCCTCAGGAAATATTAAAACAGAAATTAAAAACTGGCAGATTTCTCTCTGAAACATTGATATTTCAAATACTTGTGCTTTATGGTTAATAAAACTATCATTAGTAGGTTAGTTCCAAGTCAAAGAACATGATACTTCACCAGAAACAGAAGTGATGCTTGATCCTATTTTCCTTTTAATAACTCTACCATCTGAACAACAGCTCAGATGCTCCTCTACACCTCCCAACCCAAATCTCATTCTCTCCACGCACATTCTCCTGCTTCTTGCCTGCCTCAGATTCTTCAAAGTTCTTTGACGTGAAGTTTGTCAAAAGTCCACCTCCTCTGTGCTGGCCGGTGTGGGTGCAGCCACACACACGCACGCACACGCACACACACTCACGCACACACCCACACCCACATCATGGGGTCTTCTACTTCTGCTACTCATTATTCCTCACGAGTTCTCCAGTCTGAAGTTGGAGTGCAAATGGTCACAGAAATGTGTGCAGCCGCGGAGGATGAGCACGTAGCTTGGAGTACACTCACAGGTCCTTGCTTCCATTTTCGAATTCAGCTTTTACAGGCTTGAAGACACTGATTTATTAAAACTTTCTGACAGTCAAGATGCTCTAGAGCCTATCACTTTCTTTGCCTGGGAGATGGAAATAAAGCTTAAATTTATCATAAATATGTAAATGTGATACATATCTGCATTATATATTTAAAGTAATGAATTCATACTAAAGAGCACGATCTAGCATACTTGGAAACATAATTACTTTTATTCAGTAATAATTTTAATCAATTTAGATGATAGAGAGGATTTTCCCTCTGCCTCTCAGAACCCTGAAGTCAAGTCTCCAGGGCCATCACCAGAGGTCCCTTCTCTTCTCTCCCCACAGCTTCCCCTAGGGGATCCCAGCGGACTCAAAGCCTCTGACACTCTATTTTCTCCTGGGCTCACCCTTCTAGCTCTGACTCCCATCTGAGGTCCAGCTTTATACTATACTATCAAATTCCTACGGAACATCTCCACTTGGGATTCTAAGTACCATCTCAAAAGGAACGTGGCTGGATAGGCTTCCAGAAGAATGAAGGGGGCGGAATCGGAGGGGGAGACGAACCATGAGAGACGATGGACTCTGAGAAACAAACGGAGGTTCTAGAGGGGAGAGGGGCGGGGGGAGGGGTTAGCCTGGTGATGGGTATTAAGGAGGGCCCGTTCTGCGTGGAGCGCTGGGTGTTATACGCAAACAATGCATCATGGAACACGACATCAAGAACCAATGATGCAATGTCTGGTGATTAACATAACAATAAAAAAAGAAACATCTGTCGCCTTAATCCTCTAACGGCCTCTCCCCCCACCCATTCTTCCCCTCACACCTTCCTGACATTAATAAGAGACAGGACTATCCCCCATCCCCTTGGCGGTTAACATTGAAGGGTTGGGGTCATTCTTGAGTCCTTTCTCCCTCAACACCCACATCCAAAAGGCCTTTAGCTGTGTCAGCCCTGTCATCTATCTATCATCTATCTATCTATCTATCTATCTATCTATCTATCTATCTATCATCTATCTATCTATCTGTCTGCCATCGATCTACCTACCAAGTTCTTGTTGTGATCTCAATTGGTACAAGTGGCTCACCACCATCTGTCACCAACTGCTCTTCTATCAGCAGATCTGTGAATACAGCAGCCTGAAGAAACTTGGTCATGTAAAACTATAAATCAGACCATGGTTCACCTGTTTCAAACACTCCAAAACCTTACTTAAAAAGTTAGATTAAATCCCAAACTCCTCAGTACCCCTTCTGCTCCTCCAAAATCTTGACCCGGCTGCCTCTTGAACTCCAACGTCACCCACCATAATCACGGGGCACCCAGATCCACACCCTTCTCCACCATGTTACCCAATGTTGTTGTTTTTCCACAACACTTATTAGGACTTGGGTTTATCTTCTTTAATTAACTTATCTGTTCATCTTTTCTCTCCTCTTATAAAAATGTAAAGCAAGGGAGTTGCCTTGTTCACTGCTTTATCACTTAGGCTTTGAATAACACATGCCATTTTGGAGATGCTTAATAAATAACTGTTGACAGACAGATATCAAAACAAAAATTTTCAGCAGTAAGATGGATATGGAGTGCCAACTTCCCATTAAATTCTGACAATGATTTTAATTTCTAAGAAAGAGCTAAACTTTTCTAAATGAACTAAAGGGAAGAAAATATCTAAGACATCAGAGATATCAATTATGAGTAAGCAACTGAGTAAGAATTCAAAAACTTCAAAAACTGGATTCAGAAGTGTATAGCTTGCTGCTAAGTATCATTTTTAATCATGATATTCTAATTACAGAATATAAAATGTAAAAAAAAAATTAAATATATCTGGCCATCAGAATTGTCCCCAAAACAAATGTTTTGTTTTTCCCTAAAATAAATGGAAAATTTTCCCCTGCTACCATATTTTAAACTTTGAAGGGCCCTCAGGCTATGCAGTTAAGGAAAATGACATTTTATTTGAAAAATGCTGACCAGATTTCAGGCCAGAAATAGATTTGTGCCTCTTCTCTTCATGTCCTTTATCATCTTCATATATTTTTTTGAAAGATCAATATCTGCCTCCAAAACTCTATGTTCCAGTGTGACTTAGTTATCTGTCAAAATATCCAGTATTATTAAGATACATTTTAATCTCTTTTTTTTAAATACAAGAAAATCTATTCACAAATTTCAATTTAATCCCACTCAATTTAGTAGATTACCCCAATCTTTCTGCTAGAATCGCATATTGCTATGGCTCCAAAAACACATTATATTAGAAAAAAAAGAATCTTCATGAGAAAATTATATTCCATAGATAGAGGCCATTTCTTTCCTCACATAGGACATGAGCCACATCATGATCTTATCCATTTTGTTTGATTCCAAGAATGAGCATACATTTTTATACTATAATTATAACTGCCTTGGGTCAGCTACATGATGATTTATTTGTTGTCTGTAATTAGACAGGACTGCAATGACCGTAAGAAGGATTTTGTAGTTCTTTGGGGTCTGTACTCTGATTATTAGTAGTATTTGGACATGTGTCTCAGGCTTTATTTTCATGACCGCTCTACACATGTCTGCAACAGTTGCTTAGACATGCTGTTCTGTTAAAGTTACTATATTTGGTTTCATTGTCGAACATGCCAAGTCCCAAAAGTGGGAACTGAGGTAAAGAAAGATTAGAGTGGAGAAAACATGGACCATCATAACCTCGAGTTTGTGATTCTCCTAGTTCAAAGTCTAACAACTGAGAATAATAGTTTTCTGTCTGCATACAACTATATACAGTCTATTTGCAGTGGTAGACATAAACTACCGAAGCTATGAAGCCAAAATCAAAGAAATCAATATATGTTATCCCCAAGGATCCCACCAAAAATTACAAGGAATTTACTGCTTTTATTCCTGTCCACAAGCTCCGTGGCAGACTGACAACTTAACTAAAGGCAACGGTGATCTAGGAAGCTCAATGAAAACTCTGCAAAATTTTCTAAGTAGTTCAACAAATACACATAGACACCAACATTATTTAAATATTTTAGTCTAAAAAAAATCGCTCAAGGAAAGTGATTTTAAATTGTAATTATTACATTGACCTGTATATCTACATGCATACCTTTTAAAAACATAATTTGAGTTAAATGACCAAGGCAATAATAAATGACCATCAATAATTGAAATATTTCTGATAGTTGTTTTCTTTATGCTACAGTTGGACTCAACCACATGCTTAAAAAGAAGGAAGGGTCCCTGGCAGACTCTACAATTTTATATTATAATCCCTTGCTCAAAGACCTCATTAAATTTGCAAGTAAGAAACTACTGACTATGAAAATTTCAGTATGTTATTATCGCATTAATCAACAGGATAGTCGTCACCATTTGCTCTGTTCTGAACACATATTTAAAAACTCACAGCTGCTGTAAAATGCCTCCTTCATTTTCTGGAAAAGAAATTGAGGCTTAAAGTCAAGGTATTACAGGTAAGAAAGGAGCAGAATTAATTGACCGCCACCAAATGGGTATCCTATTTGGATTTTTTTCACAACAAAAAACTGTTTTTTCAGATGATTTGTAATTTTGTTTTGGAAAATGTCTAACATTAATTTTACAATTCTAAACACATATATACTTGCCAAAATTACATATTTATGATACATTCCCTTCTTGTATTTTTTTCTATAGTAATAAAAATATTTAATTTTTAAATAATTTCATTAGAAGAATATTGACTCAGTAGTAGGGCATAAAAGGGACACATGTTCAGATACACGATTACCACTTGGCATCGTGTACCTTTGGTCTTCAAGTCGAATAAATTATTTTTTTCGTAATTTCAGATGAAGAGCATATCAGTTTACTAAAAACAAACCAAATAAGAACAAAATAGGAACATCAAGCCTACTGTGGTAAAATGAATAATGGATCCCAAAGATGCCCGCATCCTAAACCCCAGAACTTGTGAATGTTGCTTTATATGCAAAAGAGATTTTGCAGATGTGATTAAGGACTTCAAAATGTGGAGATTATTCTGGATTATCCAGACAGGGCCGATGAAATCACACGTGTCTTTACAGAGGGAGGGAGGAGCTCCAAGGGACAGAACGTGATATAACAAGGAAGCAAAGGGAGATGAGAGGTTACCTTGCCGGCCTTGAAGGAGAAGGAGCCAAAACCCACAATGGGAGGGACACAGTTCTAGAAGCCGGGACAGGTGAGGGAACGCACTCTTCACTGTGTCCTCCCAAGAGAGCGGCCTTGTTGGCACCATGGTTTCAGCCCGGTGAAATCTATTTTGAATAATAGATTTGTATTGTTTTAAGCACTAAATTTGTGGTAATCTGTTACAGCAGCAATAGAAAGGAAGTTAATATACCCACTGACACCTAGTAGCTCACTTCTTAGGGTAATCAGAGCGCGATCCACCAGCCCCTGTAGATGTAGATATGGCCGCACAACATTGCAACGGGGTCAGGGAAGGTCAGGAATGGGAGAAGTGAAGAGGGAGACCGCTGACGTGGAAGGGCAAAGGTTTTCAACCAGGACACCCTGCTACTCCTGAGTCCCGATTTGTGAAATGGATCAAAAGCAACATTTTCTAACTACTTACGACATTTCAAATATTAGCACAGTCTCAAAGATTTCCTTATGTCACCCAGCAGGGGAAGGACTACGCACCCTCTAGGGCTCTAAGGACATTACAGAAATGTGGGCTTTCCCATCAACATCTGTCATGCCATTTACAAGCCATCAGGTGAGAGGGTCTTGGAGGTCAAAAAGTAGAGAAATTCTAGTGTAGATCATGGTAATTATCTAATCTGAAAGAACAGGTCATTAGATGATGATCTGTCCTCACCCGTTGGCATAATTGCCATGCCCCCCAAAAAACTCTTGATCAGTCATCATTTCTGACATGGTAGATGTGTCTTGATTTTCTCCATACAGAAAATAATGTATATATGGGGCACCTGGGTGACTCAGTCGGTTAAGTGTCCAACTCTTGATCTCAGCTCAGGTCTTGATCTTGGGGTCATGAGTTCAAACCCCACATTGGGCTCCACGTTGGGTGTGGAGCCTACTTAAAATTTATATATATATTACATATATACTCTTGTTTTCTTGGATTTAATAAATCCCTTCAGAAAGTCATATCAAAGTCACATCAAAGTTATATTTAGTGCTTTAAAAAATGTTTACCAAAAATCCTGTTCATTGTAGAAAAATCATAAAACATTGAGAATCAAAAAACCTCATCACCTAAAAATAATCACTATTACTATCTTAATTGCATTGTGTTCTACACACATGCATTGCATATGTAATAGATACTCTATATTAAACATTTATCATACATGTTGACAAGAGTATGCTTGTACTGTGTTTTGTTTGCTACTTGTTTTTAAAATTTTATTTTTTCACATAGCTCAACGTTAGTATCAGTCTAACACAAATCATCTTAAGAGTGAAAAGAATATATGTATGTTCCAAGAACCATTTAACCATTAACTTAAGCAAGTTTCATTTTTTTAAAAGACTCTAAACATACCTACCAGTAATATATATATCCTTAGGTTAATTTTTTAGATCAACAGGAGAGACCTTATTTTTTAAACTTTTTAGTTTTTTTATTTTTTAAAGATTTCACTTATTTATTTGAGATCTCTCAAATAATCTCAAGCGAGAGAGAGAGAGAGAGCTTGCAAGTGGAGGCAGGAGTGGAGGGGGAGGGAAAGGAAGGAGAGGAAGGACTCAAGCCGACTCTGCACTGAGCACTGAGCACGGAGCCTGTCATGGGGTGTTATCCCAGGACCCTGAGATCATGACCGGAGCCAAAACCAAGAGTCAGATGCTTAGCCAACTGAGCCACCCAGGCGCACCTTTTTTTAAATTTTGTAAACCTATTTGAGAATTTTGGTAGATACTGCTAAGTTGCCCTTCAGAAAACGTCCTCTTTTCTACCAGCATACACATATTCTCATTTTACTACACCACCTCCAAAACTGGATATTTTATTATTGCTATTTTTTTAAGCAATTTGATAGATGAAAATGAGGTCTTTTTCCTATCGGAATTTACATCTTTGTTCACTAATACAGATAGGTGTGTGTTTCCTGTACCAACAGTCCATTTATGCTCCTCTGGGAATTAATTTTCACCTTATTTGCCCCATTTTCTTATGGTATGCTTATATAACTTTCTCTAATCGTCTTCACAATCTTTATTCCTTATCAGTTAAGAATATTTATCCACTGCCCGTTGTTTCTGTGGCCAATTGCTCAATTCAGCTTTTCCTTTTTTAATTTCAATTATGTTTTTATAATAATACATAACCTTAAATTTTGTATATATATATTATATATATGATACGTTTCCTTATCTGTAAAGTGTTTTATGTCTGCTTTCAAAAGACATGCCAAAGTAGGACACATAGGCAGCAATTTTCCCAGCCTATTTCGTGTATTATTGATCTTTCAATCTATGCCATCTGGTACTGGATTCAGCTGTAGGACAGATATAACTAAATATTTCCTATATTAATAAAGCAGTCTTAAACTTTTTAAAACACACCAAGTCGTAACAGTGAGGTAGGGAGATCTCTATCAGGAAACATATCGCTTTATATTTTAGTCTGTGTCATAATTGGTAACACTGCTTCCTGTAACAAATACCATTTTTTCTCCTTGAATGAAATACACGTAAATACAGTGCCTTTCAATCTTACCATTTACCCCAAACTTGTAAATGTGTTTGGCCTTGCTTTTCCTAGAGAGGAAATTAAATATTACTCTTGTGAGTTTGATCATCATCAATATCTTCTGGTGTATAATCTCAGAGTGCTACTGAACTTGGTACATTTTACATTCATAATTAAATATCTATATACTTTTCCCCCCTTAGGGTCCACCAAATTTAGTTTATTGAGGTCCTATGACAAGCGTACTTGTATATTGCAAAACTGGGAAAGCCCACCATCGAGGACAGAATGTAAATTGTGTACGCAAGAGGCAGATGGCATGCCTAAGTAGGCTCCAGACAAGAAAGGATAATAAAACGGAACTGTGAAATCATAATTGATCACTGTGGCAGAAGAGTAAAGATCCTACTAATCTAAACAAATGCTGGAGAGAGAGAGGAAAAATCCTCTATGAGACACGAATCAGGCGTTTTAGAATACAGTGTCTCAGTGGATAATTTACTAAAGAAACTGAGGAAGTACATGGAGAGAGTGTGGCGCAGAGGACCAGATATGAATACACATTTTCTGAAGTGAGTCACACGCTGGAGTTTAGTTTGAGTGAGTGTGGTGGCACCTGTCCCTTCATCTCTGCGCCTCGGTGCTCACGTGTTTGCGGAAGGAATAAAAGAACAAAGAAAGAATACGAGTAAGTATCAAAATGAAAACTCTGATGACTAGGGTAATAACATAGTAGTGGTTACTCAACTTTTAGGGTCAAGCTGATGTTGGAGTGATTATTTTTTATATGTTTCCTACCATTCTACCTTGCCACATCTCAACTACCAAATCTAGCAACAGAGATGAACAGTTAATAAATAATAATATATTAATATATGCAAGTAACACGTAGATGGACATCTGGATTATCTACTGCACTCAAAAGTGCACATTATTACAACAGGAAGGTGTTTTGGTTTTCTACTGATGAGTAACAAATTACTACAAACTTACTGGCTTCAAACAACACCCACTTGTATCTCACAGTTATGTGAGTCAGAAGTCTGGATTGAGTGGGTTCTCTCCTTAGGGTCTCACAAGGCCGACATCAAGGAGGCAGCTGGACTGGGGCTCATCTGGAGCATGGGGTCCCTTTCGAGCACATTCAGGTTGTTGGCAGAACTCGGTCTCTGGGATTGTAGGACTGAGGCTCCTCCTTTCTTCCTGGTTCTTAACCGGGCAACAGTCTCAGCTCCCAAAGCCCACCCGCCATGCTCAGCCACCTGGCCTTCTCTACAACAGGTCAGCATGCTTCTTTAAGGCTGCAGGAGTATTTGTTACAGCTTAGAATGCCTCTAACTTCTTCCATCACTGACCTTTCTGCCTTCTTTTAAAAGGGCTTAAAGACTATTACCAATATTTTTTTGTGTATGGTCAAACCCACCAGGATAGTCTCCCTTTTGATTAATTCAGAATCAACTGATTCGGGACTGTAACTACTTATGCAAAATCATTTTTGCCTCAAAATATATAGAGAGAGATATAACATGACATCACAAAATATAACATGACATCCCATGATACTCACAGATTTTTCCTGCACACAAGGGGAGGGGTATTTACAAGGCCTGTACAGCAGGAGGTGGAAATACTGGAGTCATCACAAAATTCTGCCCATCATAGCCCGCCCACTGACCCCCAGTGCTCCACTTCCTTCATGGATGCAAAATAGATTCTCCCTTTCTGATACTCCCAGGGGTATCATTGCAATGCAGCACCACTCAAAGTCCCAAACCTCACATCCAAACCATCTAAATGTGGTGCAGAAGAGGCTCCTGGGGGCCGTCCTTGAACTGCAGCCCTGGGATCCATTTCCCCTGCACGCATGGACCCAGGGATCCAAAGAGACAAGCCGCTTACCCCAACACTCCAGCACACAAGGGTGGGAGAGGCACAGTATAAAGGACATAGAGATTCTGGTTGGAAATAGGGAGAATGGAAAGTAAATAGTAATAGTTCTGAAGTTCAGCAGGATAAATGCTGGATTTCTCTGGACCATGTTTCCAGTTCTAGGAAAAGCCCTCTGCTGGTGTGGGCTTCAACTTCCAGGCTCTTGGTGCTGCTCTTGGAGTCATTCTTCCTTTCTTTGAAAGGTGACACACGTTTGCAGTTGAGCGGTTTTATCCGATGGCTTCCTGCCACAAGAATTTTGGGGTTCTGATGATATCTTCTCATTGGTACTCTGTCCCTTTCAGTCCAAACTGAAAGTGTTTCTGCTAAAATGATTTCCTCAAGAACCCCATGGCCCTTGCTTGAAATTCACTGGGTTTTACCCTCAGACAAATGCTTACCCAAACTGTCTCTGAGACAGTCCTGTGTCTCTCCTTGTCTCCTGCTGAGGTGGCCAAGGGTCATGGCCCTTGTCCTCCTGGATGCCCTTTAGTTTGACCGGAAGATCCATGAGGCACACCTTTCACCTCTAGAAGTTGTTGGTGGCAGAAATAACTTCCTTGAAGTCGTATGACTGAGGTTCCCACTTTCTTGCAAGTTGTTGGCCAGGGATGCTCTGAGCTCCCTGAGTCTGCCCCTCTAACAGGCAGGCAGTTCACAACGTTCTTGTCTGCATTCTTCCTGCAGGTCAGAAGTTCGTGCTTCACCTTATCTCAGAGAGCTCACCTGATTACTCAGGTCTGCCCAAGATAATCTCCCTTTTGATGAACTCAAAGTCAATTGATTAAGAGCCTTATTTACATCTGCAAAATAACTTTTGCCACAGAATACAACTGAATCACTGACTGATATCCCAAGGTATTCATGGGTTCTGCCTACCTCAAAGGGAAAGGGATGTGAGCAGCTTTTACACCAAGAGGTGGGACTCTTTTGGTTCATCTCAAAATTCTGCCTTCCACAGAATTCTTCAGCTCAATTTTCCTTCTAATTTAGATGCTATTGTACATATGTCTTATTGTAAATAAATCTATAGTGTATACCTGATATAGTCTTTGCCACAAATTAATACAAAATTAAATTATCTCATTTTAGCAAATTATTGCAAACAACATGCTACAACCTTAAAATGGATGTTTTGTTTTTCACCCCATTTTAGGTTTCTGGGTTTTTTTTCAAAGATTTTTTTTTTTTTTTTATTTGTCAGAGAGAGAGAGAGCACAAGCAGAGGGAGCTGCAGGCAGAGGGAGAAGCAGGCTCCCCGCTGAGCAAGGAGCCCGATGCGGGCCTTGATCCCAGGACCCCGGGATCATGACCTGAGCCGAAGGCAGGCGCTTAACCAACTGAGCCACCCAGGCATCCCCTTTACATGTCTGTTTTTAACAGAAATATGCTATTCATTAAATAAGTATTAAGTGATTAAGATTTTATTGTGCAAAACCTCTTAAATGAAAGAAGAGCAGCTAAAGACAGACTTTCAGAAGTCAAAACTAGATATTACTTATGTTATTCATCCATTCTACTTTTTGCAAAGGTACGTCACACAGAAAAAGCTCAAAAAGTTTGGGAGGCAGCTCAATTTGAACACATTTCACTAATAGTTCCATTATGTGTATTATACAGTTCCATCATAATTGGTTATGAATTTTCACATATTAAGTATGTTTAATATTGAAATTATACTAACTATAATCAAATTTCTAAAAAATTTAGTTGTTATTTAGAGCAAAATCAATGACTTATAAAAAGTGACTCGGAGGCTCCTGGCGGCACAGTCAGTTAAGCAACCAACTCTTGATTTTGGCTCAGGTCATGATCTCATAGTCATGGAATCAAGCCCCACATCAGCCTTCACGCTCAGCAGGGAGTCTGCTTGAGATTCTTTCTCTCCTCTCCCTCTACACATTCTTTCCCTTTTCTGTAATTTATTCAGATACATATGCAAAAATACGATGATTTGAAAATATATTTCTATTTGCCTCCATTGGTCTCCAGATTAGTATGTTCCAGACTAGAAGTCCCTTATTATAATTTTTCTACCATCTAATCTTGTAGGTCATATGAAAGTGGTGTACTGTGTGATCCTAGCATGTTCATGTGCTGTGTGATCATAGCATGTTCATATAACATGTAGACATAAGGTGCAACAGATAAGACAGAAGGATCAAATTTCAGTTCGTAAAGCATAGAGACCAGTGCCGACATATCTGAGCTCTCTGAGTGATGTATAAGTGCTACCCATTGTTAACACCATCTTTATCATCATCACCTTTAGAGAATGGGAGCTCTGTCCATTCTTTACAAGTGACAAAGTTATCCACAAGAGAACTTATGAGCTTAGGAGTCTGGTTTTTAATCCTTGCCACAGTAGTGCTCAATCACTAAGCATGGAGTTGAGGGTGTGCAGGGAAATTCAGTTAACTTCCTGGATCTTTTCTTATTTTGTTTCAATTCACAAAATGTTTGGGACTGAAATAGATGGTCCCTAAGCTCTCCTTTAACACCTAAAAATATGACAAACATAAAGCAGAATCAGACCTATAAATACAAAGAATAAATGGATAGGGAGGGGTTGGGGGCTGGGCAAAATGGGCAAAGAGGGAGATACAGGTTTCCAGTTATGGAATGTCACGGAATAAGAAGCATAGCATAAGGAATATAGTCACTGATACCATAACAGGGATGTAATGGGACAGATGGTAGCTGCACTTGTGGTGAACACAGCATCATGTGTAAGCTTATCAAATCACTAAGTTGTACACCTGAAACTAATGTAACATTGGGTGTCAATTATACTCAAAAAATTACATCATATGGTCCCAACACAAGACCTTTTGATAGATATTAGAATATTGTTGAATATGCTATAAGTACTTCTCAACACTGGGCTGGGGATACTACCTAATAAATGTTGAGAACCAATAAAAATATCAAGGAACCAAGAAAAACAGCAAGGTGGTTCCTTATTGCTTGAGTAAGACAAAGTTGGTCATTGATTTCACACTTCTAATCTTTACTCCATATGTGTGTGGGTGTGTATGGAGTAAGATTAGAGAAATATACATTAAATATGAATATTATATATGTTTATATAATTATATTATACATAAGCTATATATACATATTATATATATATATATATGTATTTTAAAGATTTTATTTATTTACTTGACAGAGAGACAAAGCGAGAGAAGAAACACAAGCAGGGGGAGTGGGAGAGGGAGAAGCAGACTTCTCGCTGAGCAGGGAGCCTGATGCGGGGCTCGATCCCAGGACCGTGGGATCATGACCTGAGTCAAAGGCAGATGCTTAACGACGAGGCCACCCAGGCTCCCCTGTATATAATATATATTATATAAACTTTATACCTATCATCATCAAGAAAAACAAAAATGTAATGAAAAATACTCTCTTAGCCACCAATATCGAATAAAACAATACCATCCGGGGAACTTGAAACTCCCTAAATAGAATTCCTTTATTTCTTCATTAAGAGCCCTTAAAATGACATAGCCACTCATTTCTGAATAGTAGCACTGATTGAAGTTCAGTTCTTGTTGTTTTGGAATTATCATCTCATATCTGGGATACTTTGATATCAATACAGAAAGACTTAGTCCATCCCCACATACTTCATCACACAATGACTTTGATCTTATGCATAGACAATGGCAGATTCCACCCAGTTTTAGCCCCCCCAAAAAGCAAGAAAAAGCAGAATGTCAAAAAGCTACATAGGCAACATGACACAGCAGATAAATTTGTTCTAATTGAAGCTTATTGTAAAATTTATGAGATAATCACAGAGAACGCTATCGTAATACTTATCATTGAAATGAGAGTGATAATCCATCTCACTGTGCAGGAACATAAAGGATGGGGGTGATTTCCTCCTACAGAGGAAGAACGCCGTGTTTTTTTCTGAATTCAACATTGGAAAGTCCACCCACTTGAAGGACTTCTAGAGATCCTTTATGTATATGCATGACAACTCTATCTTTTAGCTCAGATAGAAATATTTCTAATAGCATTTGCACAGTATGATATAATTCACCATTTCTTGCATAAGCAGAATTTTAAAAAGACTCATAGAACACTGGGTGTTATATGCAAACAATGAATCATGGAACACTACAACAGTAACGAATGATGTAACGTATGGTGATTAACATAACATAATAAAATAAAATTTAAAAATAAATAAATAAATAAATAAATAAATAAATAAAAAGACTCCTAGAACTCAATCACTGTTAGAGTTGAATGGGACCTTCAAAGTTTACCAGTCCTTTCCATACAAAACACAGACATTCTCTCCACCATCCACGCCACTTGATGATCCATTTTCAGACTCATCACTCTCCATCCAGAGCCTATATCTTCTATGTGGCATCCATTCATTTTTAGAAAATCACTGTTCCTATGAGCTGGACATGTTTTTTCCTAAATTTCACTCAGACATTTCCCTATAATTTAGCAAACAAATCTCAGCTTTCAGACATTAATCCATGTCACCAATGTAAGTCTAAGGTAGTTATCACATTTTGAACAACAACAACAAAATCTCTAAGATAACCACTTCTCCTTTGGCCTGGTCTCATGTCTTTAGTTGCTTCTGCATCCTGCTCAGTCTCTTCCAATTGATTTCTCTCCTTCTCATTCATTCATAAAACCCAGGAAAGAACAGATTATGTAATCCGCAGTTTGACCAGTGTAGCTTCCCACGAGACTATCTCCTTTGAGTTGTTTATTTCAATTTCCTTAATATCATTTAATACTGCTAAGATATTTTTTGTCAATTATTTAAAAAAAAGTACTGGTGCATACTGAGTTTGAATGAAATGAAACTTCAGGAAGTCCTAGGAGTCAGGGTTCTTCTATACTACTGTTGTTTTAGTTGATATTTGAAACCTAAGAATATATAATTTCATTTTCTCCCTATTACCTTTTACGGTACAGTTTTGATAAAAATTGAAGACTTTTCTGATATTTTTAAAAACCTGATAATATTCTCTAACATATAAGCTAGCCCTTCTATATGTGTAGCATTTAAATTAGACAGGAGTTCTCAACATATTATCACCCAAGACTGATTAAGAATATGGAATAAGCACTTTTAACCTCCCACCAAAGTCAAGAGCTACTGTCCACTGTGGAGCAATCGGCAGTGAGGACATGAAATGTGCTATCTCATAGCTTGGATTTCTTCCTACTCTAGTCAAGAAAACAACAAGATTTTTTTGGGGGGGGGCAATATCTTGCTGAAATAAAGATGCACTACCTCTTTCATTTTGATCATCTACCGAAATGAGAACAGGATGGCAACATGCTGCTTAAATCTGCAATAACACGGCGCGATAATGCGCTCCATGATGGTATCAAGATTTAGAAAGACTGAGTGATATTTGGTACTTCCGGTGTTCTAGAACTCTCCAACTGGGTAATTAGAGAGGAATTTCAAGCCAAAACTCTTCACTATATAAAAGAATTGTCCAGTATATTTAATATTTATGAACCGAAAAAAATATTGCATGCTGTGCATATCACTGAGACATCCTGGAAGTTTCAAACACATTATTTTTCTATTTAATAAACATGTAGTTTTAAAATGCAAGGTGCTGATTTCCTAAAACTGAATTTTTCAGGATTTTTTTCATTTGTATAAAATTATTAAACATGAGTTATTCAGGGTTTCTAAAGAACATTCCAAATATATCTATTAATATGACTCATTATTTGTTAGAACATAATTTTCTAAAATTGCTGTGCTTTGCACATAACTCTGGATATCACCCATTGTGCCATTTTAAATATTTTCTGCAACTTTTTCTATTTACCCTCTTCCCAAGCAATTCTTACTCTTTGCCTACTTTAACTGGAACTCTATCATCTCAGACCTATTTGCAATAAATGGGACTGCAAGAGAAGCTTACTAAAGAGAACCTACCAAATATTTTTATGCAGGTTTTTCAGATTTAAACTCAAACTTCATCAGAAGCTGCTCAAGTTCCATATGCTTCATAAGAGCTAAACCAAAGACAAAATCATCATTTCCCGGTTGAACAGTGAGCTGTCTTAAACAAGGCTATGACGCCTGTGCCGAAACAGGTCGTCAAAATGTGTTATGTAACTCTCTCCTGTCACTGGGCCAAAATGAAGGAAAGGGAATCTCAGTGATTTTAAGAACTGGTTAGACACACCTAGTGTGCTCACACTGCATGGAGTTTACCATTACCAATGGTGTTTACCATTAGCAGCTGATGGGACTTGGAGCCTAGGACCTACTGAAGGACAGTCAAGTGCAGAGAATCTTACGTTCTTGAAAGGATGTGAAGAGCATCTGAAATCGGCTGTTCCGACTGCCCTCATCGGCCCACATGCGGATGACCCCAAGGCCCGTGCGGAGCATGACGTCATTGGCCACGGTGCTGCAGAATTTTGCCTTCAGGTCCCCCACCGAGCTGCTGCCATCATACACAGCCACAAAGTTCCTTTTGCATTCATTTGAATTCTGCATCTCATAGTCCAAGAAGCGTAAGTAGATCTGTAACATAACAACAAAGATGTAGTAATTTCCTCAAATCAAAACATGAAAGTAGTTCAGCAAATACCAGGTATTCTCTTTAGTTTCACAAGACAGTCTTGATTGCAGTCAATCTTAGGATGTTTACCCTGTGGGGAGCAGGAGGTTAAGATATACAACTAAGATCAAACCGTGTTTAGTATTTTTTTTTCAAATGTTATTTTCCTTTCTTTAGGTACATAAATGTACGTTAATGAATAATCTGTATTACTACTAAAAGAAAACAGAAATGGTATCAAAAGATAGTCTCTGATTTCACTTTGCTTAAATCATTTCACAGAACTGCACTGTTTCATTTTTGAAGTAGAGCACATTAAAAATAATAAAATAAAAAAGAGAGCTAATCTTTGATTATTCTTGCCACAACACAGAGTCAAGCCATTTAGTGAAGTCCACATAACTAAAAATTAAATTACATTTAATGAGTAGAAATGCCCTGTGCAACCTACTCTATAGATTATTTTTAAATACTCCCGACTACTCTATAAAGTTTTATTGTCCTATTCAGATGATGAAACAGAGACTTGGGTAGTATAAACTGGAGATCAGACAGGGTCTCTCTAACTCCCTAGGCTATGACCCTTCCACAATATAACACTGCCATAGACATGCTCTTTTATGATCAACAAATTTTATTTGACTCTGTTCCAACGTACATTATAAAATCACAAGCAATTAATTCAGCCAAAGATAGTTTTGAAAAGAAGTCATCTGTCCATTCAACCACTGGTTCAGCATTACTACATCTTGGCCTCTGACTTTGTCCCAGACACTATTCAAGGCACCAGGGAAACACCAGTGCACAAAAGAATGAAGCTCAGTGTTGACAATATGTGTCCATTAAACCATGACACATGGACATAATGTCATACCGACAGAAGTGATATAAAGAAAAAAAAATCTGTGCACTATGAGAGGGATATCTGGTATGGCTCTGAAATAAAGAAGACATCCTTCACAAATATCTACTAAGTGTTTTATGTTTTCTAACATGAAAGGCTATGGGCTATTTCCTCTCATACACCCTTCTATTATTAATGTAACATGGGCATAAACTGAAGACATGTTCACCTAAAAACCCATCTCTTTCATCTCGACATTCATTAAACAAAAATTTCTCAGGTTCAGTTTGTCTGCCTTAAATTTAGAAGTTTCATTCTTTGAAAATAAAAGAAATTTCTCTTTTGCCCTCAATGTTCTTACTGAATGGGGCAGTGATCCTTGTTCATTTGACCTTCAAAATAGTTGTTTCCATCTCCGCTGACAGGTCTATGATACTTCAACAGTCTCCCACCCGGCCTGGATCTGTCCAAGGTTCTAATTTTCCAGTCCACTCCCAAAGCCCAGCCACATCAAAGTTATATTTCTAAAAAACAAATTTAATAATCATACTACACTCTTTTAACTGGTTCCATCGTAACCATTCCAAATGGTTACAATAAAAAAAAGTTTATAAACAATGAACTGGCAAATTTTTCTTCTTATGTCTGAACATTTCATACTTACTTTACAAAATGCCATTCTTTATGCACAAGACATTAGTTATACATGAGTAACCATTCGTTCTTCTCTGCCTACTAAGCTCTTCCTGGTTTTGCAAGGTTCAGTTCAACTGTTACACACCCAGTGCAGAATATTCACTACCCCTACTCCCCAACCATGGCAGAATTATTCTCTGCATCCCCTATGCTAAAATATTATTTTGAATCTATTTTAAGCTTTAGTTGCGGGTTCCACAAAATTTTTACTATACCGTGTGTTCCTAAAGAGCTGGGACAGTGGCACACACTTTTGTATTTGAGGCATTAAACCGTGTGTTGTATATATTAGGCACTCCATCAAAGTTTGTGAGGGGATGTACCTGTGAATGACTGACTGACTGGAGAATTCTATTTTGTTATTGATTTCATTTGTTTACTACCAATCGACTATTGATTGGGCCCCTATATGCCGGACTGTTTTAAGTGCTATAAATAATAATTATGTAGAATAATTGGCATTTTATTATTTGCAGTAGGAAATCAAATGCAAAAATTTCCCAAACAAGGTACTTCTACTATAACTCTGAACTGTCAGAGAACCACAAGACAGTACGCTGCAGACTTTGTAAGACAGAACAGACTAAAAATAAAGTGTGAGTCCAAAGTCAGGAAATGCTCACATAACCTTGAGGAAGAATAACAGAGAAATAGGGAAAAATGGGCAAAAGCTGAGAAACAGTGGAAAGCACTTGAGTTTTATGATGCTTTGCTTGGTGAGGTTTTCATACAACGGCAATCTGTAACATTGCAGTTGGAGCTACTCTAAAATTTCCCAACACTTTGATGCTAACTTTAACTGCATTACTACAGACATAAAACATATGCCCTAAGAAAGTCTGCATGCTCTTCACTCCCAGGTTATGTTCTACTTTATTTTATCAGAAGTTCAACTATCACTCACATTATCCATCTGGGATTCACTCTTCCCAACCAAATATTACGTTCCTGAAAACTATTCAGGAAATCCCAAAATGTGCCCTTTAAGAAGGCATATCTGAAAATGTTAAACCTTCCAAGTTTTCACTAACTAGTTTGTTTTTCAAATTTTCACATGGATTTATAAAAAGAGATTGGGTCTTTCAGATGACCTTTACCAGGAAGCTGGAGCAAAGGAAACAAAACAGCTTGCTCAAGGGATGGAAGCAATCAATGTGGGAGCCTTAAATAGGATTAAAATACCTAACTCTTGTTTTAAAAGCTCTTTTCACTACACTGCATCACCCAATCCGGACTATAAGTAAACAGATTGAAAGCACTATAAAAATACAAATACTTACAAAATCTGGGTATTCTTAAAAGGTAATCTAAATTTGTTAAATGCAACAAAAATCAAGTATATACTTATAATTTCAAATACCATACAATCAACCCTACAAAGTTATTAGCCCTCAAAAGAATATGCAATTACGATTGTAAATATACATAGTTACCAGCAGGAGAAAACCCTGAGTAGGGTACATAAAAAGGTCCTTTGGAGTCATATCTAAAGTAACCCCTCCCTCCAGTGTCCTTCCAAAGCTATAAAAACCAAATACTCTGCCCACAGAAAGAGAAATAAGTAATCATTTGACTAATTTAAGAAAGAAAGATATGTGAGTGCCTGATGTTTCCAGGTTGAGTCAGTGGCCTAATGTGCCTGCGCACTCAGAAAGCCAGCTTAAAATGCTAACTTATTATCTGCATTCCATAGTGGCAATAACTTAAGACATTGTGCTAACACATGATTTCTCTCCAATCTCTCAACAACAATAGACACTTGTTATAACCATTTTAAAATAAAAAAGGCCGAGATTGGGAAAAACTAAGTAACTTTTTCAACGTGACCCAGGCCCTTAGGCGACAGATCAGTATTGAACTCAATCCACCTGCTGGTTTGCTCCCTTATACACAGCACTGCACAGACTCCTATTTTTTTTTTTTAAATTCTGACAGACTTATATTCCAGAAAGAAAGTTATAATCTTAAGGAAAACAAACTGCAACAAAATAAATGAATAAGCCAGCAAAAAGCCAAACTGTTTCGATTTTCCTACAGGAGCGAGGAAACATGTTGACAATCCAGATAAAAATGAGATTCGCGGAAAATAAATGTGTCCCTCTGAAATAAATGGGTGTCTTAAATTTTCTTAGAAAGAAGTGTGTTTTATAGAAGAGGACTGCTATAGTTAGAAAGGCAATTTGCATATTCAGCCCATGGTTTCTCATTTGACAGCTCCAGAGAGTGTCCATATTTTCCATATGAGGTGACTGATTGGTATTCTCACATGAAGTTCAATGACAGAAGTCTAAGCACCTTCTATATTTAAAGGCCATTCTTAGTAGACAGGACACTATTTATAGAGGAAGTGAACAATTAGTCACTAGATTTTATATATTCCACTTCTGAGGCATTCTATTATTCTTTTAACTTCATTTTTTAAAAATCATTTAAGAAAAGAAATAAAATATGCCAGTGGATATTAGGTTTACTGGGTGCAGAGCTGTTGGTGCAAAAACCAACTGTCATTGGCCAGAAAAAGGATCAAGCTTCCCCACACTAGCGCTAGGATACATCATATAAAAGCCTTCCTTTTATTAGGATTTAAATGATATCTGCCCAGCTTAAACTTGTGCCATAAGATCACCAAGGGGGAAACACCACATGACATGGGTTTTATTTAAGGTGGAAAACTACAGAAAGCTCTTTAGTCTCTCTGCTGAGAAAAAGGGAAAATTATAAACAGAATCATATATAACTCCAGTAAAATAGTCAGATTACAATCTCCTCTCAGTGAATCATTTTGATGCATTCTTCTTTCTAATCAATCACAGAGTTTGAGCTGACAAAATGATTTATTGAATAGGACCAGAGACGCTTCAGAACACATAAGCAATTTCTAGTAATATCTGTCTTCCAAATCACACTCATATGGAGAGCAGAATCCCTTCTGTGTACTTGAAGCAAGTAAATCTAGTTAACAATTTACTAAGTAATATATTTACAAACAAACATTTAACACCAACCTTTCAACCTGGTCCCTCCCCTTGTGTCACAGTGAGATGCAGAAAACAGACATTGTTTGGAGCAATTATTTAAGACTTGCCAGAACAGTTTTCTCCATGAAAATACAAATTAAATACATACCACAACCTGAGAAATGCTGTCTGTGGTTTCAGTACTTTCTACTTTGATAAATAAGGCCACATTCTAAAAAGCATGTAGCCCAGAACGTCATGCTTGCTGTTTGATTTGTGACTGGACCTGCCAGGCCTTATAATTTTAGGTATGATATCCCATGAATCTGGAGGCTAGTAGCAGCATCCCCTTTATTCAGAGGAGAAAACCATAACATCATACTCTTTTCTGAAATGTTGAAATGACGCACCCTATAACAAATCCTGATGGGAATATTAAAATGATTTTCTGGCAGGAATAAGCAAGTATCAAAACACTCCATCTCCAAAATCCGATTGTACAAAACTGAGATTTCAGTAAAAAACAAAGTTGGATCATGAGATGTTTATTGGTGGTTATCTAGCCAGTTAAAATTTCCATTTTGTTTACCCAATTTTTATTTTCATTTTTGGAGATAATAAAAGCAGACTCAGTCTTTAGAACCCTAAAACTTATCATTGTAATGGAATACAGTTACTACCCTTCATCTGCTGTTTTAGTTTTCTCCTTGCTCCATAACAAGTTCCCAGAAAATAGAGCAGCTTTAAACAAGACCCATTCAGGATCTCCGAGTTCTGTAGGGTAGAAGTTAACTGTGGGCTGGATTGTATTCTTTGGCAATTCTATTGAATGGAAATTCCAGGATCAAGGTCCCTGCTTTCTTGATGCCCATTTACCAGGGATCACTCTTAGCTCCTAGAAAACATTCTTAGTTCCTCTGCCTTCCCCTTTTGCCTACAGCCAGAGAAAATCCAGCTTTTAAGGGTCTCGTGTGATGAGAATAGGCTCACCTGGATAAATTCTCTTTTAATAAACCCAGAGCCAACTGATTGGTAACCTTAATTGCATCAGCAAAATCCCTTTTGCCAGGTAACTTAACATAATCAGGTATGTGATATTTTATATTCACAGTCTCACTGATTGGGCTGGAAATCTTGGGTGTCATCTTTAAGATTCTGCCTACAATTAAGTTCATTATACAATTTACTTTAAAACAACTTCACGATAAAATATTGACTTACTATATTTGTCAAGCTTTCCTGTTTATTTAATGCTAAGATTATTCAAAACATTTCTGAATCAAATAACAGCACATTAAAAATTAATGTGAAGTTTTAAATGATGGGTAATTACTAAAAGCTAGAGTTTTATTGTCCCAACACCTTAATCATTAAGTTAATCACCTTCATTTGTGTACTTTTATAAGTCTTTGAATTCTCTCTTTTCCTATCTTAACAAATTTGACAATTTCCTCAAATAGCGTGGCTTTGTGACATCACACTGGACTGGGAGTCAGGAGATGGAAATCTTGCCTTAACTCTGTACCAACAAACCAATACTTGGGCAGTCACTTATCATAGACTCATCCAGTTTTGGTCTTGAGGGGAATTTAATCTTACCTATGCCGAAGAATTACCTGACTTAAATTATTGTACCAAATCTCTGCCAAACTTTATTTGGATTTCTCCTATGGAATCTCATTTGATTTTTGGGCAGCTCCACTATTAAAACAAAAGCCAAAGCTTCTTTATATCAAATCAAAAGCTATATTTTTTCTAGTTTCAAGCATTTGAATAAAGTCTAGTACTTGAAACCATGCAGATTAAGCCTTATCATTCTTTCCTCTGTCATATGACAGTGCTTCCAATGTCTGAAGATTGCCACCATGTTCATTTTTCTAGATATACATAAGTTTGTTTTTTATTCCATGAGTTTTAACTGAATGACAGACACTTCGCTTGGTGCTAAGTACCTAGAGATACATAAGCCCCAGCCTTCATGGAATTAACATTCAAATAGTTACCATGATTTGATCACCTAACATTCTTTTCTGTTGGTTCTCTTCTGTACTGGATCCAGGACAAGACAGTAATACCCTTCCACCAGCCTCGCTCTAGAGTCTATACAAAGGGATCTCTATAGTCCATTGTTAGCCCGTATAAGACTTCATTATCATGTCTCAGCTTATTCGTCTGTTAAATGAGCTAATCAGGAACAGATTTCCAAGGTTCTCTCTGCCTCTAGCATGCCCAAGTCTAGGAAATCTGGACTAATCACATTCTAATTAAAGGTGATCATCTGTATGACTATTTTCTATTTGTCAAAAAGCCTGAGAAGCAATATATATTTGACATAAATGTTAATAGAACTCCAGGAAACTTTTTAATACCTGCATTGTGCAATGTTTCAATTCCTTATCATTCAAATATTCACAAGCCCCTTCGAGTTTAACTTGGGCTTTGATAGTCTCTTCTCATAAGCTGCTAGGAACTCCACAAAAATAGAAAGCTCACATAGGCAGTCATATCCAGTTCTTGCTTTTCTCCACAGTTATTCAAAGCCATTTCCTATCCTCTAACCTTTAATTTAACAGAGAAAGCTTGTCACAATAGAGTCATCTTTGTCCAACTCTGCAGGCGGCTTCCCCTTTGGGTCACAGAACGCCAAATTCTGTAACAGACAGGTACACTGGGTATTGTTGCTCTGGAATTGTGCAAAAGACAGCCTATTTACCAGCTGGGAAAAAAAAAAAACGACGTGTGTTTACGCTCCCATAAAAACCCTCTCTTTATCACTGCTGTGAAAGATGTTGCTTACAGCAATGAGGTGGGGCTCAAATGTTTCCAACTGGAGAATTTTTTTTCTAATCTTTCATTCATAGAGTTTAAGAAAAATGAATAGCACTTGCCTGTGAACCCACAGATTATGTAAGAGAGAATAATTAACTGCAATCTAGCTCCTTTATAATCCAAGGAGTGCGTTGGCTTTTATGTCACGAACAGCCTTTGATTTTTTTTTTTAAAGGAGGAATCACTGGGTTTTTCTTGATAATACAATAAAAGTTTTCAAAGATTTGTACAGATGCAAAGAGGCCCGCCGGGGGCAAAGCTAGAAGCCAGAGCATGGCTCTGAATGCCTGTGACTGCAAGTCTGGGCAAAGCATGCCGCACTTCCAAATAGTATGCAGACCCAGAGACAGATTCCTGGGAAAATCAAGTGAGGACAGCCAACACATTTCCTGAAATACCAGCCTCCTCAAAGATGACTCTATTTTTCCCCCCGTCCTGAATATCCAGCCACCAAAATCCCCTCTATTGATCTTGAATCTTTCTTTGGTCTGTCTACCATCATAAGCTAGACTCAACTATGGGGCTCACTGCCACATCTTCCTCCTGAGTCTTCTGCTCACGGTGCTCACGCCTCTCTCCCTACATCCCAGAGAAAAACTCTTTTTCCAGAATGCAAAGCTGATCACATTTTCCTGCTGCACACTCTTCCATGTATCACTGCTACCAGAATGAATCTAGGTTCTTTAGGTCCCTTTGGCTCAAAGACTCATCATCCACCTCCATACTTTTATTTGCCTCCATGCTTTTATTTGGTCACATTCAATTGCTTATTTCCTAAAAAAGCTCACTGTCGTCTGATTCTATGACCCTGTTGCTATTCCCTCTACCTGGAGAGCCCTTCCCTGGTCTACCTGACACAATGCTGTTTCTCATTAAGTTTCAGCTGAATTTGATTCCACATTTGACTTACCTTCGCAGGTGTATGATACTTCTCCCTCTCTCTACTACAACTTAGGAACACCTCAGTGATCATGGCTCATTCCTTGGATTATTTGGTTACAAATTTGTCTAAGAATTAAACAGGACGCATGAGGACAGGGGCGGGCATGCTTTCTTCAGCTCTCCAACATGATGCTTGAGACTTTACAGAGCCACTAAATCTATTGATTAAATAATAAACTGTTTCAACCTCAATAAAGTCAATGACAAACCTAATAAATCAATAAGGCTTGGTTGAAACTATATAACTGAGGAGTGACAATAAAGGAAGGGGGATTGGCAAATAACACTCCCCACCTATGATAGTCACTGACACAAAGTTATCCCCAGTATTCCTTAAAATTTCAATAAGAGGATAAATATGGTTGTTTTAAGGAAGTATTTCCAAAATAGTGGTCTGACTCTGAATCTGACCCATAATATATTTAGTTTAATAGCATGTAAATTTACAATTTAAAAAATGTATTGCCAGTATTTAAAAACCAAGGTGATCAACATAAAATCCTGACTTCTTCCATGTTATGAGAAAATTGGAGGACTTGGTAATGTTAGACCAATACTTTTTCATAACAACAATAAAAAGGAGCTTAAGAGGCAGTGGACAGCTGGCCGGCTTCTTTGCACGGGCCAGGCTTTCCCAGGTCCTGTTTGCCACTGCCCCCCAGCCTTATCATAAAATATTTTATATGCCAGAGATATGTGCTTTTGCAAGGCCTGGACAATTTCTTCCAAAGATACAACATTAGGTTGAAAAGCGAGCAAACTACAGATACTAACAGGAAGGGCGTAAGTGTGATTATACTTAGACGCATAGCTTAGATATACCATTTCAATCCATTTTCCTGAGGGGCGGGGCGGGGGGGTGGTAGTCACATTAGGGTCTCTTGTCCAGATGATCAAATGATCTCTTTAAAGCACCCTCTCCATATTATTTACAACATCAAAAATTTCCTTGGTTGGGGCAAGACAAGTTGCGTTTCAAACCAAAATAAAATGAGAGCTTATGATTGCGCTCTGAAACCCACTTAACATGTCCAGTTGGTTCAAAGCAGTGCATGCTCCAGACACTTCCGAGCTGACTGTTTTCAAATCTGTTTTCACCTTAAGACTGACCTTGGATCGTGGAGGTGCCCGGATGTACCACTTGCAATCCACAGCCTCGCTAGCAGAAGCTTTGCCTTCTTTCATAATTTGTATAGATTCCACAATTCCTTCAGGACCGCCCATCTCAAACTCACATGCTAAATAACAAAATGCCAAACAAACATACAAAAATGGAGCTTGAATAATAAACCAAAAGTGTATTTCAGAGCAGAAAACAAAGACCTCTGAACATTATTGAGTATCTATTTTACCAACCTGGTAACGGTTTCAAAACTCCAAGGTCCTTAAAGTCGGGATCTTAAAAATCGAGAAAAAGATAATTAGTCTTATTCTGCATTTATTCCTTAAAATGATGGTGAGTAATATACCATTAAATTATTCAGGAATCTGCCAAAAAATATATTAAGGGAAATTAAGTGGTTAAATAAAAAACTGTATGATAATGTTAAGACTGAAATGTTAATTTATAAAACAGAATTATTACCACAGCGTTTTTATCACTACAAAAGAAGCCATTTTTAAAAACCTTCCAATACCATTCTTCATCTATGCATCAAATAAAAATATTACTCATTATCTCTAAATCCATAATCGGACACTAGATGGTTTTATAAAATGTATCCACAGGTAAGTCAAGTTTTGAGTGTATTTCCATCTACGACGCATAGAATCATCTTGTCTGATTTAACAGATTCTGTAAATTGTTGAAACACCATTTTCTTTGCCACTGAAATACTGAAAGTACAGATTTCAGCTGTGAAACCGAGGGCCTCTTTCCCCCAGCAGAATGCACTGTCCTATTTCCAGCAGACTTTTTCCTTAACTTTTTATTCCATGCTAGCTTCCAAAGTATTCCTCAGTATTGGCGGTGTCCTCTCAACGCCAGCTCCCTCCCTGGCTTTCCCCTCACCCCATCCCAGGTCCAGGTATGTGTCCTCCTCTGCTCACGTACTTGGAGGAAGCTTGATTTATCATGAGCCTCAGAAGTGTCCTAAGTGTTAGAAGCCAAAATGGTGGGCTTGTTTCCACTTCCTGAAACTGACTTTGAGATAGGTTTGCAACCAGTGAAATGTAATGGTGAGCCAGCTGGAGGACTTCTGAGAAAGCTTTCTTCAAAAATAAAAAGAAACAAGGCATATATAGTTTTCTGGCTCACACTGTGATCTGGTTTGTATGGGGTCCCTTTGGGATTGTGCACAGTGGTCAGCTTATGATGTTGACAGGTGCTAACATGAGGAGACACTAACTCTCAAGGGTGAGAGAACAGAAACCTGTAGAACACGAATCCTTACGAACATCACTGGGGCACTATATCCAACTACCCTGTAGTCACACTTCCTCCCCCTTTTGCTTTTTGAAACAATGTACGTCCTTATAATTTCAGTTACTTTGAATTGGATTTTCTTTTACTTATGGATAAAGGCATTAATGGTTATGGTTTTTCTTGGAGACACCTGGCATCTGATTTAAAAGGTAACTGTGAAACTTAATTTCTTTTTACTACTAAGGTATCGGCTATAAATTAAAAACCTTATAAAGTTAGAAATACATTGAGAGACACTGATCAACAAGAGTCTAGGGCTGAAATATGAAAGGGTAGCACTCTCAGGAGGCAATTATTTATGGATATCAAGACTGTGTGTGTGTAGATGTCGGTGTGTATCCAAGTGTTCTCCTTTATATGTCTGTGTGCCTGGGGACGCTAAGCCTGTGGCTTCAGGCTGACTGTATCACTGTACTTATTTTCATTACATTTTTTTTTTTTCCTAATTTTCTTAAACCATAATGCGTACTGATACACTGAAATTGAAAGGCCTGGATCAGCCAGGCTACAATTTAGTTATGTCAACTATTTAGACTCACTTTATTATAGAACACAATTATAATGTGGTAATATATTTTGAATCAAGATACAAATCCTTTGTATAATTTTTTTAAAGATTTTATTTATTTATTTGACAGAGAGATACGGCGAGAGAGGGAACACAAGGTGAGAGAGGGAACACAAGCAGGGGGAGGGGCAGAGGGAGAAGCAGGCTTCCCGCGGAGCAGGGAGCCCAATGCGGGGCTCGATCCCAGGACCCCGGGGTCATGACCGGAGCCGAAGGCAGATGCTCAACTGACTGAACCACCCAGGCGCCCCCGAATTCCTTTGTATAATTATTTTGAAAACAGTTCTTTTACCTTTCGGAAGGAAGGAAGGAAAGGAGGGAGGAAGGGAAGGAGGGAGGGAGGGAAGGAAGGAATGGAGGAAGGACCTGGTGCAATTTCCATGAAAGATGCAGAAATGAGGACAACATAGTTAATTTGGATCAGGATACCCCAAGCAGATGTGTTTGCCTTCATCTAAATTAATGGATATTTGGTTATTCTTTCAAAGAAGTGTGTGATATTTGTGTGTATATATATATAAATTATTTATTTGAGAGAGAGAGAGAGAGAGAGAATCTCAAGCAGACTCCCTGCTGAGCATGGAGCCCGACGTGGGGCTTCATATCACGACCCCTGAAGAGAAATCAAGAGTCGGATGCTTAACCGACTGAGCTACCCAGGTGCCCCTCAAAAAATGTGTATTTAATACCTACTGTGCACAATAAAAGAACTATGTTTTGTACAGAATTACGCAGACTGGTTGTCACCACTAAGTAGTCTTATTGGTATTGAAGAGACCCCATATTTTCCTTTACTTTTACATCAAGCTTGCCCACCTCAGTTATCCAGATTCTTCATGATTCATTATGTCCCTTTCACTATTTTGCATAACGTTTAATAATAGTCATTATAGATTTGAGTGTTTCAGCCTGGCATGGCTGTTCCTATGATTCTTGCCGACGTAGATGGTATTTCATTTTCTGGTTTGAAGGCTAACATTTGTCATTTTTATAACTCGTGCTACACAATGTTGAGAGAAATGCCAGTTCTGGGAGTTGAAAATTTATTTTTGTCTTTGTATTAATGGTGAGAGCACTGATGGTTAAGAAAAGGGGGGGAGGGAGGGAGAAAAAAACTTAAAGAAAGATTGTTTCCGTGCTCCCATTTGAATAAGCCACCAGGAATATCATGGCCGCAATGACCTGCAAAATAGAAAATAAACAACACAATATTTTTTTTAAAGCAGCTTACACTGGATTTAAGAACGCTAAGATTTTTTTTTTTTTTTTTTTTGCCCCAGGTTGTTCGGGGGCAATGACGGAAATGATTCCGCAGCAGCACAGTGGAGATGGAGTAGGTGGAGATAGTAGCCACCTTCTACTCCAGATCTCCCCAAAGCTGTTCTCCACTAGGCACCTCTAATACACTTTTAAAAATATAAATCAAATTGTATTACTCACCTGGCTTTTCATTGCTGGTTGAATAAAACCACAGCTCTTTTTAAAGACTGTGATTCTCTGTGTGTTCTTGCCCCTGTCGCCCTGGCCCAATGTACCACAGGCTCCCGACTTTTCTGTCTCCTCCCAAAACAAACGGAGCCTTCCCGGCCCTCCGCACGTGAGGCTGCCCCCTCAGCGCTCAGAACTTGATGCTCCGTCTGCGCTGCCCTCCCCACAGGTCTTTGTATGGCTGGATCTTACTCCTTCTTCAGCTCATGACTGGAGTACTGTCTTCTCAAAAAGACCTTCCTGCATGAGCCTCTATAAAGTAACACTACCTCTCACTTTCTTTTCTTCCTTCATGGTTTCTTTTATCAAAATCCACTCATGTTTTCCTATTGGTTTACTTTCCTATTGGCCATCGACTCCCATCACACTATAAGGAAGCACATTCTATAAGGGACTTTTGTCTACTGCTCCCCTCTCTCCAAGACCTAGAATACCACTTGCACCTAGTGGGAGCACCATAAATATTATTGAGTTTAACAAATTTCTCTGTGTATATAAAAAATACAGTTACTTTATACCAGGTTGATTTTCTTATACGGTTGACGTATTTGCAACACATATAACTATACCTTTCCAATTCAGAGGCTCCCACAGTAAATTATCAAATTAGATAGGGACTAATCTCTAATAAATCAAACCCAAGCTCTTTCTTTCTGAGGGCACCCGCTGACCACATCCCCCACCCTCCCTGACAGGTAGGGGTCGCTGTGTGACCGAGTTCTGCCCAGTGAAATGTGGACAAAATGGCTGAAATTCACTTGAAGCCTGAGCTCATAAAAATTACTTGAAACAATTCTCTACTCCCTCTTCCTCTCTTCCATGGTCCACCACAGAAGATCCCATCAGCTTCAGCTCTTAAATGAAAATGTATGACAGAGTTTCCAGATCCTACATGCTATTTGATGACATCATCACTATTATGGTTACTAAAATATTTGTGTTTCTAAGAATATTCTAAGGTAGTGGATTTAGGGTATAAATGATATACATTTTCAGAGATTAATCCAGTTTATTCTCAATAATTTTACTGGACATTACTGGCTTGCTTCAATTTTCCCTGCTCTAATCTCTATAACCTCATTTTTGTCCAAGACATTGTTATTATGAAATCTAGAATTATGTCTCAGACATACATGAAAGCACAACTAGATTTAGGACATTTTTCTGTCTTATTTTATAACTATATATATATATGTAAAAATATTTTAAAATTTTTTCTAATTTTCTAAATATTATGAAATTCAGTAATATTTTCCCTGAAATAAAAGAAACATATCTGTAATACATTCTTTTTCCTGTGTAGGGGAGACATTTGTCAGAGATGGAGAAGATTGACAGCCTCACTTTCTCCACCATCCTTACACAGTCTGTTTCTAAAGCTGGAGAAAAGGATGACACTAATATTCCAAAGAAGTCACTTACTCATGAAAAGGAGAAATCTACTCCCAATAAGAAGGGAAAGCTGTCCATAAGAAATGAAAAATATGACAAAAGCTATCATTCCTTCAGTTTTATAGATGTTAATAATTTGTTTTATTGCAATTTAGGCAGAAAAATATTTTCTAGTAATTTTATTGTGACAGTTTGCAACATTATTTTGAGTAAATAATTGTTTAAAAATTATTAGATATTTTAAATGTAGACATAATCAGCTCTTCAAAAGCTAAAAATCTTTTATTACACTTTTGAAACTAAAATTGATAAAGTCCCTGAGGCATCTTACAAAGTAAGTTATTGTCCTGCATTGGCTGGAGAAGCACACACGAGAGATGACAGACTAACAGTGCGCGGCTGCCATTGCTTGATGTCTACTGGATGGATACTCAGGGAAAAAAACAAAAACAGGACTCTCCTGCTTTCCAGCCTACAGCAACTTGTTGATTTAAAGTTTTAGCTTTAAACAAGAAGAAAAACTTAATATCTTGTCTACAGAATTTTACTTTTGTGTAGCAAATAGATGTACAGACATGGTTGAGCTTGCTTCTTTTGCCTGAGTTCATCCAGCATCAGCGTGAGCCAATCACCAAAGACCTTCTTCTATGTGAATGCTTGGCAACAAATGCGAGTTGTGCTGAAATATTCAAATTATTGGAAAACTTCTGAATGTTATGAGTTATGCTGGAACATCTGTGTTGACATTTGCATTGACGGTGCAAAAGCAATGGTAAATAAACTGCTGATGCTTTAGCAGGATTCAAGACAATGGCACCAAACCACAGCCATTGGTATTTATTGTATAATTCATGCCCATGCATTTGTGGGGGTAGAGAACTATTTTACTTAAAAATCTCCTTGATGAAAAAGTGTTATTTTTTTAAAATCTAAAATTTTTTGAGTACATGTCTTTTCTGCAGAATGAACACAGTGAATCTGTTGACTTTAAAGAAAACAACTGACAATACTTGCTGCCAATGATCAAATTCAAGCTTCAGGCAAAGAAAATCATATCCATCACTGTGTATCTGACAACTTCCCAATACTTAAAGCATTTTTAAATGTGATTGTTGATTAAATGAACAAATGTGATTTTTGATGTTCAATAATGAAATGGGTCAACATTTGGAAGATCTGTGTTACAGTGATCCAACAGCTGTCAAAGAGTAATGCATGACCTTAAGAAATCATACGTGGGTGAAAGAGCCATAGACAGATGTTAATAAACAGAATACAGAAACTTCATTGATATAGTTTCACCATTCCTCATTGCAAAAAACCTTTAAGAAACTATCACTTTTTGAGATTTGAAGTAGTATATCCATCTGAAAAGGCTATGAAAATATTCTTCCCTTTTTCAACTACATATCTCTGTGAGGTTGAATTTTCTTCATTTACTTCAACCATAAAAAAACATTGTAACGCAGTTAATGAAGTAGATGTGAGAATCTAGTTGTCTTCTAATAAGCCAGACACTGAAGAGATTTCCAAAAATTAAAACAATGTAATTCTTCTAATTCTTTTAATATTTATTAATATTTTAATATCAATAAATGCCTTTTAACATATGTTTTTAGGTAACACAGTATACTTTTTCTATGAATTAACAAATAGCCATTTAAAATGTCATCAGCTTGGGGCGCCTGGATGGCTCAGTTGTTAAGCGTCTGCCTTTCACTCAGGTCATGATCCCAGGGTCCTGGGATCGAGTCCCACATCCGGTTCCCTGCTCAGCGAGAAGCCTGCTTCTCCATCTCCCACTCCCCCTGCTTGTGCTCTTGTTCTCACTGTGTCTCTCTCTGTCAAATAAATAAATAAAATCTTTTAAAAATAAAATGTTATCGGCTTGAATGTCTAATATAATAAGGATTGACTGAATATGGCCATATAAGCCAAAGCACTTTGAGGTCTTCAAGGGAGGGTAAGACTAAAATATTGCAGTTCTGCCCTAGCCAACCCCACCTTTGTAACCTGGGTAAAGGTCTTCTTCCAACAAAAGTCAAAGTTGAAATTTATTAACTCAGGACTGTGTGATACATTTATTTCATATTCAAAAGAAATTTCCACAAGGATAGCCATATTGTAGATGAACTTTCAGTAAATTAATGTTTATCTGATTAGACTATCACTAAACCAAATCAGAGGTATCTTCATTTTAGAAACGAACAAAATGGAGGGTCAGTTACTTTAGGAAAATGCAACTTGTTTTGACCTAAAACCTAAACAGCTTTATAGCTAATTTATAACATTGAACCAATCATTAAATATCCCTGAAACTTACTTTTCCTGAGCTGAAAATGGTGTTGATCTAGGCTTTTATAGCTCACATATGCCATTATGTCACAAAACACAGTGCTATTCCTCGAACAACAGTTTATGGGAAAATGGAATTGCCTGACCTGGCCATGTAACCGTAACTATAAAACCCTCGGAATATAAAACTTAACTTCAGTACTTGGATACAGTTGCAAGGCACAGTTCAACTACCCAACTGGATAGTCTTAGAGAAGGTGAATCAGTATTTCCCTCAAACTTCCACAATCTCACACATTCTGAATTGTGTCATAAGCTACATAATGTCTTCCTTTCTCCTGTCTACTTACTTTGGAAAGTCCTGAAATATCTCTGGATATATCTTTATTCAGTCAGCTCTTACGTGGAAACTAACTGCCACTCCAGTGGACACTTCAGTATTTCCACCCTTCTCTACCCATCTAGAACCCATCTCAGCCTTGGCTCCCAGCTTCCTACTCAAGATTAAAAAACCACTGACTTTGTGGTTTTAACAATCAGTTAACTGAACTTAAAATGTCATTTTAAAGAGCAATTGCAAAAAATCTTGACATCATAGTACTAAAATAGATTGCGTCATCATATTACCTGATTTATTTCACTCTTGTCTGGAAGCAGTATTGCTCTAACATAAAATCCATAGTATAATACTTTAAACCTTTTTAAGGTTGCTGTTATTTATAAGTATAAGGCTGGCAATTACACCTTCACAGAGAGTTTCTCTTCCTAAGGGTTGGCACCGAGTTTATTATATACCATGACTTTTGGCTTAACATAAACTTACTTGTATACGGATTTTAGAAATCAAACCTTAAAGAATTTCAGGAACGAAATTTGCAAGCCCTTTAAAATATTATTGATATTTGCATGGCTTGTACAGATGTTTTGTTTCCTTGTTTTATTTCTTTAGCTATAATATAGAAAGTTTTCTCATGATGCTCATAGTCACATTTTTAAATATACTGAGAAAACATAACTCTTTTTTATTAAATGTATGCAAAGAATCTAGATTTTGCTTGTGCCCACACTAAACAGGCTTTTACAATGTTTGTTTTTGATAGTCACCAGACAATAGTATTGTTCTATGGGGACAATATGCATTTACTCTACAGAATAAAGAAAAAACTTGTGAGAAGAAAGGAAGAAGAAATCATCAGAAGACCAAAAGAGTAATAAAGACAAATAAAAAAAAACCTAGATTGTCCAAAACTGGCGTTTGGTGTTTGGATATTGAATGCAAAGGAAGTCAGCGAAGTTCTTGATTGATTATTAGCAACCCCCTGTCGCTGCCCACTTCTCTCAGAAGCTCTTTTCAGTCATCCACTTATTACATCCTAAATGACATGAAACCTCAGATGAACAAGTCCATCTTTTGAACCATCTTTTTCATAGAACTGGTCTAATAAGACGTTTCTTGCTGGCATAACTGTGATGCCAGCCCTGTCAGTGAATGAACACTTCCTTAAAAAAAAAAAAAAAAGATTTATTTATTTATTTTTGAGAGAGACAGAGAGTGTACACTAGAGCAGGGGAAGGGGCAGAGGGAGAGAGAATATCCAAGCAGACCCCTGCTGAGCACAGAGCCCGACAACATGGGGCTTAATCTCATGAACCCTGAGATCATGACCTGAGCCGAAACGAAGAGTCAGATGCTCAACCGACTAAGACACCCAGGTGCCCCTGAATGAACACTTCCAACGTCCTCTTCTTCCGTTCAACAACTTCACACTTAATGCTTTCCCAACATTCAGCAATGTTTATCTATGTACACAAGAAAGATGCAGGCTTCCAGTTATGGAAGGAATAAGTCACAGGCATAAAAGGCACAGCATAGGGACTATAGTGAATGATATGGTAATAACATTGTATGGGGACAGATGGGAGCTACACTGAAGGTGAGCATAGGGTGGTGTATGCAGAAATTGAGTCACTATGTTGTGCACATGAAACTAATGTATTTAGTTGACACTAATGTGTCAACTATACTCAAGAGAACTAATTTTTTTTTAAAAAGTGTTATTTTAGGGGCGCCTGGGTGGCTCAGCCAGTTAAGCGTCTGCCTTCGGCTCAGGTCATGATCCTGGAGTCCCGGGATCGAGTCCCGCATCGGGCTCCCTGCTCCGCGGGGAGTCTGCTTCTCCCTCTGCCTCTGCCCCTCCCTTCGGCTTGTGCTCACTCCCTCGTTCACTCGCACTCTCAAATAAATAAATAAAAACCTTTAAAGAAAATTTTTTAAAAAGTGTTATTTCATAGGAATCAGGGAGAAGTGGAATTCTTGACCATAGAAGAGTTTAGAGCAAACATCATGGCAGGTAGTGTGGGACTTGCATCTGAGGTTTCATACCTAGAAGAGAGAGAGCAGGAAATGACGTCGTGAGGGCCTCTGGCTGGTGAGGGTGGCACTCAGCTACAGAGGAGTAAGGTACTCCTGGCTCTGACATGCCGAGAACTGAAAGTGGGGGTGGTACCACAAGTTGTATGTGTGTGTGTTTGTGTGTGTGAGCAAGACAAAGTTAGGGGTTGGCACAAACCTCACATCAACCTCTTTTATCCCACTGTGTCACTGTATGCTTAACAAATTGTCATTGAATTTGAAAAATATATATAAGAAAAAGTTATGTTTTCCCAATCTTATTTAAAAATATAAATGCAGGGCAACTGGGTGGCTCAGTTGGTTAAGCGACTGCCTTCGGCTCAGGTCATGGTCCCGGAGTCCTGGGATGGAGTCCCTCATTGGGCTCCCGGCTCCGTCGGGAGCCTGCTTCTCCCTCTGACCCTCTCCTCTCTCATGCTGTTTCTCTCTCGCTCGCTCTCTAATAAATAAATAAATAAAATCTTGAAAAAAATATAAATGCAAGTACCATGAGGAAGCCTTGTAAGTTACAGCTAACTAAATATAAAACTGCACAAGCCATGCAAATGTAGCTTCAAGACAAGATCTTTCATGCTTCCAGTGGATCTGATGAGCCTTAGCTGGTTCTAAATAGAGCTGGAATGGCCTCTAATTGGAGACTGTGGGAGTGTCCTCTGTTGGTGCCCTTGGCAAGGACACTAGAGTTTGTATGCCAGGTGCTAGCAGTGCACATGGGCAAGTGGAGCCATCATGGGATTGGAAAAAATGAACAAAAGCAGAATGCCAAGTTCTGCCCCTGCCAGTAGATTGTCGTGAGCGCATGCATGATGCATCTCTTGATAAATCCTGGAGATGCCCATGGAATGATCTAAACAGATGCATTTCTGCCCATCTGGATGAAGAGCTGTAGTTACCATATTCTCTCTTTAAAAGGAAGCGTGTCCTTACTTTACCCCACGACTCTCATCTTCTTGGACCAAGGTCAGAATCATCAAACTTTGGCCATCCTTCAAATCCACAAAATCCAGCCACACACTTTTTATAAAAGCCATGTATGAGCAATGCATATTGATGTGGAATGACTGAGATTAAAAGGGCACAAATGATATTCCAGCCAATAAAAAAATGAAAAAAAAACCTTGAAACAATATTATGTTAAACCAAATGGCCCTAAAAGCAAATCCAAAATATACAATCAAAAAGGAGGTCAAATATTAATTTCATAAAGAAGAATTCACCAGAAAGATTTAATGATACTGAACCTATGTTATGTAACAACAATTATTGACAGAATTATACCTTCTAAGGTATTATTTGCCTCCTTTCTAAAAATATTGGTATAAAAATACCAACTGGCTTGGTACCAAGCAGAGAATTTATGAAAATCAGCTAGATAATGGGTAGGATATAGATTTCCTAAAGTATAAAGTGCTATATAAGTTATCCCATCTAGGTACACCGGAATTTTAGTTCCTGCATGGAAAATGGATACATAAAATATTGTTTATAAAATATACCTAAAATATTACCGTTGCTCCAAAACCCTTATTTACAAGTCAACTCCCACTGTTGTAACCTCACTGTCTATTCTGCATATTGCACTTATTTCTACTGGAAAGCATCTAACTTTGGGGTTAATGAGGATTTCTTCTCAGTTCCTCACATGCCTGGGATCAGCTGGAGAATTACCACAGAAATAACCCAGTTTCTACCGCATATTTACAAATATCCAAATAAGGAGAGATAAATGGTAAATGCCCAGACATCCACTTTTCCTTTAATATATGACAACATATACAAGGCATTAAAAAGCCCTTTTATGTCAACTTAGCTCAAAATTTATACCTTAATTTTAGGTGATGGTAAAATTGAGCTTCTCTGAATATGTATAAAGCCATTGAAAAAAAAACATTGTGCCTCATGTCACAGCTGGTGATTCCAGAGGACTTCTAGATGCACACACCTGTCCGAGAACTGGAAATCTCACCACGTACTTGCCTTCTCCACTAGCAGTTAACTTTGGTCCACTTAAGTATAGGGAGATTAAATGATTATAAAAATAAAAATCCAGAATCATTTCATTTGTATTTCTCAGTTTCTTGTCATCCCCCTGGAACCAATTTCTCCAACACCACAGTGATGCTGAAGGCTGGAATGGGTGTCTGAAACCAGTGTTTTTTAATGAGTATTTCATTTGCGAATACAAGTGATCAGTCAGGTACCTAGTTTTGAACCACATGTTAAGAAAGGTAGACTATAGCTCCTTAAATTCCTCCTCCTCAGAGAAAGAATTATTTCTGGAAAGTTTAGCCTCCATCTTAGGAAGTAGGGAGAATTATAGATGCTGGAGCTCCAGACAGAGCTGGGCTGTCTTCAGAGTCCACTTGGCCCCAAATCGCTCATCTAAAGATTGCAAGAATCAAACACTCTTCTAGCCCAGATCAAATACAACTCAGTATGCCCATTGAAATGTAAGTCTTAGAATGCTTAATAGTGCTGTACTGACATTGGTTTTCATTAGCATTTTAAAAATATTTGTTTAATTGTAAAGCTGGTGCTACATTATCAAAACTTGAAATGCTTCATTTGCCCAGAGACTATAGTTTGAGACCCAGCTGTTTACCGAGACACTTGCTAAATCTGCACACCCTTTGCCCATCTTTCTGTCATTCAAATATAAGAGCACCTAAAGTTATTTCATAAGAGGTGTGAAAATAATGCAAGATTTCCCCAAAGTAATGGTCTAACGCAGTATAAATCAATATCATAATTTTTTAAACTGAAAGGAGGGACTTAGGTCTCTCTTAAGTCAGAGAGTATGACTGATGAGATCCCATCCATTTTATTTCCCTAAACTTTTCATTTTTATTAATTACTAGCCTTCTCCTAATTACCTGAGCTGAGAATTTCTAAAACAAAATTAACTTGACTCCTTCACACCTTTGCCTTCATCAAAAATACCACCAAGAGCTTTCAATTATTCTTTGTAAAATCCCTTACTACTCACCTCCCTTTCCAGTCTACCTTAGTCTTCTTATTCCTGGCCTTCATCACCTTAGGGTATCAGAATCCTAGCCAGTCTCTTTGCTTTAGTCCCTCCCCCTCCAGTGCTTTCTGAATATTTGAGCTACATTGACATAAAAGGCAGAAATACATCCTCTCATACAAGGTCAAATGACTTTTGACAAGGATGCCAAGACATTCAATGTTGGAAGGGCAGTCTTTGCAGCACATGGTGCTGGGAAAGCTGGATATCCATGTGCAAAGTAATGAATTCGGACTCTTACCTAACATGTACAAAAATTTACTTGAACTATATCAAAGACCTAAATGTAAGACCTAAAACTATAAAACTCATAGATGGAAACATTGGTTAAACTCTTTATGACATTGACTTTGGCAATGATTTATTGAATATGATACCAAAGACCAAGGCAACAAAAGAAAAAATAAACAAATGGACTTCACTAAACTTGAAAAAATTTATGCATCAAAAGAATATCAACAGAATAAAAAGTCAACTCATTGAATAGGAAAAAAATACTTGCAATGCAGGTATCCCATAAGATACCTGTCTAGCCTGTATAGAGAACTCCTAAAAAGCAACAAGACCACCAATAAAAACCTAACAGCTCACTATTCAAAAATGGGCAAATGACTTGAATAGATCTTTCTCTAAAGAAGATATATAAATAGCCAATTAAGCACATGAAAGGATGTTCAATATCACACATTAATCATTGGGGAAAAGAAACAAAACTACAATGAGATACTACTTCATGACCATTAAGGAGGCTATTCTCAATAACAGAGAAAATGACAAGTGCTGCTGAGGATGTGAAGAAGCTGGATCTCTCATGCACTGTTGGTGGGAATGTCAAATGGTACAGCTCCTGTGGGCAACAGTATGGCAGTTCCTCAAAAAATTAAAAACAGAATCACCATATGACCCCAAAATTCCATCTCTGGGTGGGAATAAAAGACAGGACAGAGCAAAAGATGCTGATCATATCATTTCTAGAAAGAAAGAAGAAAATGGAGAGCATACAATATTTAAAGAAATAATTATTCAGAGTTTTAAAAGCTGTTGAGAAAGAGAAAATACTTAAAACAGCCAGAGAAAAAGAAAAGTCATTTCTTCAAAGGAGCAAATACTTGTGTTTAACAGAATCCAGGAGACACTGGAACGACATATGCAGCATGCTAGAAGAAGGTGGGTGCCAACCCAAGTCGCACCTGCAAGAAGGTATTATCAACACATATAACCTTCAAATCCTGATATCCAGAATATCTACAGACTGACAGTATGCAAGAAACAACACAATATAAAATGGGTAAAAGTTCTGAATAGGTATTTCACACAGGAAGAAATCCAGGTGTCCAGGAAACAGAATACAAGCTACTTAATCTTATTAATAATCAAGAATTGAACACTAATTAAAACAACTATGTCATCCCATTACACAGCTAACTAACCAGAAAAATAGACTAAGACTGACAACATCAAGCTTTGTGAGGGTGTGGGACAATGAGAACTTTCATCCACTGCTGCCCGTCCATTGTGGACATTGTTACTGCTCCATTTAAAAAGAATTCCATTTTCTGCTTTGGAACTGGATAGTGGTTGGAGGTCAGAAAGCCCTTGAGAAAACTATCAATGATAGCTGGAAGAACAGTTAGAAAAATCTTACTAGACTTTTACAGACAGCTGTGTTATTTCAGGGTGGAAAGTGGCATGGGTAACACTGTTGCCTAGGTAACATGGAAGTTACAAAGTACACTCCGTGAACTTGAGAGGTTAAACTAAGGAGATTTCCAGAATGAATGCTGAAAGTGCCAAATGCTTTCTCGTAGGTGCATTAAGATACAGATCGACCTGTGAAGAAACTTCATCAGAATCAAGGGGAGGGCTTTGCCAACTCAGGACTCCATTATTGTCTCTTTCTTACTTCTCCAACCTGAAAATTATTCTAAAAGTAAAATACAATCTGGGGGCAAAGATCAATCCAGAGTGCCTGCAATGGACCCTCTCCTTAAAGGGAGAGCGGAAGAGCTGTGTGGCTATTGGTTCACTGCTGAGAGATGTGAATGACCACCTCAACTGACACCTCAGCTCGGCAACTGGCTCATCTTCCCAAAGCATGCTGGAGTGGATTGCGTTGTGTTACACAGTAAACCTCAAAGTTCTGGTGACTCTCATAGCAGTTTTGATTCAAAGCAACAGAGAAACTTCAAAATGAAAAGAGGCCTCTAGGGTGTTAACCCCCTATAGTCAGGAAGAACACTGAGAAACCTACTCTCTGCGAACATAGGCCCCTTTGAATGGGGAAGGTAGGAAGACTCTAAAATCAGAGCTCAGAGTCCAGGGTCCAGAGCCACTGCAGGCACCCAAAGGGAAAGTGACCCAAATAGAAAAAGTCCCTGCTGCCAATCAGAGGAAATGGTAACTTAGGTCAGGCTGGATTTTAGAATTACCATGGATGGTTTTCCATCCTGGTCTTACCGTTGCACATTGGGTGTGAGGGTGGGGCGGAGGGGGGTGCAGACTTTTTAGCTCACAGGTCTTGCCATCAAGGGAACTGCACTTGAACATCTGTGCCATTGGGATGCTGTCATGCAGTGCCATCCGCACTTGGACCCAATACAGATGATGGGATACTAGATTTCAAGTTGTGTCATAAAGGGTGACAACTGGAGGGTCCTGGAAAGAAGTGAGTACCTATAGCTTGTGGGAGTTATATGGCTAGTTACAGTCAGGGGGCATACTGAGGTAGCCAGTCTTCAAAGATGCTCTCCAGCAGAATTCTTCTCCCTTATGGGGATGACTGTTCCCCTTCAAGAGGTGGAGGTTATGTACCCTCCCTTTGAACCTGAGCTGGGCCCGGAACTGCTTTGACCAACAGGATGGAGTGTCATCCTGGACTTCTGAAGCTAGATGTCAAGAGACTGACAGTGCCTGCTTCCTTCCTTTGGAGCACTCACTCTTGGGATACTCCCTCTTATAAAGCCCAGAAAATATACTGTGAGGAAAGTCAACAGACCACATGGAGAAGCCATGCGGAAGGGAACCAAGTCTCCCCAGTCAACAGCCCCAGCTGAATTCCCAGCTTGCGGCCAACACCAACCGGTTGGTATGGTTGTGAGGACACTGGACCAACTCAGTGCTCAGGCCATCATCACATGAAGCAGAAGACCCAACAAGTCAGCCAACCAAAATACACATTGTTATTGTTTTAATGCACTAAATTTCAGAGCTTTTTGTTTGTTTTTGTTCTTGTTTTGACTCAAAAAGTTTCATACAAATACCAAAAGATCGTTGATCTATAAATCCTACACACAGAGACTGAAACACCATGCAGTAAGTAGCCTCTAAGAAAGCCCTGCATGTTCCCCACTCCTTAGTTAGTATTCATGTCCTTGGTGTAACTGCTTCTCCTGCAGTGTGAGCCACACCCGTAACTCACTTCTAACAAATAGTGACTCACTTCCGGTAACAGTGATGGGCTGTTACTTCCAAAATTTGTTAGAGACACAGTGACTTCCACCTTGTTCTCTCTCTGTCTCTTGTTCTTTCTCTGTCTCTCATTTGCTCCAAGGGAAGTCAGTTCTCATATTGTGAACTATAGAGAAACCCCACAGCAAAGAAATACTGTCTTGGACCAATGGCTGGTGAGGACTGAGCCATGTGAAGAGCCATGGGTGGAGTGAGCCATGGAACGCACCCTCCCTGAGAACGGCAGTCTGAGCTGATAAAGATGTTACACACTGAGCTCTCAACCTTAGTTGTGTGTGTCTTAAATAACATTAGCCTGTGGCTGGCATGCAGTAAGAAAATCCAATCTCCGTACTTCCTGATTTTTAGGAGTTACTATTAATCAAAAACATCACACAATGATCAAAAACAAAACTAAAAGGATACGGAAATATTTAGCAATGATTGTTTGGAAATTAGCAGAAAAACCACATAAAATGGATTTGACCACACCAGCTCTTCATTTTTAGAAGACTCCTGAAGTCAATACGATTTTCAAGCAGAAATAAAAATTCTCTCATGCATCTGTCTCTTGCAACCTGAGGATATTAAGGAAAATATTGACAATAGCATATATGCCCGATTCAGCCTCTGGCAATATGCTCCTCCATATTTAAGAAACAGTATTAAAGCACACAGGGAGCAATATAGGGCCTTCTGCTATGGAGAATTCGAATCCTTGTGTGGCAAAAGCATGCTGGGAAAAATGTGGACGCTTCTTGTGTACTTCTTTCTCAAAATAAAAATAGATTGTTTGACCTTCAGAACAAAGTATTCCTTTTAGCATTTTAAGCCTAGTCTTTAGAAATCAAGACCTTATTCAACTAGTATTTTCAGATTTTAAAATTTAAGCCCGAGGCACGTTTTTTATCATGGAAGATCCCTTGCTAATTGAGATGTTATGACTGACTTGATAAAAATATTTAGATTACAATTTGGGGAAAAAACTCAGACCATAAAATATTATGCTTGCTATAACTTTATAAAAAACACTTTATTGTTTATCAGTCAAACAAAGCAAATAAACAATACATTCTTTCGAAACTCCCATGATAGTTACTGCAGTTATATTACATGTATCATTTCCAATATTAATAGCACAGAAAACTAAAAATTAGCTAAAAATATTAAAATGGAAGTGTAGTTATATCTATGTATATGTATATATGTCTGCATATGTTTGTGTGTATATATTCTATTCCTAAAACATGCACACATGAATCTCTAATGAATTCCATTTTTCCACTGTTTTAAATGAAAACGTTTTTGCATAAACTCCACTGAGTTGTCCTTTCTTCCATTTACTTTCCATCTTCCATGGGCTTACAAAGCCATAGTGACTCTCAATCACTGCTCCTTTTTCTCCCTGCCCTTTCTCATTCTCCTTTCTTACTTTCTCCCTTTTTCTTTGTCTCTCAACATTCATCCCTACTTGGGTCAAGAACTATTCTGGAGAGCGTGAATGTAAGGCCACGGTAATCATGTGGCCATCATACCCAGACCAGCAGGGATAAGAGAGGTCTGCCACATAAAACTGTGCCACAGGGAGACTGTGACATATTCCAGTCCGATGACGTGCATACACTTATAACAAACCCTAGTTTATTTGTATATTGGATATTAATTCTTTACAGAAAATGATGAGATTCCAAGGAGTTATATATTTGCTGAAATTCTGAGACTAACACTTTACAATTAAGTGATCTTATGATTTCAAAAACATTTGACATCAATACTGGATTTATTTCAAAATGAGATATTTTCATAACATTCCTAAGTTTTGCCCTAGTAATAAAGCATTTAAATCAACACTAAAATATATAAACAAATCTGGATTTAAAGAGACTCATTTAAAATATTTGAAAACATTAAAACTCTTAATATACTTGTAATTTCATTCCTTAATTTGCATGTCAAAATTCCTTCTCTTAAACATTGAAATTTCTATCATGAAAATTTTCATACAGTGAGACATTCAGCAAAAATAAAATAATATTAGGTCAAAATAACAATGTTAAGTATAAATATATTTCTAAATAAAATATGCTGAAAGTAAAAAAAAAAGTATACTTTTTTCTTTAAATACATAAAATTCTTTTTGAATGATATTTGATGTGACAAAGATTGCATTTCAGGATGTTAAATTTAAATATTATATCAGGACCTAATGTCTCTTAGGTCATTCTATTTAAGTCATTCCCAGTCTCTATTTCAAAATTTTTTTTGCTGATGAGCGATGAATGCAACATAAACTCAAACATGTAGATGGCACTACTCTAGCACCAGAAAGATTAAAAGGTTTTTATTATTGCTTTTGTACCAGAAGGAAAGAATACATTTTACATTAAAGCCACATTAAGTGGGAAAAATTCAAATTTATATGCTACTCTAAAAAATTCTGAAGAGGCTTTTTGATGCATGGATAGCCAATTATGTTCATTTAATTTCTATATAGATAATGAGAGGAGAAATGATGTTTTATGTTTCAGAAAAGAATAACAATCAATATGTGAAGATTAAATTTTATAAGCTCCTGCTTCTAAAGTTTCATCTTTAGAATTGCAATGTGCCTCAATGTAGAGCAATTCAACAAGGGGGTTAACATGTGGCAAAACACCAGGCAGACTGGAAAGCAAAATCAATTGCAGAATACAGAGGACTGCTTTCTGCTTTGCCACCTTTACCTCACTGGGCAATAGAACTTGGTGCCCCTCTCTAGCCCAGCCCATTCACTCTCCTCCTGGCAGTGCCATTTGTACACCAGACATCTGATCTCCTTGCCACAGCTTTGAAAGCATATGATGGTGTCAACTTGACTGGGTCACGTGATGCCCAGACTTTTGGCCACACATTATCCTGAGTGTCTCTTTGAGGTTGATTCTGGATGAAATTAATCTCTGAATCTGTAAACACAGTCAAAAGACTGTCCTCCCTGATGTGGGTGGGCCTCATTAACTGATACACTGAATTCCAGAATAGAACAAAAAGGGAGACCGGCAGAGAGAACTCCTGCCAGACTGCTGGGCTGAGACACCAGTCTTCTCCTGCCTTTGGACTCAAACTGAAAAACTGGCTCTTCTTGAATCACGAGCCTGCCTGCTCTGGACTGTAACTATGCCAGTGGCCATCCTGGTTCTCAGACATTTGGATACTAAACCAACAGCTCTTAGGTCTCTGGCTTGTGGGATGTACATCTTTGGACTTCTCAAACTCTATAATAACCATGTGAGCCAAATTCTTAAAATAAATCTGTACACATATAAGCATATCATACATATATTATATATATATATATATATACACAGACACATATATATTATTGATTCTGTTTCAATCAAAAAGCCTGACTAATACTGATGGCACAGAGCCCTTCATGATCTGCCCTGCATCCCTCTCTTGCCCACCTCCTGCCTAGGATACAGCCCTAGATCCCCTTTTGCTTCTTGACCCTGAAACAGCTTCCCCTGACTGGCACACTATATCTTGTCATCTCCTTAGCTCTTTACTTGTCTCCAGGAGATGAGTTTTATTTGCCCTTTATGTCCTCCTTTTATATAAATCAATAAATGTAGGGGAAGATCTCAGAAGAATCATGCAATATTTAACAAGGTCTTCCTATATGCCAGGCCCTGTGTAGGAACTTTGACGATCTCATTAATCCTCAGAGTGACACCTATCCTGGAGGGTGGTTATCATCCTAATTTTCAAAGTTGAAAAAAGTGAGACTTCAGGTGACTCAGAGGGTTGGTGAAGGTCACACTGCAAACAGGTGGCAAAGCCAGAATCTGAATGTAGGCAGAGCCCACGGTTTTAACTGCCCCACAATTAAAGTGTCCTTCTAAGATTTAGTTTAACGGAATTGTAATGGGAAAGGTGTGAGGCAGTCATGGGACATGTCACCCACTGCTCACCTAGGTTACATACTGGATCTTCCTTTACTAGGTCCTGAGTCTTCTAAATTGTCCCCATGGAGGTAGGGTAGGGAAAGTAAGGAGCGAAGGAACTGATATTCTCCTGCTGGGATCTGATCAGGGAGGGAGGAGCCTGTGAGGAGAGAGGAGCAAGGGTCTTGTACCAGATCCTGGTTTCTCACAGCTGCTGGGGAATTTGTATGTGACTCACAGACACAGAGAGGATGGCAGGAGTTCTCTGGGAGCTTGGCTGGGACTCCAGTCTCAGAGGCTGGGGCGCAGGGAAGGGTGGGCACCAGAGGGACCACAGTGCATGAGCAAGTCCGTGGACTGGAAGAGGGAGCCTGACTCTCGTGGGCTCAAGATATCAGGAAGCTGCCGTCTGTCCAGTGTGGCACGTAGGCAAGCCAGCACAGGGGACAACCCATACCACCAATCAGTTTACGACAGTGGCAGCTTCATGCCACAGCACAGAAAACAAAGAAGACTAGGTCAAGACCACTGCCACCCTCATGTCCCCTTGCAGGACCTGGGGAAGTGGAGCAGGGAGCAGAGCCATCTGCAGAAGGTACATCGAAAAGAATTGAGTTGAATTTTGAATATGGTTTAAAAAAGAAAATCCACTGGTTAGATTGACTATCGCCAAGCACAACTGTGAGCTCAGAGTCAAGAACACAATTTTGGTTATGAAATAGAGTGACATTTTTCTGCCCCTGAGTTTTGTGGATTTTGTAACTGTAAAAGAGAGAATAATTGTGCTACTCTTATCAAAACAACATGGTTTGTCATAGGAATAAAAGTTGAAGACTTAACTTGTGGCAGACACTTCTGTTAGCTGTTATAAATTATTAAATTTGCTTATACAATCAGATTTCTGGAAATGAAATCAGCAGTAGCAACAGGTTTCCCAACCTCCTTCCTTCCCTCCCTCCCTCAAAAAAAAAAAAAAAAAAAAAAAGGATATTCAAAAGAGCTTCTTGTCCATCAGTAAGTTTTACTGGAACACTCTATGCCCACTCATTTATGCACTGTCTGGGGCTACTTACCCAGCACAAGGGCAGAGCTGAGTAAATGTCACGGAAATGGTGTGACCCCAAAATATGTACTATCTTGCCCTTTACCAAAGAGGAGCTTAGTAATGGAAGAACTCTTATCGAAAAGAAGGACCAGTGGATGGTTATATGGAGGAGTGACTTTGTCTGACTGTATTTTTGGAAGATCACTCTGGCTGCTATGTGGAAATAGCTCTGTTGTGAACAAGGGCTTGACTTTATTATACAATTTTATGTCCGTATTATAGCATTTTGTCCTACAGTAATAATGTTTACTCATCCTGAACTCATAATGGATCAGATATGAACTTTGAAAGTGGGTAGAGTTTTCCAGATTGTTTTAATCTCAGTAAATATAGCTCAGAATTCCGAACATTTAGCGGGTACTCATGTAATAATCGTTAAAGAACTAAGGGACTCAAATCCTGGGCTGGGGCTTATCTGGAAGTAACTTTATTTCTAATTATATTTCCATGGCATTCTATTATTAATATGTTTCTATTCTCATAACATTTTTGTGAGCCTCAATCTTAAAATTATGATCTCAATTTGAATTTATAATTATCTGGCTCTGTATATTTGGTACAGATGAATTAGGTATCCCTTTTGAACAACAGAAAATGTTCTGAGAAATACTCATTAACTACTGAGGACATCATAATATGAAAATAGCTCCCAAGTATTTATTTCATTTCTTGAGGCTAAAAAGTAACTTAACTTACCATAAAAGAGATTTGGGGTTAAATATAAAATTATGTCTTGATTTTAGAGTAATAGAACAAGAAAAGTTGTCAGATGTTCTTGTGGAAGTTCTGACAAGAAAGAAATCTCCAGCCATGGACCCATAAGCCAACCACAATATCCACGGAATGAGATCATAAGCATATGGTTTTCTTTTACTTAATGCCTATCTTTTTGTATTCCTTAATTTCCAGCCCGCCGGCAGGTAGGTAGGTATATTTTCAGTTTAGGTGGTTTTTTTAAGTATAATTTTCCTAACATTTTTCCTTAGTGGAATCCACTTCTCACCATTTTTTTTAATTGGTGTATTTACTCTATTTATATTGATATTGATTAGTAAAACATCAGGTTTATTTTTACAATCATAATATGTGTTTTCTTAACTCTCCTTTTTCTTCTCATTTCCTTTTTCCTAATCTCCTGCTTTCTTTTTGATTTATAAGATTTCTGTTTCCCTTTTATTCTTTGATGGCTTAGAAACTATAGACTGTATTTCTATATCTTTAGTGGTTACCATTTTATTCTCAAGTTTGTAAGTTACCTATTTCATAGTAACTTTCCAATATTTGTAAAGGCTCAGTAGTAGGTTTGTAGAATTTTATATTTAGGCCCTCTCTATTTTCTTGATCTTTAACATATTCATAATAAAGTAATTTTGGGAAATAACTCTGAGGCCTTCTGTGTGTTGTAGTATCAGCGATTAGGAGTTCTGAGAAGAATCACACACATCTGTATGTAAACATGCGTACATGGACACATCCACACACATGTGCGTGCACACACCTCCCCAACAGTATTCCTGATGGTCACACTCATGGAGGCCTCACTGGTCTCATTAAGCCACAGGATGACTCTCAGACCCAAACCCCTGTTGTGCTTGGGCCCTGGGCTGCGCTAGTCTTTAGCAGCTGGGAGAAAAGCCCCTGGAATCCAGCACAGGTAAAGAGACCCAGAGCACGGACATTGGGGAGCAGGAATACAGGAAAACGGTCTGAATGTCAGGGTACCCAGAAACAGATGGTCTCTGATGTATGATTCCTTCAGCAACACCTCTAGGAGCATTTTGAACTGGAAGAGAACACAAGGAAACTGGGCCTAAGAATCTTTTCTGTATCAACACTTTTGGGGGACGCTGAAATGATATTGGTCAGATGTTTTCTTTTGTTATACGGAGAAACAGGAAGGATAACAAGCCATCCTTAGAGGAAGGTTTTCCCCAAAATTAGTATACATTAATGGGAATAGATTAAAAAAAACAAATGAAGAGCTCACACACACACACACACACACACACACACACACACACACAAATGGAAATCACTCTGCATGACAGCCAATAGAAACAACACACAATGATAGATTCTAGAGTTTGGAATAATCAAATATAGAATATTCTTTTTTCTAAAAGTAGCATTTTCAAAACTAAGTAGACAATCAGAAATTACAAAGAAACAGAGATTGAACATGGAATTTCCACATGCAAATTTGTTAAAGAACAGAATTGAAATCTGGCAATATTTAAAGAAATATTAGCTACAAATTCTTCAGGGCTGGTGAAAATATGTAGCCACTGATTTATAAGGTATAATATCTTCCATGAAAAAATTAATAAAAGGAAACCCATGCCTACAGACATGGCAATGGAATCACAAAGCAGAAGATGAAGATAAAACCTTGATGAGGCAGAAAGAAAGGCCATGTCAATTAAAACAAATGACAGAATGATTGCACACATTTCAATGGCAAAAACACAAGTCAACAGACAGTCAAATAATATCTACTAAGAGCTGGGAAAAAATACCTGTCAGCCAAGAATTGCCAGTGAGCAAAAGGATCTTTCAAGGATGAAGGGAAAATGAAGACATTTAGAGATTAAGTAAACATTGAGGGGTTTTATCTCTAAGAGGCTTGTCTTAAAGGAAACCTGGATGTAGTTCCAAAAGAAAAAATGATCCAAGAACAGTCTCAAATTCAGGAAAGATCAGCAAACAAATAAAATGGTAACAAGGAACACTCCACATTTTCTGATCACAATACAATTTAAAAATTAATAACAAAAAATAAATTCATTTTACTTAGAAGTTGAATACTGTCATTATTGCAAAAAATAAAGGGGAGGCTCAAGAAATTTTTAAAGACATACTGAACGGTAGTGAAAAGCATCAGATAAGACCTGAATAAGAGGAGAGGTACAACATGTGCCATGTTCTTTAAACACAATGCTAAACACACTAAAAACGCTAGCTCTCCTCAAGTTGATCTAAAGACCAACCAAAGCCCCAAAACTGATTTTCTTTAAATGGATATGACAATCATCCCCCCCCCCCCCCCGCCATCTCTCTCTCCCTCTGGGAGAATACAGGGTCAAAAATAACCAAGACACTCCAACAGGTTATGAAGTCTGATTACGATGTCCTTCATTATTACCACTGCTGTATTTTCAGTTCTAGCACATTCCCAATATACATGCCATATCCAAACCCGTGAATTGAGATGTATACTTTAACATCCAGCTCCTCCTGTAGCTGTTAAAATGGATCTATGTTTGTTTTACTCTAGCTCATGTTTATTTTTCGAAATACAAGCAAATTATTTGCTCCTTTGCTAAAAAGTTCACGGAGAAACAAATGGAATGTTAAGGGCAGAACAGGAGCCCTAGGGAACAAAACAGTTTTGGCCAGTTTCCCTCAAACCCAGGCAGTGCCCACACCAGGGCTCTTCGGTTGGGAGCAAGAGAACGGGGCTCTTGCGGTACTGTTCTGTCATATCCTGGCAGCTGTAAAGGCGACAGGCGCATATGTGGGGACCAGCGTTGCCTTACTCCAGCTTGAGGCTAAAAGGCATTCCCCTAGGTTTGGCCCAGGCAGGGGAAGACACTTCTGACTATATCTGGAGTGTGTCCATGGGCAAAGTAAAGAAGCCTCACTGCCAGAAAAGAGAGACTTCTTGTTGTACGTATAAAGAAGACGGGCTATTTGGAAGATCAGAGCGTATGTCTCTGAGACTGCCTCGTCCTGGCCCCAGATCGACATATGCAGCTGAAAGCAAAGGAAGTACTAAAAAATCTACTGTGTCATCATGGCATCGTATGGGGAATATGCGGCGTGCGCGGACTTGGGGAAGTGGCAGCACGGGTGAGGAAGCCGCTATGCTGAGGTAGGAACAGCAGCGCTGTTATTGGCGGAGGCGAAAGAGGGTGGAGGTGGTGCTGCCTGGAACTGGCAAAAATGAGGTGTCTGCCTCCACACGCTGAGCATCCTGGACAGTCTCCAAACACCAGAAGCAGGGGGCGGCAGCTAGGTGTGAACTTCAGCAACAACAGTAGCACCACATGCGTCTTCAGCAAACTCCTATCCTATCACTTGTACTGGGCACTAGAAGGGACTGGGGCATCTAAATAAGGACCCCAAGCAAGAAGTAGGAGAAGTGACAAAGACAGCAAAGGTCATAGGGGCTGAAGGCTGGCTCGCAACTCCTCAGTGTATAGGTATAGTAAGGAAGACAGAGACAATTTTTCAGGAGCACACTTTGTTTTGCGGGTAGGATGGACGGGGAGAGGTGGGTTTCACCAGGTAGAGGCAAAGCATAAGCAAACCTATCTTGAGGCTAACTCCTAGGGGAAGGAAGACTTCCATAAAGAAGGGATAAAGGTCAACCTTCAAAGTGTCCCCTTGACTCTGCACTGCTCCTCAAATTCAACCACCTACTCTCTCTTCTTCTTCCTATCACACTATTGCTCTCACAGACAAGGGTCCAGAAGGATGAGGTTCCAGCACTTACAGGCTCCAGTCGTCAGCTTTACCCACTACTTAGTTCTCTGCAGTCTGAATTTTACCCCAACCACTTCGAGGAATTTGTATTTGGCAGGAGTATCAATAACTTCTTCTAATCTGAAAATCTGATTGATAATTGTATCCCACTTGTGTGGGATACACATCAATCATTTTGTTTTTGTGCATAGTCTTTATGTCAGCCAAGCCAAATCATTTGCAATTTCTTTGGCAGAAAAGCAATACCAATGTTTGCCTCTGGGCATCGCAGTCCTAGAGCCCAGAAGGCCCGGTGACTTGACTGGTCTCTTTCACCTGGTTTCCAGGACCTCTAATCCCCCACTTGAAGCTCATTTTCCCCTGAAACTCGCTAGCCACCCTGTTGACTATTGATTTTTGGCTCCTCCAATGGCAGCCTGTCTATTCTCTTGCTAGTACATCTATTCAAATATTCTATCTTTATCTTTCTTGTTATTTCTCTGATCAGCAATGCCATCCATCCACACCCATGATTTCTACTACCACCTCCATGCAGAGGCCTGACACATGATTCCACTGACGAGACCCTCTTTTTAATTTAAAACTCTGTTCAACAAGTGGAGCTACAATAATGAATTAAAAATGATGTATTTCCTCAGAGAATTGCAGTCTGGTGTGTCAGGTAACAAAAGGTACTGGGTTACTTCACTTTCATATTTCAAAGAGACCTCGAACCAAAGATGTACCAATGTAATTCACTGTCATTTCTCCTTACATATATTCAGAAACTGTATGCTATAAATTTTAATATCTCCTTAACACGTGAAGCTACAACTTTCTATTCATCTCCAGTGCTATCCCCGGAACTCATATTAATTCACCTGGGTATCTTTCACAGCTTCCCGGTTCATAAGGAGTTGCAGCCTCCTCCACTGTGATCTGGTGGCGTTTGTATGTTTCAATTATGCTCATATCCATATATAAAATCTTCTGGTGGTTTCCACTGTGTCATGGCTAAACTCAAATATGTTAGCTTAGCAAATGCTGACTTTCATCTTGGATAACTTTTCCGAACACATCACTCATTTTGTTTTTGTGCATAGTCTTTATGTCAACCAAGCCAAATCATTTGCAATTTCTTTGGTAGAAAAGCAATACCAATGTCTGTCTCTGGGCATCGCAGTCCTACAGCCCAGAAGGCCCAGTCATACCTTCCTCCTAGCTAGTTCTTCTAAGGGCTTTGAGATCAGATTTGGTTTTCCCGCTTGACTGTTTCTCTATTGCCTAACTCCATCGGAGTTCAGGGTCTCTTACTTCCTAAAAGCCATATGTTACCTTTATTATGACATATATCACATTGCACCGCCCCCTGTGTCCCCAGGTAGAATATGAGCAGGTTCTGAGTTTTATTTGTTACCTCCAGTGCCAAGCACATGAAAAAAATAAATAACTGATAGATGAACCAGGTGATATCTTTAAAATCCCTGCTAGCTCTACAATGTGCTTATTTTTAAGTTTTGATGCAATATAGAATGTTTTGATTCTTAGAAAATAAAATAAAAATGTAGCTCCCAAACTTAATAAAAAAAAATATCTCACGACATCACAGAAATTCCAGCAAGACTCAAAATATTTTTAGGAGAGGGCGCCTGGGTGGCTCAGTTGGTGAAGCGACTGCCTTCGGCTCAGGTCATGATCCTAGAGTCCTGGGATCGAGTCCCACATCGGGCTCGCCGCTCAGCGGGGAGCCTGCTTCTCCCTCTGACCCTCTTCCCTCTTGTGCTCCCTATCTCTCATTCTCTCTCTCTCTCTCAAATAAATAAATAATGTTAGGAGAAACATTATTGTTTGCAATAGTTATTAAGTCTGAGGTTTGAAATCAGAGGGATTTGCATCACCCTCGTATAGATCAAATTTCTTTCAGGGCAATATAAACACTTCCGATTTTATTTACTTATATTTATTCTTCAGGAACAGCCACTTCTCAATCATACTGCAAAAGAATAAAAAGATAGTCAAGTAGTCTTCCTTGGGCTTTCATTAACCCATGCAGTGCAACAAGCCGATCTTAGAATTCTGTCTCTGGACCTCCTAGGTACCATCCAGCAGTTAATGTTTGTAAGTCCTGTTACACAGCATCTTCTGGCTTCCTAGCGTGGTCCAAGGGACTGATGTGTGACTAGACCAACTTGATACATCCTGTCTGCAGGCTGTTAGCAACAGATAGGCTGAAGTATGGTTTATGATAACCCAGGGTTCCATCTAAAACTTTATAGTTTGGGTGTTTATATGCACAGTGTAATAAAAGCTGTTCTTAATATTGCTATAGTTTTACTAGCAAGTGATACCATTCTGTTCTGTTTTCTAATGTAGGATTTATAATGCCCGTAATTTGAAACAAATAAAATGAGCAAAAAAAAAAAAAAAGTCAGAAATACTCTTGGAGAGTTCGAACATTGTCCAATGTAAATAATTACTATTAATTTAAAAAAATTTAAGTATTTATTCCACTTTAGTTTCTCTGGTCATCAACCTATAATCACTGTGTATACGTTGATTCCAAAAGACCCATGGTAGGCACCGAATAAGATACAGCCTCAGACCAAAGGATGTTAAATCTGCCTAGGAATATTTCACACATCAATAAGTAACTCTACAGAATAACATACAATAAATAATACCACAAAATCAAGGGAGTATAGTCTATACGGGGAATGTTACAGAAATTTAGAGCCAAGAAAGGTCACCAAGGTAGGAAGACTCAGGAAGAAATAGTTTATGAGAGAAGTAGAACATTTTCCCTCAACAGCGTAAAATGCAGGGAGAGCTGCCCTTTGGATGATAAACGGTGCGAAATCCAAGAAAAATACAGCACAGGGCGGTACAGGGCTTCTCGGAGAAAACAAGAAGTTACTAGATTAACACACTTCCCTTCCTTCAGTCCTGTCTCTTTGTGGCCATGACAATAGCTAGGGTAATTTTGATAGGATACAAAATCAAAAGAGGGAAAAATAAGACAAAGTAATCATTGACTTAATAAACAATCACTTGCAGGCTGCACTTAGCTTATGACTAAAAGTGCCCACTAGGAATATTTCTTCCTGCCCTGGCAACAAATCTAATCATGCTTCTTGCCCAAATGTTCATTGAAGGTTCAGGGGTTGACCTTGAACCTACCGAAGAATAGTGATCTGAACATATGCTTATTAAACAACACATGCCATACACGGTCGTGAAAAGTTTGCATGCCCTTATATGTTCAATTGTCACCCTAACGAGCTTTATGCTGTTGTTCCTACTTTACAGGTGAGAGATCTGAAGGTCGTCAAAGGCCACCTGACTACCAACTGTGGGAGCAGGATTTTAATCACACTCTCTGTGCTGAGATACTTCCTTCTGAACCACAGCTTCTATTTTGTTGTAGCAAAATCTTTGGAACGCCGGTTAAAAGGATCTCAATATGTGTGACTTTATGGCAGATCTTTAGTATTTAATACTAACAATTTACATACAGACACAGTCTATGTTAGACAATAAAACACAGACAAAATATTTGGGCCCAAGCTCCAATTTCATCTTTAAGTTGTATGATTTTTTTAAGTTCATCAGCTATTGTGAACATTGATTTCTTCACGAGTGACACAGAAGTAATGAAAAACCCTTAGGTGTCAATTTTTTATGTTGTTGTTCAGATCATAATGAAGTTGAAGATAGAGAAAAATCCATGTTTTGCAACTCATTAATTTATTTACGTGCTTATTTTTGGTCCTGAAATCATCTCCAACTTTCTCATTGACTGGAGAAGTAAAATATTATCTTGAGTCTTTACTGGCACATTTGTTTGAGTAAAACTATGGTACATATATGGTAATTCTCAGGCACTGCTGGTAAAAAAAAAAAAAAATTAAGGTATAGTTTCAAAGCTGAAGAACTCACAATAAGCTGGACAAGCCGTGTGGGGAGGTCACAGCTAACATTATAACAGAAAGATCATGAATGCCAGAGTAGGGATAAACATAAAAAGTACCTCACAGAGGAGGGTGGTCTTTGTGTGGGTTGTAATTCAGGAGTTGGAATTTGCTAAATGGAAGAAACTTCCTAGATGGAGTGAGTGTTCTCAGTGGCACAAGTGGTAATGCATTGGGTGTTCTGAGTGTGGTTCAAGATGCTCAGAGTTCTGACACTGGAGCCTGCAGAGATGAGGCTAGAGAGGGAGATCACGAAACACTCTATATGTTCTGCTCAAAAGTTTAGATTATATTCTGCAGGCAATGAGCTGCCGATAAAAGAGTTTCACGACCTCCATGGACAGCTTCACGATCAGGTGTGAATTTTAGGAAACCCATTCTAGTAGATGTTTGAGTATGGTGGGACAGGCGATTCTGAAGTAGAAACACAGGCTAAAAATCTGTTCTAATAACTCAGGTAAAAAATCAGAAGCACCTGCAATTAGTGCTGAGGTAGAACAATAAGGCGGAGATTCAGTAAATCATCAGAAAGCATTTCTGCAGCATGTGGCGCTAAAGGAAAGAATGGTGGATAATCGCAGATCACTGTGTGGCAGACCAGGGTTGGTAGCATCACTACCCCAAATGTGAAGCACAGAAGGAAACCGTAGTTTTCTGAGAAAGGAATACTGATATTCTTGAGTTTGAAGAAGAAATGGGACCTGTACGTGAAAGCAGCAGTGTGTTGGAAAATAAACGGGTGAGAAGTATATTCTTCCATATGTTGACACTTTGGCTAATGTTTGGAACACAAATGTGACTCACTTACTTCCTTATGAATCTCAAAGTGTAGTGGGAGAAAAAAATACGTAAATAGATAATTACAATGCAATGTGAGAGAGCAAGAGAAAGATACAAGTACACACACACATACACTCTGGAGTGGAGTGGAATGATTCTTCTCTGCCTTGAGACAGGAAGAGGGATGGTGTAAAGAGAAAGAAGTGACCAAGGGGGCAGTATTTAGAAATGATCCATCAGTGTTGTCACCACAGAGAGGAAATGATAATGGTGTGAGGTGATGGAGGCGTCAGCTCACACGATGGTGGGAATCTCTGCTCAATGTATACACATATCAAGCAATGTTGTACACCTTCAACTTACACAACGTCGTATGTCAACTCGAACAAACAAATGTTTTATCAAGTGGACCCGAGAGCCAGAATAATCTTTGTAAGTTACAAATAGAACTATGGCACTCCCATATTCCTAAACTTTCAACATTCACTCATTCTCTTAAGATTTTTTTTTAAAGATTTTATTTATTTATGTGACAGAGAGAGACACAGTGAGAGAGGGAACACAAGCAGGGGGAGTGGGAGAGGGAGAAGCAGGCTCCCCGCAGAGCAGGGAGCCCGATGCGGGGCTTGATCCCAGGACCCTGGGATCATGACCTGAGGTGAAGGCAGAGGCTTAACGACTGAGCCACCCGGGTGCCCCTCATTCTCTTAAGATTTAAATTAAAATTGTTATTAGGTCGTTCGAAGTGATGCACAGATTGGTTCTGACTCCCTCATCTTCCGCTACTTCATTTGAGTGAGATGAGAACTTAAGAGGAAGAAAGAGAAAATCAAGTATGTTTCAAATGATGTGGACTTGGGTTTCTGGGTGAGCCCTTGTGCTGTTGAGCAATCACAAATGGAACTTAGAAGATCTAAGCTTGGGGAATGTTCAGTATGTGCTTTTCACCTGGGGTGTGGAATTAATGAGCTCAAGTGTGGTCATCATTAGTTCAACGTCTGAGGTGCATTTAGGGGATGCCTAGTAAGTAGCTCTGAATGCAGAATTGGATCTCCAGAGAAAGTGCGGTAACACAAATGAAAGAATACTGAGTAGCCTGGGTTTAAGAATAAACAATCATTGCATTTTTCGTAAAGTAAAAACTGAGTCAAAGTATTGTTCCTCCTTACCGTGAAGATATTCTAGAAGTGCAATTTGTCATTTTAGGTTACAGAGGAAGTACTACATAAGAGTTAAGACAAGTGTTAGGGTCAGACTGCACGAGACTTTAATTTTTCTTCTGGAATTTGCAAACTGAGTGACGCTGGGTAAGTTTTTCACCTTTTCCTTTAGCTTCTATTTTCTTCTTTCTAATGTAGGAAAATAATTATATACCTAACTGATTTGATAGGTTTATCTCAATGGGGTTCAAAGAGGAATAATCTTACTTTATTTTATTTCCAACTCTAGCTTTTGACTGATGTAGAATTTCCTTTCCCTGTTAGTGAATGAAAGCCTGGGAGGCTCCTACAGCTTTTTAATATCTAAGAAATTTCTTGTTACTATCATTAAGACTCCCATTCTGATATTTCAGCTGTTTAGGATCCAGTCGTCGCCCATCATCACACATGCTTCTTCCCCGCATCTCCATCCCTAACAAATGTCCTGAGAGCCCTGCAGAGGGAGAGAGGAGACATGTCTTTCTTTGTTCTTCCTAGCTCCCTCACCCCTCTCATTTTCTCCAACTATTTGGCTGAGGCACAGGCTAAAGGAAAAGGAGCAAAAGTTTATACGTTTAGCAGTGGAAACTCAGAGTCATCTCTTGACTATTGATGAATCGCTGCTAGCGGCAGGCATTTAAATAATGGTTCTCACGCAGAGGTCACAGTTATGTGAGCAGTTTGGACTCTTCTCCAACCTGTCCTCTTTGACTCGTGAAATGACACAATTCTTGCAACTCTGCTAGATTTTACCTTCCTGACGGTCCACCTGGCTGGGAAGTGACCACCCAGCCCATGGGAAACATACATTCTTGCTACGCCAAGATGTGAGCGAGCAGGCGTGATCCTCTTCCCCCCTGTATATCTGCTTCTGTCACAAGCTGCTCCAGCCAGATCCTAGCCTATGAAGTTCTTCCAGTAGGAAGCAGGCAGCATGCTTTTTGCTGACATACGCTTCCAAACCCCAGGGCATAGGTGTCCCAGAACCCCCTGGTCACATCATTCCAGTTCATCTCTTGCGACAAGTTCCTAGCTCCGCTTCTTGTGGGAACCCGCAATTTTTAAGACTGGTTTTCTTAGAGAATCCCCAACCAGGATAAAAATTCTCCTCTTCTAAGACTTTGTAAATGTTCGGGTTTTTTCTTAATGAAAGGCTATTGGGAATTTGTGGGTGAAATCTGAGGCATAATCTTGGTCACTTAAATTCCACATGGATGTACCTAACAGTTGTCTGTAGAATTTAAAGATTTTTTATTTACCTATTTTTCTCAACTGTAAGGTTTTGACTAAAATCTGCAAGCAACAGGAAAAATTACATCCTGTCATATCTGTACTAAGGCTTAAGTTTTTACGGTTGTCCTGGAGGTTAAAGGCAATAAGGCATGAAGGACCTAAGCAGACTTCACCTCTTATTATTTTTTTCTACTGTTTCACAAAGCACTGACAATCACATGGCCTTTAACAAATGTATACTTCTGTTCCTATAATGTGGAGAGAAAGTAAGTAAAATAATGATAACTGTGTTATTGCGGAGTTATTATTAAGAACTGAGTATCAAGAAGTTCTGAATATATGAAGTGAAGAATTTGAATCTGTTGTCTCCCTATTTGAATAAAAAGAAACAATGTAGAATTGAGAGTTGGAAAGCGTGGCCCCAATTGTTAGCTCCTCCTAACTCAGCTTTTCATTACATCAGTGGGTACAAGGCACTTAACTGCTCTGCTATCGACTGAAAGTTTGTGCCCCCCCAAATTCATTTACTGAAAACCTAACCCCCAAGATGGTGGTATTAAGTGGTGGGTCCTTCAGAAGGTGGTTAAGTCATGAGGACAGAGCCCTCAAGAGTGAGATTAGTTCCATTATAAAAGGGACCCCAGAAAACTGCCTTTCCCCTTCTCCATGTGAGGACACAGTGAGGTGTTGTCTATGAACCAGATGTTGGCTCTCACCAGACACTCAATGTTAGGGACTTGATCTTGGCCTTCCTGCCTCTAGAACTGTGAGAAATAAATTTCTGTTGTTTATAAGCTACCCAGTCTATGATATTTTGTTATAGAAGCCCAAACGGACTAAGACATGTTCCAAAGTTCAGATTACTCATCTACAAAACAGAGGAACAGGGGAAACAATATAAATTTGTTTTGAAAAATTAAGTGATCCGGCACCTGGGTGGCTCAGTCTTTGAACGTCTGCCTTCGGCTCAGGTAATGATCCCAGGGTCCTGGAATCGAGCCCCACATCGGGCTCCCTGCTCGGCGGGAAGCCTGCTTCTCCCTCTCCCACTCCCTCTGCTTGTGTTCCCTCTCTCGCTGTCTCTCTCTCTGTCAAATAAATAAATAAATAAAATCTTAAAGAAAAAAGAAAAGAAAAGAAAAATCAAGTGATCAATGTTTCTAAAAGCATTTTTAATGGAATACGAATGATTCTACAATTTTAGGATGTTAGAGCTCCAACAGCCTTGGATGACATCAAGTTCTATGCACTCCTTTTATAAATGAGCAAATCGGAGTCCTAAATGGGTGAAGGACATGCTCAAGGTCATATGACTTGCTCTTAATCCAGGGTCCATCAGACATTGGCATTGTGTAAGTGGCTTGAAGGGGAGATAACCTTCTCTCATTTTAGTAGAACACCTCAAATGCCTTTAAAATGCCTACTTCTTTAATTTCTTTCCACACAAAAAAGTACACACTCTCCCTAAGGTATACAGAGAGTGTAAATAGAGAGATATTATCCACATTAAAGGAATAGAGAAGGGGGAAAGGTTAATTTTTTCTGAAGCTCCAACATCCAAGCATATTTAACAAAGGTTATTATTAAGTTGTTTTTGTTTTTAATTCAGCCATAGCCTTTTGTATTTGCCATGATTGTATGTGTCTATTTATCTCCTCCTCCTGGAGGATGGTGACAGTTTCTCTCTATTATTTCCAGCATCTAACACAAAGCAGGTGCTAAATGACCACTGGTTATTAAACGCAGTCTACAAGTAAAGGATTTCCAATGCTCTCAGAGTCAGTCGTTTGTCCCACTGCCTAGAAGTATAACTCCCGTGTTTCATTCCCCTGGGACCAACAGTTTTTCAGCTTGTAAGTCACCATTTGAAAGGCAGGTTGCTCTGGCTGGGTGAGTACAATTCCTTATCAGTAGAGACTGATAGGGCCATTCTCCAGTCAGGACAGGAGCTCAGAATAAATACCTGCATGAAGGAGACACCAGATGGGATTCTAAGGTGAGTTCTGAACATGGACAAGGGAGCGAAGCATGGCAGGTGGAAACGGGAAAGTGCAAAGTGGAAAGCTACTCATGGACTCACCACAATTCTTCTCTACCCTCCGTTTGCCTTTAATTCTCATGGGAAGCCAGAATAGCCCCCAAAGTAGGCATCCTCGGTCCAGTAACACTCAATTTCTATGTGCTCAGTTATTACCCTAGATCTGGAAGACACCATAGACATTATCAGAGGGCCAATTAAAGGCAAACAACCCAACAGATAAATCTCGGGCTGCCAGTCAAGCCTTTCTTAGTTCAAGGGTCACTCTTCCAATGATACAAGCAAGAGGGGAATAATTATTGAGGGTGATTTATAAAGATCTCAGAAAGTCTGCTAGTGGCCTAAAGAAATTTTCCACAAACATGTGTTATATAACCCAATAAGGAATTTGAGTTTGCTCCAACAGCAAATTCAGAGGTAAAGGAAAAATAAAAAGAGCTTCTTGGAAATTGCACTCTGGGATTTAACCAATAATATAGATATAAGATTGTGGCTAATGTAAGTTTAAAGGAAGTGAATTTCCTGGTGAGATCAGTGTTGGTTTTAGGGGTTCAAGGTAGAATGACTGACACCAGATGTGACCACAGTAGGATAGTAATGAAAAGCTAGATAGAGAGCAGATGAGTGGTGACTACCAACATAGTTAATATAAGCTCGGTAACTACCTTTTGCAGTGTACCTGCTAGTTCATATCATCCCAGGCAACGTACTGTTTTCCAAAGAAGGGAGCCCCTTCGTCACCCCTATGAGCAGGAACAACAATTGCTGGTTATTTAACTGTTGGCACCCTTCTGTTCTGGTGACAATCCTTCTAGTTGTTGTTTGATCATCAAAGGGGTGGAGGGGAGGCATTTGGGAGGGAGACACTGGGTCAGACTCCCAGAAAGACAGAAGAATTTGAGGTAAGGGAGAGGAAAAGAATATTTGGAGGGGAGGTAAATATTTAAATAAAATATTTAGGAAATTTGCTTTTTGATATTTAAAATAGTTACCTAACCCAGCTTCTCGAGAAACCTTTAGCAAAATTTGCACCACGGATGAGAGACTTGGCTACGTTATTTGTAGCTTTGGTAGGGAGGGATGAAATGGTTTCCCACAGTCTACAAACAGGTTCAAGGTGGAGAAGAGAGTTCAAAGTGTCCTATCAAACGGATTACACATATATTATCTTATTTAGTCTTTGCAAAATTGAATTAAACAGTCATTATAAACAAGCACTTGGCAGACAAGAAATCTCAAGCTCCAAGGGGCTAATTGTTTTGTTTTAATTAATAGCTGGACAGCATCCTAACTGCAGCTAAAACACAGGCTCACCTTACTTCCCAAACCTGTTGCCAGATTTCGCAGATGTAAAGTCTTAGCTTCCGGCTGGCGGCACAGTGCTATGCTCTTCTAACCCTGTCCCACGGAACACCCACCTGTCACCACTCACTAACAGCGGGGGCGGCACCACTTTGACATTCATGGTCAAGAAAGTGCAAAAAGGGGAAAAGATAGTGAGCTCTTTCTGAAATTTAATAAAAAGGTAAAGCTGATTGATGCTATTCTTCCACTTAGGAAAACAAAATATATACAGAAAAGGTTTGGAGGGGGGAGGGAAGAGAGTCTCACTGCACTTGCAACTTCTTTTTTTTTTTTAAAGATTTTTTATTTATTTATTTGAGAGACAGAGAGAATGAGAGAGAAAGTACATGAGATGGGGGGAGGGTCAGAGGGAGAAGCAGACTCCCTGCTGAGCAGGGAGCCCGATGCGGGACTCGATCCAGGGACTCCAGGATCATGACCTGAGCTGAAGGCAGTCGCTTAACCAACTGAGCCACCCAGGCGCCCGCACTTGCAACTTCTAAGTTTTAAATTGCTTCACAAGTTTCTTTAAAAGTACAAAGAGATATAAAGTAGCGCCTTAGGGGGGAAATATTCAAAATGAAGAGGACTGAGGCCCGTTATTATTTCAGTGTTTGAAATTGTCATTTATTATTTTGTTACTAGCTGACAACATAGAGATTGAGTGAATTGGTCTTTTTCTGACAAATATGCATTACCATGTACTTGAAAAATATGAATATTATTTTTATTGGATAAAATTGGACTCATAAATTATAAGCAGTAATGTTATTATTATCATTATTGATTACTAATACTGATGATTAATATGATGATGATGAGCCCAATGATGAAAACAAAATATTATAATTAAGATTTTAAAACTCAAGGGCAAATATTTTGTTTAATTATGACACAGGGGAAAATGTTGCTGCTATATGAAAGATGTTAGACTATAGTGAAAAGAGAAATTCTAGGATTACTGAAAACATCTCATAACTCCACAATAAGATCACAAAGGGTAAAAAGAATCAATGATTTAGAGAAGTTAAGCCCTGAAGCAAATAGATAATTTGTTGACAGTGGGGCCTAATACCTAAATATATACATTTCTTCTGTGCATGTCTCAGCTTTGTTAGGGGGATGACCTTGAACATAGTATTTAAACATTTTTAATCTTTATTTTTCAAAAATCCAAAAGAATGGTAATGATATAATACCTCTAAAAATCAAATGGGTTAATGCATGCAAAGTGGCTTAGAACAATGCCTGGCATATAATAAGAACTCGATAATTCATTATTTTTATTAAGCTGAATATCTTATACTAAGATGGTAGAAAGCAGGAATCATTGCCTAATTATACCATTATTTCATTTGAATTAATTTTGAATGACTACATTTATCATATATTGTTATTCTGGATAATTTCATAGAGAAATTTGGGAGAAAGGCGTTTTATCTAATAAATAAATCCAGATGCTTTTGATGAGAAAGAAGCTATTTGTTTCTGTAAATACGTAGGATATATGTATAAGAATATTTTGCAAAATAGTATCCCCTTTTTTAGTCCAACCAACTAAATGGTAGCCAATAGTATCATTATTCACATTGTTCTAGCTTGCAATTGCAATCAGTGTGAATCCCAACAGAGAAGATCAAGCAACAGATAAAGTAGTAAATATTGTCTGAATTAGAAGGAAATAACTCAATGAATAGAGAAATGGCTCTTTTCCTTCCCCTTCTCCCACCCTCACCCCATTCTGTTAAGTTGGATCAAATGTACTTCTTCAAATCTTGCACAACACCTGCAATCATCCTGATAGTAGAGATTATATTTTCAAAAGTAAGTATAAACAAATGAGGTCACTCCTAAAAGGAAGCATGGCCAAGTCATACCGGAAGAAACGCCGAATGTTATTACATTTGCTCATTTAATACGCACTATGGCTTGTGTCTACCCCTGCACCTTTCAGAAATATCCCAGGTAAGTTCATTTTTTTTTAACCAGTCTCACGGAAGTAGTTCTCTCCATAATGCAGGAGAAAGTCCCTACCTTTGGGAAGGTTCCAGGCATGGGACCAAAGAAGTACTCTTCTCTTACCTCCCCAAATAAAAAGCATTCCTCAAGTCCACCTATACCCAAAGAAAACCTGATGTCAATTGATAACCTGCTAAAATTGCCCATAAGAGAGAGGCCAAGACTGAATAAAATGTAAAATTCCCAACTACACAATTTGTGTTCTAATTTACCTAGAGAAGAGCATTGGCCCAACTCCTCTAATGTTCTACTTTAATATGTGGATGTTATAATTAGTGGGAGTTTTGTGCTTCGTTCTCTAATTAGCTCTCTTCCCCTTCCCTGGCTGTTCTTCCATGCTCCAGCTCTAAGTCACTAACAGACTGTAGAACATGTCAACAACAATACCACATTGGTCCCTCTCTTCCAATATCTTTAAAAGCAAACTGTACCATTTTGTATTATTTTATTCTCCAACATAAGTGATGACACAACCAATCACCAAATCATGGGGGACAGCAACCTCTCCACTTCTCTTTCTCAACATGCACACCTGATGTGTCATTCAATCTTCAAATTTGTCCTTTCACTACAGGGCCACACACGACTTGAATCTTGGTTCTCACAATCTCTTCCCTGCAGTGCTTGAATTTGTTTCATATTCATTCTCTGGGCTTCTATTCTGTCTCTTCTCAATCCATCCATTGCAGTTCAATTTAAAATATTAGTACGTTTCTCACTTTTCCTGAAGTTGTGTTTGGATCATTTACAGAACCATTCAGCATCTGAATTAGATTACTCTTCTGGTTTTATCTCAACTCCTCTCCTTTCAAAGTCACACATCTACTTTCTAAATGGTCTTGACTACCTGGCTATGCATTTTACTAACTTTTTCATATCTGGTACCTTACTCCTACTTCTGATGATTCAATCCACTCATTCATTCATTTATTCATTATTAACTCATCCAGGTATTTATTCAAAAAATTTCAATAAATGCCAATGAATGCTAGGCACTGTTAAGGCACTGGAAATTTAAAGGTGTAAATTTATCCACTTATCCATGGCACTCCTCATACTGGGTATAAATATTATTTCCTCAAATACACTGTAATCTCCTCAAGAGCAAAGTCTGTATCTCAATCTCGTGTCTCAGCATTTAGAGTCTGGACCAATTATGGGTCAATAATGTTTTATTGTTGTTGAAAGAATCTATGAAATAATGAATCAGAGGTTTAGATGTAATCTCAGAGAAAATCAAGCCACATGTGAAGTAATGTCAGTATTCTGACTGTATCATTAGATAGAAAAATCTACAATGATAATGTGTCAAGTACTGGTCTCATGAGGAAACTAAAGCCAAGAGATTAAGTAAATTGCTATTGCAAAAAGTCACAAAAGAAAGTTTCCAAGCCACAGTTTGAATTTAGACAACAAGCTAACACTAGGGCCCATGTTTGACCCTATTTTATAAAATTATTATATATGTACATATGTTTATATGTGTGTACGTGTGCACAAGTTTATATGCTGTATGAAACTATGAAAAAACTATGAATATGAGAAAAATGGGTTTATGAAGAAATGAAGAACTAAAGACATACAAATACACTATAGCAATTATTTGGCACATTGTTAATATTTTCTAAAAGGAAATGAGTATCTTCTAATATATTTGAAATTAAAGACCTCAAATGATTCTTTTTAGTTGAATATGTATTAAGATTACAGCTTCAAATTATTAGTAAATTAAAATTACTAATTATTTTTCCCTGATGAGGAAATGTAAGTTACATCGGAAATAGCTTGAAACCAGTGAGGAACTTCCCTAGAACATGGGTACCTTATAGGCATAAAGGAATATTTCATCCAAAGATAATGAGAAAAACACTCCAAATCCCATTTTAGAGTGACTTTACCTCAACAAAAAGTGGCACTTTATTGTGGATTACTTTATGTTCTAGAATAGAACATGTAAGTTGTTGTTATATCCAATTCAAGATAGGCAGTGAAAAGTTTAGCACAGTGAACATAAATGCCAACGCTGACATTTCGAACAGAAAACTATCATATTTATTTATATAATTGCTACATTTCTCCTATGTTAAGGGTTCATAAATAGTTCAGATGGAAATAGTATGTGGATCTTTTTTTCTAGAAAATGTGGAAGCGGACCAAAAGAAAAACAAAAATAAAAGCAAACGGGGCTGGCAGAGTCAATAAGTGCGATGGAAAACCCTGGAGATCCGGCAGCCAGGAGGAGCAGTAAGGAGGAGGGCGTGGGAGACACACCACCAGGGAGTCCTCAAGGAAAGAGGGATGCAGCCACTGCCGATAAATGAAAAATGCTGAGAAGAAATGGGTGGCAGGCAGAAGCAGAGCAAGAATCCAAGAAAATAGCAAAGGGAACAGACTAAGTGGAAAGGAGATAAAAGGTAAAACAGCTGTCAATCAAAAATAAGCATGGTTGCATCACTGTTTATTTACATGCTCGTTGTCCTTTAAAATTGAGATGAAAATACAATTTGAAAATTATTATTAAAAGAAAATAATAAACACATGCAACAAAAGCCAGGAATAACTTTCTCACCAGTTAACCAATTATCTATGGCAGAAGGTCACAGTAAGGTTCATGAAAGCCCCCGACTGCAGGCTTTACCTGCCATGGTCATGACATCCGTCTTCCTTCCCTACTTCAATCGCACAGCCACTGACCAGCCTACAAATTCTACTTTGTTTGCCCGCCAAATCTGCTATACTTTCCTTTCAGACTACATCAGCAACCATGATAGAGTCCAGGACAGTTTTAAGGTAGTACTGATTTCCCGGATCACAATTGTCCCTGAATCACTTAGAGAAGGTCCTTGGGGCTTTGAAGTGCAAATTTCAGAAGAAAAGTTCCCAGGGAATAAAACAGTCTTCTGATTTGGGCTCTGATCAATAGAGAACAGAACAGAAGTGACATATTGATGACTAAGATGTCCTCCTGCTTAAAAAAGTCAAGTTTAGTTCTTTCGTGGGTACATGCCTTGCTGATTGCCAAGAGTCTTACTATATCATAATCACTCTGTAATTCTGGTGGTAGTCTAGTTGAAGTGAGGTGTCTGAAAGTAGTTGGAAAGGGAAAATGCCATAAGGATGTACTGAGGCAGAATTTCAAGCAAGTCAGCATAGTGTGAAAATGGTGGGAAGCTGGCCAAGTGAGCAAGCAAGAACGGACAAGAGCTGTTTGAAGCAGAGGCATTGGGCAGATACACCATGAAGAGGCAGAGGCTTCAAGAGTGCCAGGTTCTACAAAGAGCTATTATTACCACAAACAAAAATACCACCATCCCAATGCACATCTTTGGGAAGGATTGCAAGTCATTCTTTTGTTGCGGTATCAGCCATATTTATGCATAATGATGGCATTCACATAAAATCAAATGATATATATAGACATATGCTTCCATCCACATAGAAAGAGAGTATCAATTTATATGTAGGAAAGTCAAGCTGAAATGATTGGGTATTCTGCATTTTGAATGCAAGTATTTTAAAAATTTGAGCTAATGGACTCAAAGGATTACGTTCTGCATCCCCACAATGAATTCTTACATCATTTGTTTACTTTCTATGTCACTCCTCAAATTACAAAACATTTTTAAGTTAGTTACATGTTATTCTAGTTTCCTTTTGCTCCTGTAACAAATTGTCGCAAATTTAATGTCTTAAAACAATGCAAATTTATTATCTTACAGTTCTGGATGTCAAGTCTGAAACGGGTCTCACTGAGTTAAAATCAAAGTGTTGGTAGGGCTACGTTCCCTTTCTGGAGGCTCTAGGAGACAATCCATTCCTTGCCTTTTTCAGCTTCTAGAGGCTGCCCACATCCCATGGGCACCTTCCATCTTCAAAGCCAATAATGGCCACTGGAGTCTTCCTCACATCCTATCATTTTGACACTGATTCTTCTGCACTGAAGGATCCTTATGACTACACTGGGCCTCCCCAGATCATCTGGGATAATTTCCTTATCTTTGGATCAGCTAATGAGCAACTTTAATTCTGTCCACAACCTTAATTTCCCTTTGCCATGTAAAATAGCATATACCCAAGGTTCCAGATTTCTGAATGTAGAAAAATGGCCCATCTTTGTGGGCCATTATTCTTCCTACCATGGTCTAACCTGTGGCCCACCAAGATTCAAGTCCATCCCACATGCACAATACATTCATCCCATCCTGAGGCACCCAAAAGTCTCAACCCATTACAGCATCAACTCAAAGTCCAAATCCCATCAGCTCAACAACTGTTTATCTTCTAAGTCAGGTGTGGATGAGGCACTGGGTATAATCCAGTGGCACAAGTTCTCTCTATCTGCGAACCTCTAACCCAGGAAACATCTTACCTGCTCCAAAATCAAAATGGTGAGGTAGGCATAGGGTAACATTTATAGAGATTTCTCCTTAAAAGGGGAGAAAGTGGAAAGAAAAAGAATTCCAATAGTCCCAACCAACTATGAAATCCATCTGGAAAATTCCACGTGGTTTCAAAGCCTGGAAATTATCCTCTGTGATTTTTAGCTATGCCTCTGGCCTCAAAGCCCCATCCTCTGGGCTTGGGGTTGTGCCCTCTGAATCAGCCTTCCTTTCTCATGAAAGGTAGAACATATCTGCAGCTGAGGAGTTTTATCAGCAGGTTTCTTGCCTGTAGATATTTGGTGATCTTAACCATTTTCTTTCATTTCATCCTGTCTCCTTCAGTTCAAGATAGCAATGTTTGTGCTGATATAACAACATTCCCAGCAACCTCATGAGTTTCCTGTGTATGTCACGAGATTCATTCTATTAGCCAAGAGTCTCCTCCACAGGTCTTTTCTAGATAATCCCAACTCTATTTTGGGCTTCTGCTGAGATGACTGAAGAGATTTATGAGTCACACACTTAATCATTTGAAAGAGCCTTTTGTGAGACTGAATATTTTGATGTTTTTATCTTTCCATAGGATTAGCAAAAGGTTGTCCAGCTCTACTTTCATTTTTCTCTTTAGAGCATGTTTTTCCAACCCCATCCCAAGATCCCCTAAATTTCAATACGCAGTGAATCTCTTAATTTTAGGATCGTTTGTAATCTAACAAGTCATTAAGCCTCAATTACTTTTGGTTTAAAAGTTATTTCTTCAATCTGTCTCTTCCCTCTTGTGTTTTCCTAAAGCATTAAGGAGAAAGCAGGCTGAACCTTCAACACTTTGCTTGGAAATCTCCTCAGTTAAATACCTAAATTCATGGCTTAAAAGTTCTGCTTTCCATATAATTCCAGGACACAATTCTGCCGAATTTTCCGACTCAAGAGAACAAGGATTCCTTTTCCTCCTGTTTCCAAATACATGTCCCTCATTTCCTTCTGAGTCCTCAAAATTGGCACCTTCTATGTTCACATTTCTACTGGCAGTTTGTTTATGATGACATACATATTCTTTTTTTTTTTTTAAGATTTTATTTATTTGACAGAGAGAGACACAGCGAGAGAGGGAACACAAGCAGGGGGAGTGGGAGAGGGAGACGCAGGCTTCCCGCGGAGCAGGGAGCCCGATGCGGGGCTCGATCCCAAGACCCTGGGACCATGACCTGAGCCGAAGGCAGACGCTTAACGACTTAGCCACCCAGGCGCCCCGACATACACATTCTTTAAGGCAGATATGTGTCCAGCAATGCTCTTCACTTCCGTGTCAGTCCTCATTGGCAAATTTGCTAATATCCATATATCTATTAACAGTCTGTTTAAGGCAACATAGGCTTTTTCTATCATGCTTCTCTTCAAAATCCTTCCAGCTTTTGCCCACTGCCCAATTGCAAAAATCATATCCACATTTTTTAGATGAGGTTTTATAGCAGCATTCTACTTTCAGGTAGGAAAATCTGTATCTGTTTCTATCACTGATGTAACAAATTACTATAAACTTAGACAATTTAAACAACACCGATGTATTCTGTTACATTTCTTAATGTCAGAAACCTAAAATGGGTCTCACTGGATTAAAATCAAGGTGATGGCAAGGCTTTTTTTTTTTCCCCTTTCTGCAGGCTCTAGGGAAAAATCCATTCCCTGCCTTTTCCAGTTTCTAGGGCTCCCCACACTCCCTGGCTCATGGTCCTTTCCTCAAAGTTTAAGGCCAGAAATGGCATTGGATTCTTGCTTATATCACATCACTCTGACACTGACTTTTCAGCCTCCCTCTTCCACACTGAAGAACTTACGTGATTACAGTGGGCCCTCCCAGATTATCCAAATGAAGGTCCCTGCATTAAATTATCTGATTAGCATCCTTGATCCAATCTATTATCTTAATTCCCATTGCCATGTAACCAAATATATTCACAGATTCCAGGGATTAGGTCATAAATAAGTTTTTTGCGCGGTGGGGTAGGGGCATTACTGGCTACTACAGTCTATCTGATTTTGTTTATCTTATAAACTATAAACTCATTGTATGGAGGACAGAATCTTGTGTATACTGTATTTCTACAGTGTTTATATACAGTACATATATCTTGTGTACAGTGCATCTCTACAGTACATTTGTTGAATAAATGCAGTGGCAAATACAGCCTAGTGGAAATTGCTATTCTCTGCATTCACTTTAAGAATAGTTGTATGAGGGGTGCCTGGGTGGTTCAGTTGGTTAAGCGACTGCCTGCGGCTCAGGTCATGATCCTGGAGTCCCGGGATCGAGTCCTGCATCGGGCTCCCTGCCCAGCAGTGAGTCTACTTCTCCCTCGGACCCTCCCCCCTCTCATCCTCTCTCTCTCTCCATTTCATTCTCTCTCTCAAATAAGTAAATAAAATCTTTAAAAAAAAAAGAATAGTTGTATGAGCTATACTTAAGTAGCTATAATGGCTTACAAATTCTAAAACAGGGAAAAACGTTTGGTCAAGAAAATAACACTGTGGGTTGCTTTCCTGACAATTCCTTGATTTTATGCATATAAATAAAATAACGATAAGTCTCAAACTATACGCAAATTGTTATGAAAGAAAATGTTTTAAAAAATTACAGTTAGGTAATATTATCTGAAGCAAAATACATTAGGTGTTTATAATTTGAAACACACACTTCTTGAAGATGCAATGATAAGTTAAATGGTAGCATTTTCTAGATTATTTTACCAAGCAGCTTAGTGACTCCAGACACCAGAAAAAACATGACAATGCAAAAGGAAGACAGAACCTATGCACTATTTCTTTCTTCTGTTTTGTTTTTATATTATATCATCTTGCTTAAATGATATAATTTCTCTTTAGAGCTAAGTGAATGGTGGATACTGGTCCTTTGATGCTGGGACTACTGTGTGATTGGGGAAAGAGGTGATGTTATTATGACTGATTGAGGCGTGGCCTCAGCTAGTCCTTAAAACACCTTTGGGCAAATTAGTAAGCAGTATTGATTTCAAGGTACAGCTCTGCCCCAGGGCATCTGAATGTAAATAGGATCAGCCCTTCCTTCTCCCATCAGCTGAGTGTCCTTAGGGTACACAACCCTGGAGTAAAGGATGGTGCTGGAGACTGGAAGCAACTGGCATCACAAGAAAAAGTCAAAGAGACGTGTGTTAAGGAAGCAACTGGCATCACAAGAAAAAGTCAAAGAGACGTGTGTTAAGGAAGGAGGAATAATTGTGGGAGACCTAAGGCAGAAACTGAAGATTTCCCTTGAGTATTTAGCATGTGAGCCTCGGGTTTCAAGGCATGAGAAGATTATACACACAACTGACCATGCCCATCATGGCAGATATTTGAGAACAGGGAATGAATCACACACTTCAGACTCAGATGAGTTGAAAGGGCAGAGTTTTATAACATAGGCAGAGGGAGAGGAGACAAATCATCACCTCTTTGGTCATTTTGAATTGAAAGACATTTCAAACAACATGAAAAAGATGAGTTTTTAAATTCATACGCCAGCTAATTAAACTTCCTAATAGAACTGTACTAAAAGTGCTTGCAATATGTGATGTAATTAAAGTCATAATCTCTACCCTTTGAAGAAGGTGTATCAGCACAATGGTTATATAACAGATAAACAAGCAGTTACTTAACTTCTACACAGAGTCATAAACCTGGGCAGCACATTTTATCTAGACCTTAGGTATCTTCATCTTTAAAACGAAAAGGCTAAATGAGGTTAACTCCAAGCTCTCTTTCAGATCTAAAGAAAATACACATCTACAACAGAAATATGCCTGAGTCTCCATGTGGTTGAATCCCAGATGTACCATAATCAATCTCGTGTGCCAGCAATTAACCACTAAGTAAATATAAACAACTTAAAACACTTTTCTCTGCCTCTCCAGGAAACAACAAGTTGAAGAAGGCATTCTTTCTGTACAGGAAACTTAAAAATCTTCCTTCTCCTTTGTTACTGTCTTCAGTATTCTCTGCACAGATGGCAGCTAATCCTGGAAATCCTCTCTCCCACTCTCAACTTCTCTCCTGAACACCCACCAAGACCAAATAGCATTTTGTCTCTCTCTTTATTCCTCATCCCTCCCCCTAAGCCCTGTATCGTATAGATCAGATGAACCAAGTCATGGGCTGGATGGATGAGAGTAAGGGACAGATAAAACTGCCCTCACATGAACACATCGGTGTCCATTACACACTCAATTTTGTCCCTGCTGTGACTCTCAAGTTTTAAATTTTATTTCTTAAAAAAATAAGCCCCCAAAAGAAATAACAGAGGTGGTTCAAGATGGTGGCATACAAAGACCCTGAACTCCCCTCTCCCATGGAAATGTCAAATCTACATTTACATACAGAACAATTTTCTCTGAAAAAGACCTGAAAACTACCTGAACAGCTTCTCTATAACAAAGATATTAAGAAGTTTGAAGAAGCAGAGATATGATTTCACCAAGCAGGTGAAAAGGGAGGAATCTCACAGATACAGAATCTATCAGTGAGGAACGAGAAGCCTGAGCCCTACATTTAGGCATCCCAACTCTTGGGACCTACACTGGAGAGATGAGCCTCCAAAACATCTGGCTTTAAAAATCAATGGGGCTTACATCCAGGAGAGCCAAACGGTTGTAACAGACAGACATCCAGGTCCAGGAATCCCAGAGAATTCCAAATAAGATAATCCTAAAGGGATCCACACCATGATACATTATAGTTAAAAGTCAAAAGTTAAAGATAAGAGAGAATCTTAAAAGCAGCAGAGAAAAACAACTTGTTACATACAAGGGAATGTCCAGGAAACTATCGGCAGATTTTTCAGCAGAAACTTTGTAGGCCAGAAGAGAATGCCATGATGTATTCAAAGTATTGAAAGCAAAAAAAAAAAAAAAAAGAAGAAGAAGTTCTAACAATGAATACTCCATCCAGCAAGGTTATCATTTAGAATTGAAGGAGAGATAAATTTTCCTTAAAAACTAAAAGAGTTCAACACCACTAAACTGGCTTTAAAAGAAATGTTAAAGGGACTTCTTTAAGCTGAAAAGAAATAGCATTAATCAGTAGCAGGAAAACATACGAAAGTAAAAATCTCTCTGGTAAAAGTCAATACATATTAAAGATAGTGAATTAACTGCTTGTAAAGCTAGCATGAAGGTTAAAAGACAAATGTAGTAAAAATAACCATAACTAAAACAACTAGTTAAAGGATACACAAAGTAAAAAGGTGTAAAAGGTGACATCAAAAATATGAAACATAGAGGAGAGTATATGCATACAGTTTTAGAATGTATTCAAACTTAGCTTGTAGGGCATCTAGGTGGCTTAGTCAGTTAAGGGGCTTAACTCTTGATTTTGGCTCAGGTCATGATCTCAAGGTGGTGGGATCCAGCCCAGGGTAGCGCCCTGTGCTCAGCACAGAGTCTGCTGGAGATTATTTCACTCCTCCCCCCACCCTTGCTCATACTCTCTCTCTCTCTCTCTCTCTCTCTCAAATAAATAAATAAAATCTTAAAAAAAACTTGCCAACAACTTAAAATAGGCTGGTATATTTGAACTGATTTATAAGCTTCATGGTAATTACAAAGCAAAAACCTGTAGATATACAAAGGCACTAAGAATGGAATCTAAACATAACACCAAAGAAAGACAACAAACCACAACAGAAGAGAGCAAGAGAAGAAGAAGAGAATAGAGAGGATCTACAACACAAGTCTCAATAAATTTAAGAAGATTCAAAACATGTCAAACATCTTCTCTGGCCAAAAATGTATGACACAAAAAGAAACCTAGAAAAAATCACAAATATGTGGTGATTAAACATACTGCCGAACAACCAATGGGTCAATGAGTAAATCAAAAAGAAATAAAAGAATACCTTGAGACAAATGAATGTGAAAATACAGCATACCAAAATCAATGGGATGCAGCAAAAGCAGTTCTAAGAGCACAGGACTATCTCAAGAAACAAGGAAAAAACCTCAAATAAACAATCTACCTTTACACTGAAGCAACTAGAAAAAGAGGAACAAATGAAGTCCAAAGTTAGTAGAAGAAAGGAAACAATAATATCAGAGTGGAAATAAATGAAATAAAGACTAAAAAGGCAAGAGGAAAGAAAAGTCGTTCCAAAGAGCTGGTTTTTTGAAAAGATAAACGAAATTGATAAACCTTTAGCTATCTTCACAAAGAAAAAATGAGTGAGGGCTCATATAAATAAAATTTGAAATGTTAGAGGGGAAGTTACAAGTGATCAAAGGAATACAAAAGATCATAAGAGACTACCATGAACAACCATACACTAACTAATTGGATGCCCCAGAACAAATGGATAAATTCCTAGAAACATACAGTCTTCCAAGATTGAATCATGAAGTAGAAAATCTATATAGACCAATTGCTAGCAGGGAGATGGAATAGTCATCAAGAACCTTTCAACAAAGAAAAATACAAGACCAGATGGCTTCACTGGTGAATTCTACAAAATATTCAAAGAAGATTTTAATAGCTATCATTCTAAAGCTCTTCCAAAAAATTGAAGAGGAGGAAATGTTTCCAAACTCATTTTATGGGGCCAGCATTACACTGAAATCAAAACCAGACATGGACACCATAAAAGGAAAGAAAGAAAGGAAGGAGAGAGAGAGAGAAAAAGGAAGGAAGGAAGGAAAGAAGGAAGGAAGGAAGGAAGGAAGGAAGGAAGAAAGAAACAGAAAGAAAGAAAGAAAGAAAGAAAGAAAGAAAGAAAGAAAGAAAGAAAGAAAGAAAGAAAGAAAGAAAAGGAAGGAAGGAAGGAAGGGAAAATGGAAAAGTAAAGGCCATTATCCCTGATGAACACAGATGCAAAAATCCTCAACAAAATATTAGCAAATTGAATTCAATAAAAATGATCAATATATACCAGGATCAACTGGGATTATTCCAGGGATGTAAGTATGGTTCAATGTCCACAAATCAATCAACATAATATACCACATTAACAAAATGAAGGATAAAAATTATATGATCATCTCAAATAGATGCAGAAAAACCACTTGACAAAATTCACCACCCACTTATGATACCCAACAAAGTAGGTATGGAAGGAATGTACATCAACATAATAAAGGCCATCTGTGACAAATCCACAGCTAACATCATACTTAATGGTGAAAAGCCAAAAGCTTTTCCTCTAAGATTAGGAACAAGACAAGAATGCCCACTCTTGCCATTTTTATTCAACATAGTGTTGGAAGTCTTAGCCGGAGCAAGAAAAAGCAATAAAAGGCTTCCAAATTAGAAAGGAAGAAGTTAAACTGTCACTACTGGAGGACAACATAATTCTATACACAGAAAACGCCAAAGACTCCACCAAAAAACTGTTACGTGAACACAAATCAATAACAAAAATCTGTTGTCTTTTTATACACTAACAACAAACTATCAGATTAAGAATCAAGAAAATTCTTTTTTGTGTGTGCTGTACAGTAGCTTTTATTTTTATTTTTATTTTCTTTAAATTTTTTATTGTTAGGTTAATCACCATACATTACATCATTGTTTTTGATGTAGTGTTCCATGAGTCATTGTTTGTGCATAACACCCAGTGCTCCACGCAGTACGTGCCCTCTTTAATACCCATCACAAGGCTAACCCACCCCCCCCAACCCCCTCCCCTCTAGAACCCTCAGTTTGTTTCTCAGAGTCCATCCTCTCTCCTGGTTCGTCTCCCCCTCCGATTTCCTCCCCTTCAGGGAATCAAGAAAATTCTTAAATTAGGAAAACAACCTCATTTACAACTGCTTCAAAAAAAAAAAAAAAAGCCTAGAAATATAAATTGGTGCAGCCACCGTGGAAAATAGTATGGGGGTTCCTTAAAAAATTAAAAAATAGAGCTATCATATGATCTAGTAATTCCACCTCTGGGTATTTATTCAAAGAAAACAAAACCACTAATTTGAAAACATATGCCCCTCTATATTCATTGCAACCTTGTTTACAATAGCCAAGAGAGGGAAACAACCTAAGTGTCCATCAATGAATGAATGGATAAAGAAGATAATATATATATGTGTATATGTGTGTGTGTGCATATATATATTATATATAATACAGAAGATGAATTCACTGGTACACACACACACACACACACACACACACACACACACACAATCAAATACTACTCAGCCATAAAAAGAATGAAATCTTACCGTTTGTGACAGCTAAGGGCACTATGCTATATGAAGTAAACCAGCCTTGGAAAGACAAGCACTGTATGATTTCACTTATGTGTGGAATCCAAAAAACAAAACAAACGAACAAACAAAACAAATCCCAACTCACAGATGCAAAGAACAGTTTAGTAGTTGCCAGAGGGGAGGGAATTTGGGGGGGGTGAATTTGGAGAAAGGGATCAAGAGGTACAAACTTCTAGTCATAAACAAATGAGTCATGAAGAGCTAATGTACAATGTGGTGACTCTAGTTAATAATAATGCACTGCATATTATATAACGTTATATGATGATGGGGAAACTAGACTTATTGTAATCATTTCCCAGTGTATACAAATATCAAGTCATTAGGTTATACATCTGAAACTAATACAATGTTACATGTCAATAGGATCTCAATAAAAAAAAGAAGAGGAAATGTGATTTTGTTTCATACATTTTCTATTTGACAGTGTTTGCTGGGCTGAAGTTAAACCATTGGGGGTCTACAGTGTAAAGATAATAGAAAACACAATGCTATCTGATCTAAAGTTATTCAATCTTTCCTTTCTATGTGATAAATGAAGTAATCAAATAAAGTCCTTCTTTCAACTTCAGCCTTTAAAACCTTTTATTCTTTCATCTTTTAGGGCCAAGTTCAAATTAAAATTTAGCTACTGAAAAAATGATATGGATAGACAGATGTATGCATTTTTTTTTCTTTCATACCAGAGCATATATCACAACTCTGATTATGTAGAGAAGAAAATGTGGGAACTTTCAATAGGGTTAATATTCGCACATACATTCACATTTCAAATTCAAAGAAGAAAAGCACTGTGCTGGGAAATTAAAATAGCATCCAGTCCATGACAATATTTTACCTAAATAATATATCTCATTTAATATGCATAGAAATCTTTTTAGAACACTCAATTTAAATCGCTGCAATGTATCACTTCCTCTGTCTTTGATGTCAATCAGCTGGGAGTCTAAGAGGACTCTAGGAAGTGGGCAGAAGGTTCCTAAAGCACTTTGAGCTCTCATATGAAAGGTGCTGTTTAAGTACAAATTATCATAATAATCTTAATATATTTAACAACTCCACTCACTTGCATGGAAATACCTGACTCTACCTCACCTGTTTGGTATTTTGAGGCACAATCCTTAAGTAAAATTTCTCTAATAGGTTATAGATAACATTATTTCATAAAACTCATTCAGAAAAAAACATCAGAAGAGGAAGGTTTCATAAACATTATATATCGGTGATTACAGAAAATGTCTCCACCAGGAAGAAAACTACAAGGCTAACAAAAGATACTTGTTCCTAAAGAGACTGAAAGGGTTACTTTCCCCAACAGTAGAGCATCCTAGATGCTTCTCTTCCTTAACGTTGAATACAGCCCCTCATGATGCTCCTGGACTGGAGGTACAGCAGATGTTACACGTTTTCTCCCTCATTTATATTTTCCAGGGGTAAAGAAAATCGAGATACACAGGCAGCTGGCTGTGGGGAGAATTATTTTCTACTTGAAAAGCATTCTAAGTTTCAGTAAAAAAGAAAATGTGCATTACAGATAAATGGTATTCCTCTGCTCCAAAAATTCATTTAAAGATTACCGACTACAGTATTTCTCTTTTTTGATTTTTTATCTTACCTTTACTTACATAAGTTGTATCAAAAATATAGCATCATTTTCAAAAATGAAAGCATTACTAATAACGCTAATACCTTTTCACCGTATCTCCGTCTGGGCCCCTTCAATCCCTCCTCATTCTCCTCCAAGCCTACCCAGCTAGGGCAATCAATATTCATTTTTCTGCAATGCATTTGATTTAAATCTTTCTTTAAGATAAAAAAAAAAATTGTCCTATGAAGATGAGAACACAATATCATTTTATTACAATAAGCACTTTTATACGTTTTCTCATTAAATTATCTGGGGGCTACCAAATTGTCCATCGTGTAATTTTTAACATTTTCAGTGATTCTGAACTCATCCGACTCTTCTCAGAAGTGGGAGCTTATCGGTGAGGAGACCTCACAACACGACCCTGTTTACACAGGACGAAGAGAGGTTCCCTTACAGACATCACCCTAGGGCCTCCCATCAGGGATCTGGGTCCCTTGGTCCCTCTTCAGGCCCCACCCTTGTTCTTCGTTTCTGCAGATCCCAGGGTTAGACCCAACTGACTACTCTCCGACCGCTGCTCAACATCACAATCCTCATGCATGCTCGACTATAACCCTGGGTGATTCATCAGCGCACTGTGGGCCTGGGTACGGACACAGTATCCAAAGATAACCAGAATCCATGAAATAAAAAGTGAGGACTAGTCTAGGGTGGCAGGAGATAGAGGAACTACCCCTTTAAGAGTGCTTCCAAGGCATCTTTTCTGGCTCTGCCCTCCTACCCTGCACGTCCACACATGACCTCCAGTTCGCTAGCGCCCATCCACCACCAGTCCAGAAGCATTGCTACTAGGAACACAGGAGCCCAAAATAAAAAGGCTGCTTTTTCAAGTTGTGTAGGAAGAAAAGTCAAAGAGAGTCAGGTATTAAGAAATAGAAGCAAATTTTGAGACAAGAGTTGACACAAATTAGTGTCCCGCTCAGGCAGGATGAAAGCAGAAAGTGGACAGGTGAATTGGCAGTCTGAGATGTGGAGCACCCTTGAAAAAATGATCCAATGCCACGGAGATGGATCATCACGTACCTTAGCAGGGTGCTAGTCAACAGGCATTCATGTAATTAAGCTTTAATATTTGGATTGCACATTCACCATATAATCTTCTCATTATAAACTGGATACCCATTGTATGTATGTTTGCTTACAAGAAAAATTGAGCTGTGTGATTCAAAGAATTCTTATTGAAAATGCATGTAGGTTTATATGTGTGTATATGTGTATATGTATGTATATCAATGCAAAGACGTCTATATGGATATTCAGACGTTTTAGCTTGGTTGATGTGATCCGTTCCTAAAAGTGGGTACATTCTTAGTATGCTGACTTCAGGTTTCTGAGACTATCAGTGAAGATCCAGATTTCAGTTTGGAGTAAGCTCACAAACATAATAAACACCACCTGGCCTTCCCTTTGCTATCTCTGCTTTGACATATTTTATGGCTTCCAATGCAAATAACTACAACCCCCACACGGAGGCCTAGATCCATTTAAACAAACTAACAGGGAAAAGTGACATCTTACAGGTATTCGTTTTGCACATCCACCCCCAAAATAGAGTGAGAGCAGTTGTAATCTAAAATGTCTGGGGCACTTGTTCTCTCAGTAAACTATAGCAAGGCCCCTTTGTTCTTAAAGAACACATGATCTAATTAATAAAAAATAATAACCAAGAGTTGAGATCTCATATGAAGTGAAAAATCCATAGATTGGCATTGGTTGGCAAACAAGCAATCTTCAAATACCCCAACGTGGTGGTCAGTATCATCCCTATTTTATAAATTAAAATACTGAGGCACAGAACATTAAGGATCATGTCCACAGTTTACAGCAAGCAAGAAATAAGAAAGCCAGCACTGAGGCCAGATCAGTTCCAAAACCAGTGTTCCTCACAGCCACGGTGGGTCCAGCTCTGGATGTGTCCTGGTGGGCAGGGCATTCCCCTCCAATGTAGGGTCCACTTGGATGCCCTGGTGATTATAGCAATGTTTTATAATTTCAATTATGAAGTTGACTTCAGGAACTCTACCTTTTCAACTTCCCCAAATCACCACTTGAAGCACACTACCAAATCAAAATTAAGCCCAAATTAAACTGAAGCCTGCCTGACTCCCTATTCCCTAAATGCTGTCTAAATTATTACTAATCCCTGCCCCCTTCCTCTTTCATTAACTAATTGGTTTCCTCAATACTGCTTCTTTATGAAATGAGTTGTAGATGATTGTGCCACTCAGGCAATGGCTTTGGGCCACGGATCGTCAATGTCTGCAGTCATGGAAGTTTTACAAGTCTCCCTTTTATGAGCCTCTTGTTTCTTCATATGCCAAGCCTATGCCTCCCTGTGCACTTACTTTACTCTAGTTTATCTAAGTGGAAACAGAAGCCTCTCTCCATCCGTAACTCATCCTCAATTTCATGGAATCATCTCGTCACGTTTTCTTCTGATTCAGTAGCTCCTGGCAGTAAAATCTCCTTTTATATACAGATAAAGTAAAGTGGCTCTAAAGAAACAAGGAACAGGGAACAGAGGGGCTTTTTAAAACCCTGGGAGAGCACACTGAGCTCCCACATTTATGTTCTCTCCGGTAGAGCTAGAAACGTGGACAGCATTGCTTATGTTGATAAAGTTGACTTTACAACTTCATACAACCTCAATTTTAAGTCCTAGGCATTAGGATCCCCATGATCTCCAATCTTAGGATGAAGATATAACTTATAAAAGCGTAGAACTATCCTTAGGTCCTGGTTATACTCGAAATTATCAGTCAAGGAAAAAAAAAAAACATTTCCATGTATAACTCTAGCACTAATAAAGTAGTCTCAATGTTTCCAAGGTTTCAGAACACATCAAGTTAGTTTGATCGCCAATATGAGATACCCAGGTTTTCTGTGAACAATCCACTATTAACAAAGAGTAATTAAAACCACAATATCTTAGTGATACACTACGAAAAGATTCCTAATGTTTAAGGTTAATACGTATGATACTGCTGATATGCAACTTATTTAACATAAACCATGATATTATAATGAAAGTCCTCATTGATGCTATATTAATTATTTTTAAATTTTTAATGTTTGAACTGAGCAGCTGAGCTCTGCTTTTATGTTACCTCTGTAACACAGAATAGAAACTTCAACAAATTTTACATATATTGCAATTTCATTTTTGCCTGTTATGTACCTTAGTAAAGTAATATATACAAACTGGAAAAATATGTAATTACATATAAATAACGTGCTTTAGGTAAGTTGAGTCATCTTTCCATTAAAAAAAATGACTTCACTTCATCAAATCTCAAATAGCTTCAGCCTGATGTTGCAATTTAAAAATGTGAAAACCAATTTTTATTGTAACAAATGACAACTCATCATCAAGCGAGCCAGTCAACATCATAGACCCTTTTTTAATATTAGCAGGTTAAAAGGAAAATTGACATAGAATGCATAATTGTATAATGACAAATAATGTCTGCAGACCTTGCAAATGAATATTTGGCCGCTTTGGGTCTCAGTTTTGCTTTCATAAGAACTCTTAGGAATTTGCATTTCTAAAAAGGGATTACACTACTTTACAGTAAGATCCATTTGCTTAAAAATTATAATTTTCAGAACAAAAGAATTTTTTATTCCAGTTCTCCAAAGATCACTTTGATGGATACATCTTACAGTACTACAATTGCTTTTTCAAGTTTATAGGGATTCAACGTATACTGTAATTAGTTTCTTTATTACAGGCCGCCTTTCGAATTACACATTTCAGCATAATGGGAGTCCATTTAATTAACTGTGCTCCTGATGATCACGCAGACCCCTGAGTCACTACACTTCACCTCTAGTGGAGGCTAAATTTTAAGGGAAATTTATTTTGCTTTCAGAATTTATGAAATGAAAAGAGAAAGCACTGTAGATGTGATTTAAAGGAGAGCTAGAAAATTCTTCAAAAAAATATGAAGTTGTCCTACAAAAGTTCTTGTACTACGAAAACAGTCAACTGAGGAAGAAAAAAACAGGAAAAAACCAAACCCTCACTTACCAGGTGTGAAATTGTATCGAGCTGAAAATCCCATAGATTCCAGCTCTCCATCAGCAAAAAATTTAATCCATAGAAATCTTCCACTGGATTTTATTACAGGTGGATTTTGTTGTCCACAAAAACGTCCAATTATTGGAGAAAATCCAAAAGGTCCATCTCGAACTTCAATATGATCAAATTTGCACTCCCAAGACGGTTCAATAGAGTACTTTTCATCAAAGTAAAGTTCAATGCACTGTCTTGGGGCAGCTGAAAAAAAAGGAAAGATTATGTCTAGAAGGCCATTTTTAAATCTTTAGGTAAATTTTTGTAATTCTACTTCAGATTTTATCTGTACATCTTCTATCAAACTTTGAACATGACATGTGTGGAAAAGCAAAGCAAGTCCATAAGCATTCTAAGAGATAACATTTCCATAAGAATGTCTCAGGGATGCTCCTTAAAACTGGTGATGTTGCACAAAAGATTATTCGGATATAAAATGACCGTTTCAATATCTAACACAGGCCTAATAAATCACAGTATTTTTGTGAAAGACCACTAACATTAGGTTTAGAAATTAGAAAGACAGCTTTCTGTCACTTTTCCCATATCTTCTTAAGTATCCAGTTTTAAGGTCAAAGCCACTTAAGAGTTGCTCAGCATAGAGTTATCCAAACATTCAAACAGTCCCAGTCAGATGTCTTGATTAGACCCAAGTGCATATACAAGGGCATTGAGAAGAATTTTTCCAGTACACAAACCTCACCACATCACCCTCAGGTTTAAACTTAGCAACTTTCTATCAACTATAGGAAAATGATCAATGCACTTGACATTGCAGGACCCTTAAGGGTATCCTACAACTCACACTTCCAGGGGCTTCCCAGTGCACACACAGCCCAAGCTCAGGCCACTGCAGACACACTGTGTTTTCTAAGGCAGCATGCTTTTTCGGGCTTTCATGTATTTGAGCACTTTCTGGAGTATCTACCTCCAATTTGCTGACTCTTGTTTATGCAGGAAAAGCTTGCTTACAAGAACCACCCCTCTAAAACTACTCACTAAGGACAAAATCTATTCACCTTCTTTCGGCACTCAGCAAGCACAGTACTTGTCATTGAGGATTTCTCAAAAAAAAAAAAAAAATCTCTGTTGGGTGAATAGTAAATGAGCTTATCTTCATAAATGTTTTTTAGAGCTCTCTAAAACATCAGGAAGAGCCTCAGAGGGCTAGCAGCTCTATAGACCTCCACATGGATGCATTTGCTAGCGCCCTACCATTTTTCCCTTGTCATGTCCAAAACAGCTCAAAATCCTGGCACTCCAGACTGGTATTCAGCCAGGATACCCCAGAATAGCCATAACAGTTGTTGAAATATCCGTACACATTTATCCTAGTTAGTAAACAGCTGTTGCCTTGAGTCCTCTGAGTGCCTCCCTGCCATGTGGCCCTCTTCAGGGACCAGCACCCTCCAGAAACTTGTAAGGTAAGACTTGGCACAGCGTGGCCTGCTCCCCATGTGGTCTGTATACATTCTGAATGACTGGTGTCCACACCACCCTAGTTCTTAAATATGTATTGAATGTCACCCTTGATGGCTTTAAAATGAAAGCTTTGCTTGCGTGGATGTCAAAATTTATAGAGAATTGAGAGACAGGATGACTTGGAAATTCGAGACCTACAGAATAATCGAAGCTCATTTGGTTAAAGGTCAATGCATATGACAAGACAATTTTAGGGATTATTTTTAATCTCCAAAAATATTTATGACTCTTTGGGCACTGAAAAGAGACATTTATTACTCTTCCAAGAAAAACCAGGGATGGTTTTACCTACCACTACTGTATATTCTGAAAGGTCAACAATTGTAGTATTACCATATTGATAGATTTGATGAAGTTTCAATGATTTTTTAAAAAATCTGCAAATTGGAAAGTATCCTAAGAAATTACTTGGAAAACCTTTTCCCCTCGAGATTATTAGTCCAATAACAAAAAGGGACCTATTTATGTAGTAGCATTAAATATATCATTTGTATGTATTAATATCTTATAGACTGTGCCTGCCTGTTTATCTGCTCATTGGCAAGCCAGTATGATAAGTTTTAGAAGGAAATAAACTATTTGAGAATGTAGGATATTTCTTTTAGATGTAAATAATGTTTGGCTAAGGAACAGTAAAGCAATGAGAACAACCTTGTGCTAATTTATTTAAAACTCTATGAAGCAACATATATCCATCTATTTTCCCTATTAGGAAATGCATGGCCATCAAACATGAATTCATTTATGCATACCTTCATTTTCACTGTTGCTTAAGTTCTGTCCAACATGGATGAACAAGCCTCTCAATGTTCCTTCATGACACATACTATCACCATGGCCTTGGGTAGGCCACACTTAGGTGGACAGCTCATCTTCCTTTGGTCCAGCATGTTGAAGTTAACTACACACACTCATATATGAAATTCCACTAACTGAATTTTCAAAAGCAGTAAAATAAGGTTTTATAAATAAGCATGTCATATAGTTGTTGTAATTAAAAACAAGTGATTATAGTGCATGGAAGTCATTGGAAGCTCTCTTAAGTTCAGCTCCTTACACTTAGGTTTTCCTCCCCTTCAAATCTCTCAATTCACAGCTGCCTTTCACTTCCATGTTTTCTCTAAGTCATCTGGTAGCTAAATCTGAGGTTCCTTTTTGAGAGGTCTTCACCCCTCCTAACACATCTTTGGACACACTGAAAACTCCGAGCACTTTCACCTGAGTAGTGCACATAGTTACAGAACACTGCTCCCTCTTTGAGAGAGTTTTAGGACAACCGGAAACCCACGAAAGGGGTCTTCCTTCCTGTGACTGGGACTCCACCCCAATTCATAAGAACCTATCTTACTTCAAGAAACTTGACCAATGATTTAGACCTTTCTTGTATTTTACATTTACCTTTTTCTACAGAACAGGCTACTCTTTTCAGAATTAAACATGACAATTTGCCCCTCCCCGCCGAAAGCAGAAAAGACAAAAAGAAAAAGAAAGAACTGCCTTCCTACCTTGGGTCCACCAATAGCTTGCCTCCCCCAGTGCCTCCATCAGCTGTGAGCCAGCTCCCACCCCACTAGGGCAATGAGTGCATACGTCCTAAAATTACTATCAGCTTCTCAACGGCCTCATGCAATAGATGTGTTTCCTTTTAATTCACTTTTCTTTGCGGTAATAGTTGGCATTTTCCCTACTCCCTTCCTGCTGAAATGTCACCTGCATTACGTGCTGGGGCATCTTTTACCTGATCTCCAGTCCATCTCCCCGGCTCGTCCTCCACAGTCCCTGTCACCCTTCTCCTTACTCTCCCATCCCCTACCTGTTGTTCTTCAGAAACGCATCCTATGTCTTCTTCCCGCTCTTTCTAGACCTGTGTGCTGGGTGCCACTGGCATCCCCAAGGAGAGCTATTACAATATAATGATGCCTGCAGCTGCATCAAAGACCAATTAAACCAGACTTCCTGGGACAGACCCAGGCATCTGTGTTTTTTGAAAGATTTATAAAATAGTGCTCCACATATTCTCTCTGGATAATTTTATTCATACCAGGAGCCTCAACAACAATCCATATTTATGACCTATAAATATCTATTTTCAGCCCAGAGCTCTCCAGTGAGCTAAAGACTCATGTATCCAATTTATGTACACAACATCTCCATAAACACCAAAATGGAATTCATTATTTTTCCTTCAAACCCTCTTTCTCCACCCATATTCTTTACCTGGCATGGCAATTCCATCTATAAGTCACCAAGCCAAAAACTGGAATCCTCTTGGGATGTCCCATCTCTCCTGCCTACATCCAGGCACTCATGACTCAGTTTCCTAAAGACCTCTCATCTCTTCCTTTGACCCCTCAGCCATTGTCACTAGTGTAGTTCAGGCTTTTACTATGGCTTACATGGTCCTTCACAATAGTTCCTGCTTACTTCTTTTCTTTCTGTCACTTCACCAAAATATCAGCTTATTATTTCTCCACTTAAATTATTTCAGTGGCACCCCATTGTCTAGCCTATAAAGTTCAAACTTTCACGGCTGGAGTAGATGGAATACCAAATTCTCCTTTATCTGAGACTGCTGACCTCTTGAGCCTCCTTACTTCTTCCTCTCCTCACACTATGCAGAAGCCACACACGGGTCCCAACCACACCATATCCCAAACTTCGGCACAGGCCATTCTGAATAGAGAATTACCTCCCTGAAGTTCTTCAAAACTGAGCGAGAGCATCTCCTCCTCCTGATAGGCTCCTCTCCTTCTCTCTGCTCCAAACACTGCTGATATGGGGGTGCCTTTAGATTGTTTACTGAACGGGGCATGGTCCCCAGACCACATTATAAATTCCACATGCAAGTACCATGGTTGTTTTTTAAAGACTCTAAACGGTAACTAGAAGAAAGGCTGTTTCTTAGTAGTTGTTCAATAAATATTGGTTAAATAAATGTATGGATGAAAACAATGGCTAGTATGAAGTATTTCAAAAAGAGTGTAGAAGTATGATTAATAGTAACAGGAGGTTCTACTGATTTCTCAACTAATCAGTTTTGTCCTTGACATAACTAGGAATGAATGTAAATATGTGCATGATATTAAAATAAAATGCTAGCAATGTTTTTTAATTCTAAATAACAATAAACACGAAAGTGCAACTAATATGCAAAGATCTGCTTCTGAAATAATCCTTTAAAGGAGAGAACTAATTGGTTTTATTCTTTTTAATAATTCAAAGTTTTAAAATACTGTTGCTTTAAAGCACAAATTACGTGAGTTTAAGCAAGACATTTAACCTCCCTGTGTCTGTTTCCTTGTCTATAAAATAAGGGCAACAAAAAAATCTACTTCTTATGATTAAATATTTTAATATATGTTAAGATTTTGAATGTTTTATGTATACACACACACACACACACATATACATATAATAGATAGGTAATATTAACTTGGTGAAGAGAACAAATAAGTTTAACCCAGAATTTCCATATTTCAATTTCCTTTTCTATCAATCACATGAGGAATAAGACTGCAGAACTCAGATTTCTAGTTTTATCCTTTTATTATCAGAGCTTATTCTTTTTTCCTCCTTCTTGTAGTGCAGTGTATCTTTGCTAAAAGTTCACCCTCAGGCACAAAAAGGAAAGAGGTAATATCCCTAGCTTAAAAGTTACAAAAATAAAAAAAGAATCATTTCTAAATAGGAATTCTTGAAAGCAGTTAAACAGAAAGCCTTTTTCTTTCAAAGATCTACCAAAGGAACATGCCCTTCATTTAGAGACAAATACTGAGCATACACTGTCTTTTTCATTAAGATGGCTCAATCCCTCTGTATCTGTGTGGGTGGGGGGATGGAGAAGGGTTGCAGGTTTGGGGCTTTTTAGGTATTAGCATCTATAACATTAAAATCTTCCTCACTAGGTGAAATGATCATTCAGTCCAGAAAGCTGTATGTAATCGAGTGCCGTCTATAAGGGTAATGGAAATTGGAAATGTTCAAAGGGAAATGAATCTCTTTTTCAGCACTATTTTTTTCTTTTGAGTTAGGAAAGAAAATGATGAAAAGAAGCATCGTAATTTGGAATCCTGACTTTGGCATTAAAGTATGATAATGTCACTTGTTAGTGCAAATTAAGGCAACTATCATTCAGATTGTTTGGAAACATGATTACAGATTTATTTTTAACATTAACATGCACTTGTATACTTTATATTATTAAAGAAAAATAAAAAAATGCATATGTTTTTCTACTAACTGTTAACCAATAAAATACTAGTTTCTAAAATTGTTATACCTTAGGTAATATTATGCCAACTATGCGTCCATTCCATTAATTTAGAATTCTAAATCAATGAAGTCAACTGCAAAATAAACTGTTACCAATTTGCTTTTATTTGCCTGAATTTACTTATTCATAACGCATTGCTAATAATTTCAATAATTAGCCTGATTCCAAATTTTAGTTATTTGATTCATTAAGAGATATTTCTGTGCATGGTCTCCAAAACGAATTTTTGTAATGTCCATACGCACACTGTCCATCCAAAGCATAGCGATGGCCAGGTTTGGCTTGGAGCTTTCTCCAGCCAGGGCTCTCTCCCCCTTACCTTCTATGATGTAGATGCACTCTCGGTCAGGAGGGTACTTGCTGGGGTAGTTGGGAGAGGTAAAGATACCTCCCTCTGCATGTTTTGTCCAAGTTCCACACTGCACTGACTTCTGAGTTTCCGAGGTGGTTTGCTTTTCTGAAAAAAATAAAAGCAAGAGCCATCATCCAATTTTCTAAAGGACTAAAAATAGAGAGGACATTCTTATAATATCCATTAGTAAATTAATTTTGAAATGTTGTGTTAGTCAAAATCAATCAATTATACACACTATAAAATTTTCAGATATTCTGGAATATTAAGAATATGGGGAAAATAGGAAAATGTAAATAATTAGGGGTCTTCCACTGCATTTTCCCAAAGAAACACACCTGTTCCTTTCTTGGTTGCCCCAGACAAATGGAAGATGATTAAACTTGCTACAACTGAAACAGAAAAGAAAAATTAGAAAGAGATCATATTAATATACACTGAAATGATCACATTCTGTAATGCCATAAAGATAAGATAGTATTAAAGCAGATTAATTGTATTATTGTTAACCGTTCCAAGTTAACTCAGAACGTGCCAAAACTCGTTAAAAATGTACAAAACAGGAAAATTTAGGAATCCCTTCAGGAAGTAATGCACGTTAAGGTTGGATGAGACCCCAGAACTGCAAATGCGTACCTCAGAACTTCAGAGGCAATACTGTCATCTACTCCTGTCACATTATAGTAGGCTTTCAGGACCTGTATTGTTTCTAACCGCCCTTAGGGAAAGGCTTTGCTAGCATCTCTGAAGGAAGAGTGGGCCAGGCGACAGGCTGAAAAGGCAAACAATGAGGAAGGACTCCGTGACTGACCCTAAGGCACTGCCCTTGTAGTTGTAGTTGAGAAAACAAATACTTAGGCAAATCTTATGGCGGTTGTGGGAAGGGAACCGGAGAAAAACAGATAAACGGGGACTGGAGGCATTAAGCAGCACTACAAAAACGTTTCTAATAAAAAGGTACTCTGTTACCAAGTAACCCCTGTCCTCAGCACTTCCTAAGCTATGCAATTGATTTCTTCTAACCTTAACTTTGACTTAATATTTAGTGTTATCCAGAAATAGATTCTTACTTTGAGAAAGGCGATTTCTGTGAGCATTTCCTTGAGCCAATTTTTCAGTATCAAAAAAAGACCTTGATCTCTAACAAGAGTAAATCTGCAAAGACCATTGCAACCGGAACTTCTGCTTTACTTTCGTATCTTGATTTTTTTTATAAAACCTGAAACTAGAAGAGTAATAAAACAATCTAGTCTTCATAAGTACTGGTTTTTCCTCTTCTAATTAATCTGTTATTTTTTTTGTTGCCCAATTCCCTAAAATCCCTAACTTCCATTAGGTGTATAATTATATTTCCCCTTAAAATTAATTTGGAAAAGGGAAGGTATAATTCACAGTGATTTCCTAAACTGAAGCTCACGGCAGGAGTTTATAAATTTATGTTTTCCGATTATTCCAAGAAAAGAATGCGGGCCTTAAACTAGCATTTGAGAAAGTATATCAGTTATATTACTTTGTCCTGATCATCTGCTTTTAGATGAAAACATTAGCTGTTGTCGTCTGTGTTTAAACAGGAAAAAAAAAAAAATCTTGTTTTAACTTGCCAGGATTCTAGACACACACAAACACACAGGTACACGGTCATCAATACCAGGACGTCCGCGTGCTGTTGTCTTTACTCTGCTTTTCCTGTTTTGATGGAATCACACGATGGAACAAGTACTACGACTAACACATCCACAAAGCCGGTCTTTTAACTGCGTGGCACAGGATTAACCCTGGAATCCTAGCTTTTTAATGTGAAATTTCCACCACACATTTTCTTATACTGCCTTTTACTTGATGACTTCTGAAGCCATTTTCCTCTCAACGGCACGCGCTACCACACACCTATATAACGCAGCACTCAAGAGTTGAGGTTGGCACTCGCCCTCCCCGCAAGCGTGGCGTTCAGGTGCGCCCTAAACTCCCTTCTGGAGTGAAAATGTGGGCCCGCGGAGCTCCGAAAGCCCCCGAGAGGGCCATTCCCTGCATCCCGCAAACTGTCAGCCCCGCGCTCTCCCTCTTTCCACCTGCGCCCGCACCCGGGCCCACTGCCAGCGGCTCCCGCACGTGCTCGCCTCCGGCCCCAAGACTGTCCCCCGCAGATTCTGAGACCCAGCGACCACTGACCCGGCGCCGCCCCCACGCCTCGATCGATTATGCTGCAACCCAGAAAGTTTACCGGTGCCGGGACGCGCGGGGACTGCGGGGTCCGGTTGGAGCGCGGCGGCGAGGCTTTTCCCTGCGCGTTCGGCCACGAGGGAGGAGGGAAGGAGAGAGGAGGGGCCGCGAGTGGACCCGCGCGGCGGGAAAGGTACTCACTGTGAAACAAACTGCGTCCATAGATCATGTCTGTTCGTTACACCAGAGGCTCCGATCTCCACTAATTCCATTTAGAGACGGGAAGACTTCCAGCGGTGGGGGAGGACGGAGTCGGGGGCTTTTAAATGTGCAAACCAAGAACCAAACGAAGGGGGGACAGAGAGGGGAGAAAGAGAGATCCGAGCCCACACAGCAGCAAGATCCGAATCCTGGCGTCCGCCGCCCCTGGCTCGCTCTCGCTCGCTCTCTCACCGCCGCGAAGCCAGCATCCCCACCGTGACGCTCGCATCACACCCGGGCGCCGATCGCCACCATCAGCACCGCCGGCGGCAGCACCCTCCTCCTTTGCATCACCGCCGCCGGCGCAGCTGTCAGCAGGACGCGCGGGCAGTCGGCGCGCGGGCGGCGGCGGGCGCGGGGCGAGCCCCGGGGCGCCCGGACCGGGGCCGGGGCCGGGGCCGGGAGGAGGGCGCGGCGAGGCGGGGGCCAGTCCAGACCGACGGCCGCGACGGGGCGGGCGGGCGGCGGTGGCGGCGGCGGCGGCGGCTGGGGCTCGCTCAGTCCCCAGTTTCATACACCACGAGCAGCAGGTCGGAGCAACCTCTCCGGGAGGATGTCCAGCAGCAGCCCTCCTCTCTCCAGCCCTTGGGGATCTTCCGCTGAGGCATTGAAGACAGGAGGAAGGGGTCCGTCATCAGCTCGCCGGGCTCCGCGCCACCTCTGCGATCTTGCGGAAAGAGGAGCGGGTGGGTGGGCGTCTGGGAGGAGGGCCTGAGGGTGGCGGAGGGGAACGGGGGTGGCCAAGGGGGCGGGGAACGGAGGGAGGGGTTAGGAGCAGGAAGATGGCAGAGTTACCAAGTGGGCGCCTGAGTCATAGCCGTAGGCTGCACGACCCTCCAGGAAGCCCGGAGCCCGGGCGAAATTGGGCAGCGCGGCGCGGCCGGCGCCCCCGGGGCTGGTGCGCGGCGGAATGGGGCGGCGGCGGCGGCCGCAAGGACATCACACCCGCTCGGATCCTGGGGGGAGGGAAGGGGGAGGGGGTGAGGACCAGGCTGGTATCCGTCACTCGGCCAGCCCGGGCTGAGGGGGCCCGAAGGGAGCAGGCAAATCCGGAGCTGGATCCCGATGCCCGATAAAAGGCGAGCAAGGGGGAGGGGCCATCGCGTGAAATTTCCCTTTGGGGTTCAGTTTTCACTTTTTACGGGTTAGAGATTGCGGTCGATCTGTCTCCCACCCCTTACATTGCATCTGTCTAGAGGAAGCGTGTTCTCTCTCTTACCGGGGCTTGTGGGGCGGGGAAGGCTTTGCCATTTACTGCGCTCTCAGGCTGGGAAGACCAGGCAGGGGCGCGCGGGAGGCAAAGGCAGCGGTAAAAGTTTCGCGGTTAATCGCCTGGCCTGATGTTTAGGTCGCCCCCACCAAACTGCTTCTGCGAAGACTCCTTCATCTTCCCCAGGATATTTAAAACCCCCAAGGCAAACACAGAACACCTCCTACCCCACCTCTACACGCACAGACACGCGCGGGCGCAGCGCGTTAAACTCAGGAGGGGAGGGGAGGAAAAAAAAAAGAGTTGCTGGGGAAACAGCCCGGAAAAGCCCCAGCGTGTAAGATGCGAATAAACGAATAGGAAGGAACAATAAAGAGCGGGCGGCCCCGCGAAGGGCCGGAGCGCGCGGGAGTAAGGGGGAGTCCCTCCCCGGCCGCTGCAGCAGCACCCCCCCCCCCCCCCCCGCCCGGGCCCCGTCCCGCCCTCCCCGGCCGCTGCGGACTGCCGGCGCCACCACCGCCGCCGTCCGGACCTCGCGGCTACCCCGAGGCCTGCGACCCCCGGCCACCGCCTCAGTGGTCCTGGACCCCAGGCCCGCCCCCCGCTTCCGAGCGCGGCCTGGGGCTCGGGGTGGGGACGATGGTGGTGATTATTCGGGGGTAGGGAGGACTCAGGAGGCAGACAGCGGAGAGGAGCGGTGTCGCGAAGCCTAGGATCCCCTCCGAAGGCCGAGGAGAGAGGAGAGGGCCGTGAGAGGGGACGAGAGAGTGTTTGCGCGGGGCTGCGGCCGCCGCCGGGCTCCCCGCCTGGCTTCCACCTCGCTGCACCTGCAGCTGCGGCGCGGGGCCGCCCACGTGGGGGCGTGCGTGCGGGTGGCGGTGCTCGCGCGCCGCCTGCCTTCCCCTGGCACCGCTGCCGCGAAGGGTGGGGGGCTCCCGCCCGTCATGTGACAAGAGGAACACTGACGCAACCCCCAAGGCCGGGGTGGGGGATCCCCGAGTCCAGACACAACCTCCAAGACTCCCTCCACTGAGCTTTTGGTTCCTGCATTCCAGGTAGCTGCAAGTTCTCGACGTGGGTAAAAGTGACCAGGTCGAGGGTAGAGGGGCTGTGTGTGTGTGTGTGTGTGTGTGTGTGTGTGTGTGTGTGTGTGTGTGTGTGTGTGTGTCTTCCATCCATTTAATGAAAGGCGGGTAGATGGGGCAGGACGGAAGGAAGAGCTAGAGGGACAGACGGACAGAGACTGCGCACCGCAGAGAACCAACTCCACCCGAACTGGGGAGAGAGGAGCTAAGAGCTCCAGGAAAGATCAAGGGATGAGTGGATGGATGGAAAGCCAGAGGAGGAGCGCCCCAGAAAACCGGTGTGTATCAGGCCACGTTTGTACTTGTAAAAGGGTGGAGAGGAGAAGTAGGCAGAAAGTCCCGCGGGAGTCGTGGGACCCACGAGTGATTCTTGTGCCAGCGGCGTTGGGGTTGGATGGGAGTGGAGACGAGGAAGAAATGCCCCAGCTGCAAAGAAGCACGAGGGACCAGAGGGTGGTTAGCAGACCTTTAGAGTGGCTAGTAGATGTGTGAATACATGACAAAGAGGCAGGTCCCCAAGGGGGGAGGAAGGGTCCTTGAAAAATGGTCAACACCAAATGTTGATAGTGGGATGTTGAAACTTTTGAAACTGGATGGTAATTATGTTTTACATCCAGAAAAAAATGTCTTCTTTAGGAAAATGATAAAGCCATTCAACAGTAACACGTTAAAAAATATCTTAAGGGAAATTACTACATTTCTCAGTTGCCATTTGAAGATAAGAGAATACAAACTTGGACTTTGCTAAATCTACCCACTCAAGTATGTCTAACATGTTTCCTCCTCTTTGCCCAGGTCAGTTTCCCAGCATGCAGATTGTGTTACTGGGCCAAGGAAGTGGCCACCTAAATTTTGCTGCAAGTCCTTCTTATAGGAAATGCAGGAAGGAAATCCCAGAAGAAAAAAAAGGGGGGGGGGTGATATAAACTTTTTATTCATTTCCTCACTCCTCCACCATAACCTAGTGGCTCCATATGTCTGTGTTGGAATTCAAATTCTCAGACATAGGGGCCTCTTTGATTTATGAACCCCAGTGCTCTCCAGGGCAGTATCTGGGGCTGAGAGGTGGCATTTTTGCTCAGACCTCAGTGCTGAGGGCAGGAGCGTTCATGTCCTGGACCAGGTCCTCTGCTCACTCACCCAGAGACTGAAGGTGATGGATGATGTGGCTTTGAACTTTTGCCCTAATCCTCCTGGGCTGTGGCTGCAACTTTTCCTTGAAAATTCTATTCATTTTCCTACACAGGCATGCAGAAATACTTTAAACTACCCACCACATTCTGCTCTCTGGGCAAATTGCCTTCTCACTTTTGAGTTCAGAACCTCCACTTGCCTGAGTAAAGCTACCTCCCTAATGGGAACCCACAAGATTTCTCTTTCTGAGAAAAACCAACATATGGGAAAAGTTCAGCTTCTCCAAGGAAGGTTATGCATACATATGGTCAGATTTCAAGACATGATTGTTTTGAAAGGGAGTGGTTATAAACTGATAGCTTTTGTAAGTTCGATGTGCTGTCCCAGAAGAGGGTGCCTGTCACAGTTCTTCAAAATTAGCATCAAAGTAGATACTACTTTCAGAAGATAATGCAGAATGCAAACCCCTGGAACCCAATTAAGGTAACATTGGTTTCCATGGGGTGCCTGGATGGCTCAGTTGGTTAAGCATCTGCCTTAGGCTCAGGTCCTGATCCCAGGGTCCTGGGATTGAGCCCCACCTTGGGCTCCGGGCTTAGCAGAGAGCCTGCTTCACCCTCTCCCTCTGCTGCTCCCCCTGCTTGTGCGTTCTCTCTCTCTCTCTGTCAAATAAGTGAATAAAATATTAAAAAACAGATGACATTGGTTTCTTTACATTGTACCTTATAATGATGAATGGTAAGAAAGGTTCCCAAAACCCTTAAAAGAATTGGTGTAGCTAGGACACTTGCTCTTCTGATTCAAAAGCAAGTAGTATATTTCTGCATGCTCATAGCTCTGTATAAAAAATTATAAAGCTCCAGATCCTCTAGGACTCTTTCATTAATTCATCTGCAGTATTGGCATCCTCAAAGTTGTTTTTCTGTGGCTGTAACAGGTGATGTTACAAAAGCAACAAATAAAATAGTGCTTCTGAAACTCTATATTAAATAAATTTATTTTAAATAATTGTTTTCATTTCATTTTAAATTTAAATTTATTTTAAATAATTGTTTTCATTTCATTTAAACAATTTCATTTCATTTCAATTGTTTTCATTAACTTACATAGTTACATAAAGTTGTTTTTCCATTTTATTTACTCACCAATCTACACATCGTGGTATTAGTTTATCAAAAACATTTATTAATAAATAATTTGCTGCCAAATATCGGAACGTCTTTAAAAATTATCTGCAATTCTCTAACATGAAACTGGTTTGAACCAACAACGTGGGAAGCCGTTTCCTTCACAACCTGTAAATATATCATGACAGAGTAGAAAATCTTCATAACACAGAAGATAGTTAAAATCATTGAAATCTTACATTTAAACCAGGCAGGATACCTTATGAACGTGACTAGAGAAATAAAACATGGTGTTCTTAGAAGTATGAATACATGGTATTGTTAGATATCACAGGAATATCAGCCTCTTGTGGGCAAGAATTATTAGAGCACTACGTTATTCAACCAGTTTTCATCAGTACTTACAGACATGTGGTCATCGTCCACGATGTTTCATATTCAATGATAATTGTGCTCCAGGAACAATGTAGTATTATCTCTGTTTGGGGAAATGTGAGGTGCATAAAAATAACTCCACAATCCACCAGTCTATGAGGAAATTTAGAAAAACTTTACTATACTTCTGATTAATATTTAGTTGACAGTGGCTTATAAAGATAACGTCAGAATTTTTTTAATAGTCACCAGCCTATTTAATAACTAGTCTTCTGGAAATCAGCATAAACAAAAGGAACATCTATAAGATACATCCTGACATAGGAAGGTGCACTGATCTCTCTAAAGGATCCACCTCTGTACTGACTTAGGCCACAGCATCCACTCACTGTGATTTTGGGGAGAAAACAATCACTAGTTGAAAAAGGAATTTACCACATTTGGTAAGTATAAGTTAAGCTGAAAAACAAATGTATACATTTCATGTCAAAATGTCCATTAAGAAACACAAAGTTTCACTTAAAGTTGCTATGGTTAAAATCATACAAGAATCAAGTTTAATCCCATATGTGACTATTGCTTCTGCCTCAGATATAATTTTTATCCTTAATTATATAAGGTAACAGCATCATCTAAATTTTCTTCCTTTGTGTATTTAGGATATATCATATTATTATTATGATTTATTGAGTGTTAAGTAGATGATTTAGAAAATAGCAAAAGCCAGGATGTACTTGTTGAAAATAATGCTAAATGTTGGGCTAGGGCAGGACTTATGTCTGACTCATGAAATAATTCTAAAGAGTGAACAAGCTGTGGTGTATGGAAATGAATGTTGAATGAAAATACTGTTTTTTTAAATATTTTTAATAACAAAGTCATGTATCTATTCTTTCCTTGGCTGTTCATCCTCTTTAATACTTAGTACTTATCAGGAAACATCCCAAATGTTTTCATTTCCTTTTGCAAGACAAGAAGAGAAATAGAAAATAGCTCTTTCCCCCAGTTTTAAGGCAGACCGAGGTGCAAAAAAAAAAAAATACAATTTCAGAAGAGAGTGATCCTGCAGCAAAATTTTTGCCAAGCAGTTACAGTTATGATGATTTTAAAGCATCAAGGGAAAATGCCATCAGTGCTTTTTAGTAAACGTATCATTTTAAACAGTGGTCTTCAACATAGTTTTCTAATTGACACACATAGTTAATTTTTCAATGTATGTCTCTTGGAAATAAAGGATTTATTGTGGTTATGAGTGGCTGTGCACAGTACACCCTCCTGTCACAATTGCAGTTCCTTCTAAAAGGATGCTCTCTAACCAAGTGGAAGGAAAGAAGAGGTGGTTGGAAATGATATAAAGCACCCACCGTCTAAGGGGCACTCTGAAAGCTCTCTTAACACAGTCCTTCGCACAGAGTGCACCTTTGTCAAGCGAACAGACAGGGAAGGGATGAGACAGACCAGCAAGAACCGGTGTATAGGCATAGGATACAAATTTGAATCTTTTCTTGAAAAGACGTTTATTTTCAGGTTTTGCTTAGAGACTGCAAGCTGGATGGCATATTTGGTATTACAGGAACCCGTCCCACAAGGTCAGGGTATGAGAACTGAGTAACATCTGAGTTAACATCTGAGAGGACTAAGTTAAAATCATTTTAATTCCTAATTAAAAAGCACAACAGGAGTTCTTTTGGTCAAAGGTTGTAAGCTGATGCTTTTGAGGTATATATTTTATTAAGTCCGATTCTTAATAAGCTTTGCTTCACTGAAAAATCCTGAGTGGACCACAATTAACTAACATTCCCAAAGTCAGCTGCCCTTTTAATTCAAACAAATGATTGATCCCTCACTACAGTCTCTGCCGTCCTCCACTACTCTGACACACAATGTGGGAAATACCCACACTTTTGTACCATTTTCACCAACATAGTTTTACATCCCTGCCAATACTGTCACGACACCATTTTTGACTGTTGGGGACCCAAGATAGAATTGTTAAGGCTCATTTGCCTCACCTCTATATGCCTGTGAGTTAGCAATGCTTGATCTCCTCCCATTCCATCATTTTAAGAATGAAGAAAATGAGGCCAAAGGAAGTGCCGTAATTTCCACAGTGTTACTTTATTTGTAACATAGTAACTGTTGGAATCCAGTCTTCCAACTCACAGCAGAAAACAAAAACAAACCTTGCTGTTCAACTTGAATGTTTCCCTTGAGCTCCGAGGAAAACCTTAATGTTTTCTGCTATTGTTCCACTCACTTCTGGCCGGAGTGTATATGCCTCCAGAGCTGCGACCGCTGAGCTTAAGTGTCCATGAGGGTTAGTATTTAAAAAAAAAAAAAAGAATTCAAAGAGCAATTAAAGAAAACAGCAGGTGCATTGTAGAAAAAAAAAAGCATAGGGAACAGAAAGGCCTTGATACATAGAAGGTATAAGTGGGGAATGGCAGAGATCATTGTGCTGTCCTAAAGTCTTACTAGGATAAATAATTAACTACATACTCATTCATATAGACACATGTATGCAACATAAGGAGAAAGCAGGTGGGGCCACATTACATACATACAAGCTAAATGGCATCCCTGTTAGAAGAAAGGACAATTCCTTAATAAGGTTTTTACAGTGTTTAAATGTGATGGGTACAAGTTAAGAAGGTTGGAGTCAGGAATTTCTTGTTAGAATGCCAGATCTGTCAATTAGTAAATACATAAAAATTACTTAACCTCTCTTCGCCTATTTCTCTCACCTGTAAGGCACGAATAGTAATACACAGAGTTATTTAATGATGAAACTGTTTTATGTAGAAAGCACTGGGTACACTGACAGGCATGTGTAAATAAATATTGCTACTTTTATTGACACAGTGGTGAAAACTACCTATTTTTGTGTCTTGTAAATGGAAGCAATTTCATAAAAACCTAAGTACCTGGATAACATCTATACCTATACCTATTTCTGTATCTCTGTCTATATTATATTTGTATTTATATCTCTATCAATCCCTAGAATATAGTTCTATCATTAAGACATATGTGGTTTTATGGTTTAATGTAACAATGCTGATTCAATCTAAGCTGAGAAAGGTTGGCATATATCACAGCCATGCTCAGTAACTAATACAAATATTGTGAGCTGCTCTTCAAGAAATCGAAGATACTGGTGTCCTAAGTTGAGAAAACTGGGGCTTGTAGCAGAGACACAACAGGCTAGGGGCTATGAGTAGGGAGTTGCTGAGGAAGAGTTTGTATGGGTTTTTTAAATTATTTATTTATTTGAGACAGGAGAGAAAGAACAAGGGGAAGGGCAGAGGGAGAAAGAGAGAACCCCCAAGCGGACTCACCTCTGAGCGTGGAGCCGACAAGGGGCTTGACCCCAGGACCCTGGGATCACGACCTGAGCTGAAATCAAAAATGGGGTGCTTTACTGACTGAGCGACCCAGGCATGCCTGAGAGTTTGTATTAATGCCGTAAATATACCTTGCATTGCTCTGGAAGCTTCTGTCAATATACTTTTATTAAAAATGTTGTGGGTTTCCTATAGATATTATTAGAGGGGCTCCCCCTCCATCAGATATAAATTACATTCATTAATCTCTTTGAGAGATTTCTCTCAGCATTGGGCTAAGAGTTAGGCACTGTGGAACAATGCCTTCAAGAGCATCCGTTGCCCTATTGGTCTAGTTGAGAGGAGCTACAAGATACACGTAAGATTCTTGAGAACTTTTCTGCTCTCTGAATTTTAAACCAAGGTTCTTATAACTTCAACTTTGATTTGAACGTCCTCTCAAGCCCTGTTTTACTGGCTGGGCCCCAGATCTGACTTTTTCTTTCTTTCTTTCTTTCTTTCTTTCTTTCTTTCTTTCTTTCTTT